>NW_027150894.1:1200000-1725435 GCF_020186115.1 Histomonas meleagridis
TGGCATTGGTAAACATTTATCAAGTGTTCCTTTGGTTATATTGAATTTTCCGAATTTTTCACCTTGATATGATTCACTTACCATAATAGATGTGACCGATGTTTCAGAAAAACTATTAATATCAATTGTTGGAGAGGTTTTTCCATAAAAATACACACATTTAAGTGAAGTACAATGCCCAAATGTGTTAGCTCCAATATATGTCACATTTTTTCCAATGAAAACTGTTTCTAAATGTTCACAATAACGAAATCCTGATGATTGAATAAGTTTAACAGAGTTTGGAATCACTATACTTGTAAATGCACAACTTATAAATGAAGAATCTTTAATTATACTTACTCTGTTTCCAAATGAAATTGATGATAAATTAGTACATGAATTAAATGCATTATTTTCAATTGAAGTCACTGAATCTGGAATTTTAAATGTTTCCAATCTATTTCCTGGTGGATAACTAATAAGTTTCGTAACTTTCTTATTGTATAAAACTCCATCATTTTCATAATTAGAATAATGTGAATTTTCTGATGGAATTTTTATAATTTGAAGACTAGAACAGTGAAGAAATGGATTATTTGATATTGAAGTAACTGATCTTGGAATTGTGACATTTTTAAGATTATAACATTTCTGAAACATAAGTGATCCAATTGTTTTAACACCATCAGAGAAAAATACAGTTTCAAGACTATCACAAAGACAGAATACATTTTGACCAATTTTTGTAAGGGGACTTTTCAATGTTATATTTTTTAATGCGGTGCAATATCCAAATGCATAATCACTGATATTTGTTATCCCTTTACCAAATGAAACATATTCTAAACTAGAACAATTTTCAAATGCCTTTTCTCCAATTATAGTAACTGTATCATTAATCACAGCTGTAATCAATGATTTCCACATATAAAAAGCTTTTGGTGGAATTTCTGTTATTTTACTTGAAATGATAACATGTTTTGTGATACTTTGATATGTGGTTGTAAATTCACTCGAATTTGTTATAGTTAAAGTATCGTTATTAAAAATTTGTAAAGAATGCGAAAACAAGGATATAAGTACTATAATTGTAATATTAATTTTTGTCTTCTTTTTTATTTGAAGAAGAATTAATTCAAGTTTTTCTTAAAAAAAATGATTTATTTTATAAATTCAAAAATATAAAAACAACATTTGAAGACATGTCTCAACAAATTTAATTTAAAAAATATTATTCTAAATTGGTTTTGAATTTCTTAAATTAGAATCAAATAGAATAAAAACATAAATGAATAGAATTACAAATTTTATATTGAAATAAGCAACCTAAATTGATTATAAATCACTCTAATAACTGTAAAAAAAGTGAACGATAAAATTCAATCATCGGATAAAATATTTTTTTCTTTTTGTATATTATTTATATAAAAACAATGAAAATTTGTTTTATAAATTTCATTCTGTTTTAAACAAATTTTTTAGCGTAACGAATTTTTAAACAAAAAAAAATTTAGATTCTTAATAACAACAATTTTAATTTAATATACATCCGCATTTTTTACCAGTTTTATATTCTCATTGAAAGCGAACTGATCACAAGCGACGAGTAAACTTGGGAACATTCCAGGAACGAATTGCACGAAGTTAAACTTAATTTTGAACTCATTTCCCGGCTCAAGTCTTTCTACAATTTTCATTGCGACTCCGCTCACCACAAAACACAAATCTTCCAAAGGCGACATCAGAGTAACTTTCATGTCAGTAAGCACATAATTCGAAATATTTCGCACAGTTAACACAAACATATCCTTTCCGACATATTCATACAAACAAAAAACGCATTGATTAAAATTATCCATTGGATATTCAACATAACCACATTCAGTCTTAAACCAAAAGCTAAGTTTCGACTTACTTCGAAACACCTCAACATATTCAGGGAGTTTCAATACCTCTCTTTCATGTTTTCTTGTTACAAATTCAACATACAATTTATCATTAAAAACATTTTGGACAAACATCGATGCATTATAATCAGGCGAATAAATGCCTATCGGTTTACACCCATCCGGGCATGAAAGCTCATACGAGGTTCGAGTTATGACGTGATTTTGCATCTCGAATCGGGAGACGTTAAAATCGTACGATAGAAATTTGTACAACGGTTGATGCGAATTTGATGTCCAGAAAGGAAACAAAAGTGTCAGGTTAAATTTTCCTTCTTTGTCGGCATGGATTGCAAACTTAAGCTCTATTTCTTCATTCGATTTAAGATTAGGTAAAAATGTTTGCCCACAAATTTCTTCAAATTGTGGATCATAAAGAATAACATTAATTTGTGATTGTATTAAAACAGCTAAATGTTGTAGTGGAATTTCTCCATTAATAATTTTAACATTTAAAAGAAGTGTTTCACCGACAAATAATGACGTACTAATAGGTTCGGATTGAATATTGATTTGAGGTGCTTGGTCTTGAACATTATATTTTAATGTGTTTTCTGTGAATAATGACTTTAAATTAATTAGGCCAGCAAATGAAAATGAAATTCCATAAATCGTCAAAACTCCTGTTTCAAGTGGTGTAAATGACAGTTCTATTATATCCTTTACAGATTTCTTGTTTATCGTATAAGAAGATAATTGAACATTTTTGATTCCACTTGTTAAAAGTTTTATATCATTAATAGGGTACCCCGAAACCGCAGACGATAAACTTACCTTCAAGTAAACGGTCTCTCCGACACCGCATTCAATTTTACCGAAATTTTTAAACGTAAAGAATTTTCCTTTTGTAAAAGAGCCGAATAATTTTTCACATATTAATAACCAATTTGCGTTTCTTAAACTTGGAGGAGGGAACATCATTGATCCATTATTTAACGATATATCGAGATTACTTTTCATAAAGCCACAAATGAAATAATCATTTGATGGATAACGTTTTAAGTAATTTAATAATTCGTCGATATAATAAATTTGTTTCGATTCCATTAACTTACCCAAACATTGATTAAATTCGACATCTTTCGGCAAATTCTTAAACGACAATATCTTCATCAACAAATTCGTAATGATTAAATTCCAACTTGAATACGAACAAATTAAATTATAAGAGAACCAAAAACATTTTAATGCAAATTCATCGTTAAATTTAATGTCGTCGAAATAAGTTGCGGCGATTCCATACATCAGCGCTTTTTTCCGATTATTATTACTATTTAATGACATTGCTATGAACTCATAACAAAATGGTTTAATTAGTTTTAATGTTAATGAGTTCTTATACAATGTAATGATTTTAATAATTGGAGCAACATTCGCATTCGTTATAAATGTTCGCGCCCAAAAGTTTAAAAGATAACATTTCGTTCGACTTAATGACGTCGTTGAGTATTCCGATGCTGTATTTAAATGTTCTATTGTTTGTTGAGTGACTTTGGAATGAATAATATCATTAATGGCAATGTAATAATGCGCTTGCGTAAGAAAAATGCGTTTCGTCGGATTTAAATTGAGAATAAGTTGATGATAATATGAATGCGCTAAGCTAAAATGACACTGTGCTAAATGAATATCAGCATAAAACTTTAACGTGATGAGATCAACGTCGGATTCGCTCTTGTTTCCGATTAATTCTTGGAGATTTTGTCGCCAGCCAACCCAATGCTGTTGGTAATTGGATTCGTTTTCACTGAGAATTGTTTGGTAGCGCTTGAATAAAATGTTGGAATGGTAATTGTTGAGTTTTTCTTCAAGTTCTTCATCGCTGATTTGGAATTTTAAAAGATTGGATTTGACATGAGGAAGATATGGCTTCATCCAGTTGGGAAGATGCGTCGTGTTGATAACATGCTTCTCATTGTCTAAAACTAACGCAAGAAGAGAGATGGGAATATCAAAAAAGGAATATGGTGTCATGTAATCAAGACTAATAAGTTGCTTGGTAAGACGTAGAAGTGGACGGACATTTAGTTTGGCATTACGTGGATTGATTTTGAAAAAATCATATGGTTGAGATTTTGGATTGAGTGAATAATAATCAGACATGTTTTGCTTAACTTTATTTAGATCTGGTAGCTGATCATAAAATAATAAACGAACAGGGAAATTTGAATCAGATGTAACTTTATTCCAAATTGAAAGAAGACGAATATGATAATCAGGAAACTTTTCAAGAATAACTGGTGAGGCAAAACATAGAACACATGGTGAAATTTGTGATTGAAGAAATTTTTGTATATTTGACGAACTTGATTTCATTTTTATGAAATTTAACGGTCGAAATTGTAAATTATTTTCAGAGAAAATCGGCGGTTATTATTCAACATCATTTAAAAAAAATGAAAACTAATTTATTTAATATAAGTTTGTATTAAATTACGTTGTTCGATTCGCAAACATACTTCTTATATACCATACCTCTATAGCGCCAACTTGGAATTTATTTCTGTTCGTAAGCATTGGAGAATTAAAAGTCTCGCATTGATCCGAAAAGCCGTCTCTTAACCCATTTGTTAAGTAAATAGCTGCTTTTGCATTACCTCCACCTATAATTAATTCTTCTTTTGTGATTGATACAAAGTATTGATTTGCCTTACTCCACCGATATATTTGGATAAATGGCTTAAAGTTGAAGACAAATGTTTCTCCTGTTCCAGAAAACCCTTTCGTTGGCTTCAGCCCGCATGATAAATATGCGCCGATACGAATTCTGTCTGTTGTATTTATGACGATCAAAAGTGGCATCAGTTTACTTGATGCAATGGAAAGAGAATTTATAGAAAAGCCATCAACAGAAGTGTTGTAAATAAGTTCCCATTGGTGCCTTCGGACTCTAGTTGGTAACGCAAGACGAAGAGTATTGATTTCTTCCATAGTAAGGATTTGAGATGTACCATTGACTAATTGGAATTTTTCATTTACTTTCGGTCGTGGATTGTTGACTTTAACTTTTGGAGGATCAAACATAACTCTTTTCTTAAGTTCATCTGAGGTTTTTTCAATTACGTCTTTGAATTCTTTTAACTCATAATTTAATGCTGAAAAGTTAAGTGTGGTTAGAGAATAGTTGTCAAATAAATCATCAAGATAAGCCAAAACTATGGTAGCTGGAGAAAAGTCTTCAAAAGGAACATCATCGCTTATGCTTGGATGTGGAATTATTTGAGTGTCTAATAATCCTGTCATATCAATGTCAATCGTTTTGTGGTCCTTAAGCCACGCAAAGCTTTCGCTGATAAAGCCTTGATCAAGTTCAATGAAAATGTGTTGATTTCTAAGATAAATCCTTGCTGGACAATCTTGATCATTAAGTGTGACAACACCAACCACAGATGCTTCCTCTTCTTCTTCCGCAAAATCATGTGGATTGTTGGGGTTGTTTTCTTTGTCCATTTTCTCTTTTCTGTCTAAACGTTCACCTCATTTACCAAAATTTTAATTCTTTTGACTCAAAACTTTTGAGTAAAATGGTTGTACACACCAAAGTTATGCAAAGTATTTATACATTTAGCAAAGGTTGTATCAAAAAGCGTGTAAATTGAAACAAAATAATTTTTGACTAAATGTGATCGAGAAATTGTTTTTGATGAAATTTCATTAATTTCAAATTTTTACATCAAAAATATAATGAAATTTTATTTTTATTGTATCAAACTATGTGTTTTATATCAGTTGTCTTTCTGAACAAGTTATGATTTCGGCTTTTCAAAAATTCAATATACAAAACTAATATAGCCGAAGAAAACATGCAAATCAAAACGAGGACATTTCCTTTCAAAGTTTTCAAATTTTGTTTTTCGCTTTCATTTTCATTCATTTTTGTATTTTCAATATCATAACCGTGTGTTGGGTTTTCGGCTTCAAAACCGATTTGGAGACTTTCAATTTCCATATCGTCATTCAAATTTTCAATATCGTAACCGTCGGTATCGCCTTTTGTTTCAATTTGAACTTTTCTATACTGTTGTGTGAGGAAGTCATTCAATTCTGGGATGTCAATTAAAAATTGCTTGAAATTATCGATGTCAACACTGAAACTCATTGAATTTGCTATTTGATAGAACCTCCAGAATTTTTGTCCAATCAAAATTGAATTCGACCACATCGCCATGTGTGCGAAAGAGGGAACTTTTTCCTTATATAATTGATCAGGATAAAGGCCGTCACTTTTGATTGGCATTATTTCCACAATTGTTGTGTCCTTCGGAGAGAAGAATTGATTATAAAAAGCACCTCCATGAACGCCAATAATTGCTTTTGCTTTCCCGAAAAGTTTTATTGTTTCTTCGAGAGTATGTTGTGAGTGATCATAAATAACCAAATTCTCTCCGTATAGAGATTTTAATGTCGAAATTACATCTTCTTGATTTTGTATAAATCGTTGATGATAATACGAATTCGATGGCTTTCGACAGAGAAAAATTATTACTTCCGGCGTGGATAACTCGAGCTTTAAATGTTCCCGAAGTTTATCAAAAAACATCGGATGTACACGCGGACATATTTCAATATATATTAATGTTTCGGCAGTGTATGTTCGTTTCGCAGATAAAACTTCTTTGAACCCAAATCGATCCCATAACTTTGGTACATTTGGATAGCGAGATGATAATTCGACAACTGCCGTTACTTCGTTAAAGTTAATGTCCGGAAACGCAAAGGTAAATAATCCAAAATGCGTTCCAATGTTATCGAAAAAATGTTGGAAGAAATAGCCCCAATGACCTGTTAATATAACCATTGTCTTGTAGTTTGGCGAATCGGTTTGCTGTGGTGGGCCTTTATCATTTATGTAATGAGTAACATTTTCATATGAAGGTAATGGCAATTTGACGCTTCCATTATGTACGACACGTACAACACCACAATGATCAGAAACATTGGTGTCTAAAAAATGTCTCATGTTTTCTGGTTGAATCCAAAATTGTGAAAGCTGATTTTCCTTGATACCATTTGGAATCGCCCAGTTAAAAGGCGGCAAACATATCCTTATTTGTTTCCAGTATCCATGATCAATTGTTTCTATTTTTGGATACAATTCTTTTGCATTTACTAATTTTGTAGAACATATTAAAGAAAACATAATTAATAATATTAAGTAATTCCTTAAATAATGGAAAATCATTTTTTGGGCTATGATAAATTATTGGGTTTTGCCCAAGAAGTTTCTATCTGTTTTGACTTAAAATTGGAAGCAAAAATTTGAATTGTCAAGCTATCAGATAACTATCAAAAACCTTATTTCATTGCCTTTTTTTATTCTATAGATTTCGTAATCAACAGTTGAATAAAAAAATAAACTTTTTCAAAGAGGTAAATCTCGTCTTAAACTATTTAAACGGAATGTTAAATATTGATGATCATCATAAGTTTTCTTAAACAACTTAAAAAATAAAACAGAACTAAATGAAAACCGTATACAACAGCTCCTATGTTTTGCTGAAAATTAGATTGAATTCTTACACAAAATTGAAACACCTTATATAAATTTAAAGTATGATTTATTATAAACTGATTCCGAAATAGTTATTATAGTAAACATTTCACAACCAACAAAAGTGTTTCCGTTTTTGATTTCATTTTTTACTTACGATGATTCATTTTGAGAAAGTTAATGTGTGGTTTTGTCTTCGCTAAATAAATTTTTCGTAATCCTTTCAAATATTTATTTGGGGCCTCAATTGAAAGAACCAATTATCAAAAGTGGCAATGACGATAGGGCACCCATGCCGATGGTTGACTTTTTGCGTTTAGGGTACCCTATGAATTGATAAACGTGCATAATTGGAATGAGGTCACTCTGGGAAGATCCTTTTTCAATTGACCAGACAACAAAGGGCACAAGGAAAGTGAGCACAAATAACCTTAAATTTTCAAGAAAAATGAATATGATGAATGATTATAGACAATATTCATCATCAACATCAAGTTCTTCTCCAACACCCATTCAAACCAAAAGAAAACATAAAAATATGGCTCACAAGAAAAAGAAAAAAGAAGCAATTGAAAAGAAAAAAACGCAAAAAAGTAGTCAAGTAACGCCAATATCAAGAAAAGGATCGACACAGATGATGAAACTTGAGCGTGTTTTATTTTCGATTATAATTGTTATTGCGATATTTATTTTTTTATTTTCACCACTGTTTGGTATTTTCATGTTTTTTGTTGTGTTTTATGTTTGTGTACATTTTAGCAATAAACTTACCTTGTAATCCTCTCCTTTAAAAAATAATGATCATTTTTTTACAAAAGTTTTCATTAAATCTATATAATCATAAAGTTCATCTCTTTAAAACAGTTTCATGAAGTTCTTCTTTATATTTCACAAAAACTCAAATTTTTTCCGATAGTCTGAGCTTGCCAATTTATTGGTGGCGTCACTTTTCCATGCAAGCCTTTTTAGACCTTTTATCCATTGAAAAACGAGCGGTCTTTCTTTTAAAAAACTGGATTTGAATTCCGGTGTATTCAAAGAATATATAATTCTCAGAAAAACTTGAGTCACAAAAATATGATTGATCAAGAAGATAGCTACGACTCCTCTGGAAGCGAAAGTTCAAGCTCAAGTTCAAGTTCAAACTCAAGTTCATCATCAACAAAAAACAATAGACCTAATCACGGAACTGTTTCTTTCGCTCCACCACCATTTGAACAATCAGACGATAACGACAACGCAAATTGGTGGGATGAAAACGTAGCAACACCTGCTGCAAGTGGAATTTCGGTTCGCTTTACTAATGCTGGTTCAAAACCAAATTCTAATAGACAAAGGTCTTCATTCAGAAATACACCAAAGACACACGCAAATAGCAATAGATCAGGAGGAGGCAACCCTTCACGAAGTAGAAGCACTACATTTGCTGCACCAAATTCTCATCAAAACCCAAGAGTTAGAAGCACAACAGTTTCGGGCCAAAACCCCAATCGCCAAGGAAATTCTCGTGCTATACGCCCTCAATCAGTTAATGGCAGCCGTCAAAATCGATCAAGATCTGTTCATTCAGCAAATTCCTCAACAAGAGGCATTCAACCAACGACACTTATTCACATCCAAGCACCTACACCACTTATCTGGACCGTTGGAACAACTCTTATTATGCTTTTAGTATTTGTATGTGAAATTCTTCAAAGTGGTGGATTTAAATCCATGTCAGTCAACCCTATGTTTGGTCCTGATGAAAGTACTATGATTCAAATGGGTGCTAAGTATGGTCCACTTGTAATCGGAGGAGACATTTGGCGAATTATCACAGCTATTTTCGTACAAAATGGTATAATTTCCTTTGTTATCACTGTTATTCTTGTTATTTTCACACGTAAGATTGAACGCGACGCAGGATTTTGGAAAGCGTTTATTCTATTTTTCATTTCTGGTACTTATGGCTATATTGCTTCATGTCTCTTTGTTTCATCTGCTGTTTCATGTGGAGCCACAGGTACAATGTTAGGATATGTTGGCATGTTACTTGGAGATTTAATTGCATCTTGGAAAACTACTAAGAGGCCCGTCTTGACCCTCATTGGAATGATCTTAGCGATCATAATACTCTTAGCTGTTGGCATTACACCTTACGTTGATAACTTTTCTCATGTCGGAGGATTTGTAATGGGATTTTTGTTCGCTTTAATGATGTTACCCAACTTAAACTTCGGCAAATGTCAAAGGTTTTGCCATGGAGCTGTCGCATTTTTGGCATTTCCGGTGATGTCTGTTCTTTATATGGTTACATTAGTTTTATTCTTCAGAAATATGGTCGATGACAACTGGTGTAGAAACTGCTACCTTTTGAACTGTGTAAATATCACTGGTTGGTGCCATCAAATCGACTGAATCAGGTGATGTAAATGTAAAATGAATAAATAGAACTGTTTGTAAACTATTGTTTTGACTTTTTGAATGGAATTCATTGGGAAACGATCAAATATTTATCGTTTGGAGCTGTAACTGATGTAATTGCAAATCTATAATATGTTGAACTGCATAAGGTATAACAGACAACAGCAACATAATCAAAAATGGGATTTGAGGTTTACTGATATTTTGAAAATAGTGGCATCACAATGAGTTTAAGTCATTATGCTCACACCCATTTCAAGTATGAATAGTGCTAAT
Source organism: Histomonas meleagridis (assembly GCF_020186115.1). NCBI lineage: Eukaryota > Parabasalia > Tritrichomonadida > Dientamoebidae > Histomonas > Histomonas meleagridis. Next base: position 1,210,099 of record NW_027150894.1, read on the forward strand.
CAAAAGATATCTTTTGATTTTAAATGTGAAATCTTAAATAAATGAAGCATCTGATTTTGCTTATTTCAATAACATGTTATGCAGATCGTCACTCAAAAATTTTGAATTAAATTCATTGGAAATCCAGCATTTGGAAGTTGTTACAACATCTGAAATATATATCAATTTTTATAGAAATACAGAGCCAACTATTAGTGTAAGTGCATTTTATTTATGATGTTAGTACAGCAATAACATATCTTACATTTGCAGACACAAAATTTATTTGTAATGATTCAATCCATAACTGGAATAAGCAACCCAATACCAACCCACTCATTTTTCAATTCGAATACATTTTCACAATGGAATACATTCTCTGATGTGATAACAAAATCATTTTCTTATACGTTAACAAGTACGCTATCAGTTACACACTCATTAGCAATATACGAAATTGAGATGAAAACGCATTATGCATTCATAATCTTGTTAATGTGTTAGTTTAATTTTTCCTTAAAAAAAAATATTATTCATAAGCAAGAATTGAAAATGAAAACTTGTGAGAATAATTTATCAATATAACTATTGATATTGCATTCCTAAATTAATTTAAATTGAGTAAAATATTTTTAAAAAAATTCTATATTATGGTGTATACAAATGTTTGTTGAGACATTTTATAAATTCATCAAGAAGTTAAAGATATATTTATTATATTTAAAAATTGTCCACCATTTTGATAATTATTCATAAAATACATTTTACTTTTATTGCAGATTTAATTTTGTTATTCGAGATTTTATTTTTATTTTTTGAGTATTCAATTCGAAATTTTTTATATAACATGTTTGCCTGATTTAGATAAAGTTTTTTTGAAAGGTGTTGAACAGTAAGCGGGGTGCCCCAAAACCATATTTATCGCGCCGTTCATTGAAAACCCTAACCGAAAAAGTTCAGAAATGGACAGTCCAGGCGAAAACACCAAGCTTAATTGCAAAGTCGTACTCCTCGGGAATTCCGGCGTAGGAAAAACTTCTCTTGCTGTACGTTGGTCTACTGGTGTGTTTTCCAACTTGATAAATCCAACAATTGGTGCTAATCATCAGCGAAAAACAATCAAGATAGAAAAGTCAGAAATGGATTTATACCTTTGGGATACATCAGGGCAAGAACAGTTTCAATCACTTACACCTCTTTACGTTCGATCTGCTTCTGCTGCATTTGTAACAGCATCAATTACCGACCTGGAATCATTCGAATCCCTAAAAATATGGATGGATCTATTAAACAATTCATGCGAAAAAGTACCACCTGCAATTCTTGCGGTAAACAAAATTGATCTTGAAGATTCTGCGGTTATGACAAGAGAAGAAATTGAAGAACGTTTCTCAGATCAGTTCAATTCCATTTTCTATGTTTCTGCGTTTTCTGGAGAGAATGTTGAAAATGCATTTATTCAAGTTGCTAAACTTGCATATGATTTCACAAAGACAGTCGAAAAGACATCTACCCAGGATATAACACAACCCATTAACACCAAAAAATCATGCTGCAACTGAAAAGGAAAAAATTTTCAATTTTTTTGAATAAATGTAAACCATTAAATATTTTTGAGAATTTTACCACGGGGTGCCCAACATAAAAATAAAATTGATTTCCCATCGTGAAGGATTTTAGTTAATATTATATCTCAACAACATTCTTTTATGTTTTTTAAGAGAAAGATTTTAAAAGAACTTTATTTAAAAATTTGATGAAGTTCTTCTAATAAGGGTTCAATATTGGTATTTGAAAGAGCAGATACTTCAAATATTTTATAGTCAAAACCACTTAAAAGTTCACTACATTGTTTCTTCAAGTCATCTAATGTAAAATAAAGTTTTTCTTTTATATCACACTTATTCATAAGAATAATAATTTGAGATGATTTCACTGAATAACTTTTTTGAATATCAACTAAGAATTTTAAAGAATTAATGTGTTGATTGTCATCAGGGCTGACCACACAAATAATTAAATCAGCATCACGGGTATACATTGGAATTAAGGAGGCATAGCTTTCACCTCCTGGAGTATCAACTATAGTATTTTGATTGCCAAAAATGAAATAGTTTGATTTGTTTTCTCCGGAAAATTTATCACATAATAATTCAAAAAGTGTTGTTTTTCCTGTTGCACCAAATCCAATAAGAACTGCTCTTTTTGGTTTTGTCTCTATTGTTTCTATATCTTGTTTTTTATCTTTATTTCTTCTAAACAACTTCATTTTGAACTGCCGTTTCAATTGATAGACATTGTTAAATTTTCATTTTTTGGTAATGTTTTGTATTTAATCTTTATCTTCTATGCTATATGCAAATTCTTCATCAATATAATTAACCATAAAATATCATTGACATCAAAATTAAAATCATCAGCTTGGAGAAAACATATGGATAATATAATTTGTAAGTTCTGGAAATTTGCAATTTTTTCTTAAAATTACACTGATTAAATATGTGGATATAAATTTATTTGTGCTTATGTTGTTTTATGATTTTCTCTATTGTTTTTGGAGTGTGCTTCGTTACAAACTTGGGGTGGTATAAATAAACTTATCAAAATTAGTTTCCAAAAGAAACAAATGAATCTTACTCTTATATCATTATCTCTGTCATCTTTGAATAATTATCCATTTACTTCTCTACCACAATCCAAAGTTACACATAACCTTAAATTTCATAATCTTCGATGTGTTAACTTTTTTTCCACATTTTTTTATTCAACAAATCAAGCATGCTCCAAAGCTTCTTTCTACTCCTCAACATTCTCTTCCTTTTTAAGTCGTGTAATAACCACAGAATCTCAAATACTATCATATCAAATTTTATCTCGGCAATTCATGAATTGGTTCACAACCATTGAGGTTGAAAAATGCACATTTTATAAAATCATATCTACTTCGACCAATGGTGCTGCACTTTCTTGTCTTGGTGATGCAATAATCCGAAATACCAAATTTCAAGACATAAGAGGTTATAATGGGGGAGCTATTTATTCAGCCAATAGCATTGGACTTCAACATTGTTGTTTCATTAATGTTTCAGGGAATGAAGCAGGATGCATCACTCATTGTGCCACTTTTAATCAAAAGATGACCGTTAATTTTACCTCATTTTACGATACGAAAGCCGTTTATTTTGGCGTTTTTCAAGATTCTTCCACAAAAGATTCATACACAATATTCAATTTCAACAACTTCACTCAACCATATGCTTCCGAATGCGTTGGTTGTGGCGAGGTTCATTTATCCAATTTTTATATCAATAATTGTATCTTTAATCAATCAAGTGCACGCGTTCATAATGGGTGTATGGTTGTCTATAGCTTGAGTAGCTTTCTTTGTCAGAACACTTTATTCTACAGATGTTCACATCATACAAATATTAAGCCAACTGCTGCTGTCCTTCTGTTTGAGACTAATAATATACGCTCCAACATGACTGATTGCGCTTTTGCTTATTGTGGTATGTCCGCAACATATACGCTTACAGTTACAAGTGGATATCCTCTTGTTGTTAGAAACTGCTGTTTTAGCAGCAAGAAAATTTATGAAATATCACATGAAAACAACCTTATCGTTGTACAAAATTCACAGTTTGAGAAAAAGTGCGACTCCAAATTTACGGAGAAAAGTGACATGGAGATTGGATGTGTAGAAACGGGATATATAGATGACTTCGATAAGAAACTGTTCATAAGAAAAATAATAATTCATACGTTATCTGTTGTGATTTCTTTAATTTTTGCGTTTTTGTTTATGATTTATATGAAAAATTGGAGATGCGACGGAGTGAAAAAACCGGCTGCTTTAGAATGAAAATTGTTTTTATATAAATAAAGTAATGTTTTGTAAATAATTTAAATTTTGATCTCAATCAAAGTTTGGATTTCAATCAACTCATCTTGATAAGGAAAAACTTGATGAACAAACTGATTTTTTACGAATCCCAGAAAATCAATATACAGATAATATGCAAACATCGTTATGTTTTTTCTTTTTAAGCGCTACAAAAATTTTGGAAAACGATAGATACGCGAAACATTTTCATGTACACTAATCCCGAGCTATAGTAAAAACAAAACATTCACTCGGGACGGTAAATTTTCGAAATTTTCAGACCTTTTTAGAGTAAATTTTCTAAAATTTCACATTTTCACTCGTTTGTAGGACAATTAGAGAAAAAATGTTTATATATAAATCAATAAGAATATATGCTTAAAACAATTAATTGGTGATAATAATAAGCCCACTTTTATTATTTTATTTCATTTATAAAGTAAGATATTTTCATTTGGGGATTCGTTTTTTGCTACAGACAAACCTTGTCAATTTTAGTAGCAAAAAAATTGTGTAAAAAAAAGGGGAATTCCCCGGGGTTTTTGGAAATGTGATATAAAAAAATTGTTCTGACCAACAAATATTGAAGAAACAACACCTGTTCTCTTTACCCCTTTTATAGACTTTTTAGACATTTTCGTTTTTAATTTCAACTTCTAGTGCAGCTTATTAAATCATTTGGTCTCTCCCATTTGTGATTTAGTACACCAAATTTATTCATATAGAAATTCAATCATTTTATCAATCACATTTAGGCTTTCAATATACACATATAGTTTCATATCTCATTTAATCATTACTATCTCATTTATCTCTTTATTTCAAACATCTGTGATTCACTTAATCATTTTTTGCATTTTTGTCTATTTTGTTTAATTTTTTAGTATATATTTTAAAATAGTTTTTGTGTTTTTAAATCTTTAGTTATATGTTTGAATTTGTGGTTTAACTTCCCCAGTTTATTGTTTCAGTTTTTGAATATAAATCCGATGATTTTTCATTCATTTGATTCTATCGTTGGAAATCTGCATTGAGTTTATTAAAAATATCCTTATACTAAAAGGTGTACACCCTTTTTTCCCCTCCAATATTATTTTATTATTATTCTTTCAACAGATATGTGGGTTTAAATATATTATAATGTTTTATTTATTATTCATAAATCTTTGATTCTTTTTCTTTTTCAGAATATGATATTAATAAAATTTCTAATTAATTGTAATTAATTTGTAATTAAAAATAATAAAGTAAATTTATTTTTGAATATTATAAAAGAAATAAGAACATTTGAAGAGAGTAATAAAATCAAATCCAATATATTTGATATATTTGGTCGATTTCTTATCAATAATTATACAAATGAATCATCTTATCTACTTGAAGCTATGATTGAACATAATTTTCTTGAACCAATCATTGTAAAAAACAACCAAAGCGCTTATTTTGCGCATTATATGTCTAAAGATAAATTAGTAATTTTAAGGGAACATGATTTTGTAAATTATGAAGAACTTTCAAAGAATGATTGGGAATTACATAAGAAACTAATTAGAGAAGGACATAATCCAAATGAAATTGCGAAAATAATTCGAAATGATGAAATCGAAAAACTTCAAGAAATATCATCACAAAATAATTTTGATTTTAGTCAAAAAATTGTACCATCGATTTATGAAAGATGTGATTTTGTTAATAAAGAAAAATGTTCATTCATTAATGAAGAAAATGTTACATTAATTGATTATGCAGCATTTTTTGGATTAATTAAAAGTTTTAAATATTTACTTATGAATAATGCAAAAGTAAATAATACAGGTAAATATGCAGTTGCAGGTGGAAATGAAGAAATTATTCATTTATGTGAACAAAATCATTCATCATTTGAAGGTGCATATAAAACAGCAATTGAATTTCATCGAAATGATATCTTTAAATATCTTTATGAAAATAAAATTGAAGATATTAACAAATTAAAAGAATTAGGAGAAAAATGTGTTTCATATTTTAATTATGAAATTTTTACATATTTAGAAAAAGAAGGAATGAAAATTAATAAAAATATCATTAATAAAGCAGCAAAAATTGGAAATATTTTTCTTGTAAAATATTTCCATAAAAATAATCAACTTCCAGGAAATATTTTAGTTTTTGCTTCATTATCAGGAAATATTGAACTTGTTACATACATTTTAAAGCAAAAAGGAATTGATATTTATTCTAAAGATATTTATTTGTTTTATTTGAAATTTATTTTAATTATTGAATATTTCAAAATAATATTTGGAAATTATTTATATTATTTGATACAGCACTTATGAATGCATCTTATGAAGGTCATACAGAAATCGTTAAATTACTTATTGAACAAGAAGGAATTGATATTAATGCCAAAAATATTTATTTGTTTTGTTTAAAATTTATCTTAATAATTTAATATTTTAAAATAATATTTGGAAATTATTTAAATTATTTAATACAGCACTTATGTTTGCATCTGAATATGGTTATAAAGAAATAGTTAAATTACTTCATGAACAAGAAGGAATTGATATTAATGCTAAAGATAAAATTTATTTTAATAATTTTTGATTTCAAAATAATATTTGGAAATTATTTAAATTATTTGACACAACACTTATGTCTATTTTTCATATCACAATTCCTTAGAAGTACAAAAGTGCTACTTTCTAATTGAATTCATGTAAAGCAAATTTCCAAGATCTTATTGTTCAGTTTAAACTAAGTTTGTTGCCATATTTGGGTGACACCGATCATCTACCATGTACTGAAATATTTCGAAATTAGGTTTTTTGTTTTATCTAGCCTCGTAGAGAGTTGGCAAAGATATAGGACATTCAACAACAACAACATAAAATGGAGCATTTGAATCATTATAGTTTAAAACCTTCAATAACAATGTGAACAATGGATAAGCTTTAAAGAGAACAAATGATATCATTTTCATTACCAAGAAAAAAATAATTTAGTACTAAACCTCAAAATAAATTTTTTTGAAATTCCAATATGCAAAATATGATTCAAATCTATTTAAAAATAGTTTATAACAATTTTTAATTCTTATTCTCTTTCGCTCAAGCTATATATCAAACACCAAGTTGGTCTTCCATGCGGACAATTCCATGGGTAATCGCTGCTTGCCATTTTTTCCAACAACTTTCTCATTTGCCTATGAGACAAAGCGTCGCCAACTCTTACTGATGAGTGGCATGCGTGGTAAGCGAGTTGTGACCTTGCATTAAATGTCATTGGCGTTGAATAAGGAACGTCATTTATAAGTCCAATTAGTTCTTGTAAGTCCTCAATTCCATTTACGACATTTTTATCCATTGGAACCGATTTCACTTCGATTCCATTATCCAAAATATTATAATCAAATCCAAATTGATTACATTGTTTTTGATGCGTGAACGCATTCTCTAAGTCATCTGGTGTAAGTGGAACAAAAATAGGCTCAAGTAAAACTTGTCGATCATTTGTCTTTTGTTTGCGAAGTTTCTCAAAATTAGCTGCTTCATTAGCTGCATGTTGATCAATGGCAAAAATATCATTTCCGATTTTGGTTATGATAAATGATTTATTCCATTGCCCAATAATTTCCATATCTCGAAATGCAGTGGTATTAATTTCAGGTGTAGGAGGATATCCAGCTGGGGAATAATCACGCATTTGTAGAAATTGTGAACAAATTTGTTCAGTAGTAATGTTTGTTGTGGTTGTAGCTCCTGATATGTTTTGTGAAGTGGATTTCAGAGGAGTTGGCGGTTTTGGTATGGTTTCAATGGGTTTGCTTTTTAGGTCTTTGAACGTTAAAGTTTCAGATGTTGATTTCCATACATTACGAAAAATTTCACAAAGGCACTTTTGGAGAATCATTTCATTTGAAAAAGTGACGCCTATTAACGGCGAATCTGGTGTAAAGTCATATAATGATCGATCTGCATTAATGAAAAGAAAAATAGAGGGATTCTTAGGACCTGCACAAAGACGAAATTCTTGTTTCAATGCTTTGATAATGGGCAAATTTACACATGGACGTCCATTTACAAAAATATTGACTTTTCCATTTGACGGTGTTGTAGGAGTTGAAGTATAATAATCAATTGAAGAATCATCATTCCATAAGTGTAAGGGTGAACTTCCTTCAATTAATCCGTTTGATATCGATTGACCTAATACATCTTTAATTTTTTGAAAGCGCGTTCTATTGGATAATTGCAAGATTGGCTTTGAGTCTAATGTTAATGAAATTCTGATATCTGATGAAACTGCAAAAAGAATTGAAACTTCTTGTATTTCTTGAGATAGTTTTTGTTTGTGTTCAAGCCAAAATCTCCTTCTAACAGGATAGTTATAAAATAAAGATTGGACAATAATTGTTGTGCCTCTTGTGCGTGAGATTGGTTGAATAATTCTTTCACCACTTTCAGAAAACGATAAACGATATCCATATCCATCATCATTTGAACTGCTTTCAATTGTTACATAAGATAAAGATGAAATAGCATCAAGTGCTTTTCCACGACCTCCACTATTATAATCTTTTCCAAACTCTTTTGATGTTGCACCTTCCAAACATAAAATATCCATACTTTCCCTATCTATTCCAAGACCATTATCTGATACTGTTATAAATTCTAAACCTGTTCCAGAAATCTGTATATTAATAATTTTGCTTTGAGCGTCAAGACTATTTTCAATAAGTTCTCTAAGTACATGGGAAGGGCTTGCAATTGTTTCAGTTGCCCTTACCAATTGGCTATCATTTTTTTGCATAATTTTCATTGAAGCATTTGAAAAATCTTAAACGGCAAAAAACCGCCTGGTATTGACTATGTTTGCTTGATAATTCAATCAAGAAAACAAATGATATCAGAAAGAGATGCTGATCTTCATATGGTTCAAATTTTAGATCAAACAAGTTGTTACAAAGATATGATTGAATTAATGAAACATGTTGTAGAACTTAATCCAGAGCTAACTGCAGATGAAAGAAACTTGTTATCAGTTTCTTATAAACGAGCAATTAATATTTCTCGAAACAGCTTACAAAACCTTACAGAGATTATTGGTTTTCAGGAAACTCAAAGCTCGGAAGCGAGAGTTAATCAGCTCAATATTTTTAAACAGAACATAATTCAAGAATTAGAACAATATTGTCAAGAGCTCATCAGTATTGTTGACAATAAGCTTCTCCCATCAGCCAAAGATGTTGAAGCCAAAGTTTTTTATTACAAATTAAAAGCAGATTATTACCGTTACATATCTGAAGCTAAGGAAGGCGAGGAGAAAGAAGAATCATCACAGAAGGCACAAGAAAACTATGAAAAAGCTTTCCAACTCGCCCAGGCTGAACTTCCGAAATACAGTCCATCTTTTCTTGGAGTTGTTTTAAATTACTCTGTATTCTTATACGATGTTGCTCAGAAGCGGCAAGAAGCTATTGATTTAGCAACAAAAACAGAACAGGAAACGTCGATCTTAATTGAACAAAATAGTGAAGCTCAGATCAACGAAGCAGTTTCGATTCTTCAGTTTCTTCGTGAAAATATTTCACTATGGACCAAATCAAATGAAGAAAACCAATAAACATTTACACCATTTTTTCAATCACCATTTTCCACGACCGTTAATTTAACGTACTCTATTTTAAACGTTCGCTGTTAACGGCCGCCAACGGTTTTCCCTATTCTCATTTTTCTTAACAAAAATTTGTATAAAAATTTAAATCAATAAACAAACATTTTAAATCTATAATAAATAAGTTGGAAATTCAGCTTATCATGCATGATTGTTTTTCTTCTTTCTTTTGTTTTTTTTCTTCCTTTTTAAAAGGGTAACTTTCTTTCCTTTGCCTAATATTAACCATAGGAATTTGATCTGTACTCTTGACTCCAGCGTGTGAGTTATGATTTATTCTTAATCTCTTTTCTGGAATGTCAAAGCTTTCATTTGACATTCCTGATTTCAGAAAGAATTGAGCAGTTTTTGGATCTAAGTCTATTTTTCCAGATATTATTTCCGTGATCAATTTTTCGTCCCAGCCATTGACATTAAAAACAAATTCGATTGGATACTGAAATCCCTTAGTGAAGTGAAACAAAACTTCCTTTGAAAATTTGAACCACCCCGGGAACGATGAAATCGTATTCAAAGATACGGAGCACTCCAAAAGGAACGATCGAATCAAAAGGTTTTCTTTTGCTTCTTTGATATTCCAGAAATAAGCGATCAAATGCTGCATCGCAACAATAAAAAACGACACGTATGCGTGGCTTATAATGGTTTCTTCAAAAAGACTTCCCGCTGTAATTAATATAAAATTTGTTGGTGGCGTCTTTTGAGGATCATGATTATTCGGATCATAATAACGAAACAAAACATAAAATACATTGATGATTTCGCCGATTTCCAAGATTTTCGTGCAGTGTGTTAAATATAATATTGATTTCTCTACTGCTTGGTTATTAATACACGAATTACGTACATTTTCTAATGCGGCATTAACCAGTTGTTTGTTTGGAGGAAGAGAAATTGATGTATTCATGATTTCCCCAATTTCTTCAATATCTGAAACATTTTTTATATTTGAAGAAACGAAGTCAATGAAGTCGTTTTTGAGTTCGTGTTTAATTGGAAATAAAGTAAAATATACTTTGAAGATACGATATAATAGAATTCTTTGTGACTTGTTTGGATTTGCTTTAGAACATTCTTCAAGAAGTAAAGAGTTAGTATTGTATTCCGATGGAGGATAATAATGTTTTTCGCTTGTAGATGTTAATGCTAAGAAATATCCCCAAATAAAAATCGGTGAATGATCTTTTATTGAATTGATAATTTCTGTAATGAGATTGCAAATTGATGGAATTTGGAAATATTTAAGAAGATCGACAAAAAAAAAATGTGAATTACACATTGTATTAATGACTTTGATTGGATTTTTAGTTATAGAAATTGATAAAATATTTGAAGCTGTTCCTATTTTATATATATTTGGCTGTTTATGCTTATGAAAAATTTTGAAAATAATTTTCATATCTTTTGGGGAATTCGCAAGTGAATCAAGAAGAGCTGTATTTGCTGACCCGAAAAAATAATTAACAGCTCTGATAATTTCTGTATTATCTGTTTTTACAAATATTTTACAAATTGGCCTTAAAGATTCACATAATAATTTTGTATAACTTGGAACCTGGATATGATACTTTTGTTGTATGGTGGTGTCGGTAAGCATGGAAGCGATATCTTTAGGTTCTATTGGCTTCCCTGTTTCATCTTGCATGAAGTGATTGTTAACCAGAAAATTCAGTTCTCAAAATTATACGATATCGCTCTCAAAAATATTTGTGATATTTATATTTACAATGTATTGAAATAGCTATAAAAATCAATTTTATCACAATAATTGGAGTTTAAGATTTATTCTGTGCGCCGTATCCAACATGTTTTTTGGTTATAATTTTTCGAATTACTTATTAATTTTCAAACAAACATATATCGAGAATAATAAAATCTAGTTCTAACTTTGGGTTGGAGTAAAGCAAAGAATTTGCCATCGCAATTCGAAACCATTAAGCAAGTGTTATAATACAATGACAAAAGCTTAATCAAATGGGCCCCTGTATAGGGAATCATTCCTGATATTCACCAAATCAAATATGTTCGGTGTGTCAATCCTGATGGTTCTATATATAGATGCTGCTCAAATAATTACTTCTCCATGGAGAAATTCAAAATCAATTGGATTGGATCCATGGGTATCACAATCAAAACTATAATTAAGAAGATTTGTTCACATTTTAGCGTGTTGGGAAGAAGGTTTTGATATAAGAACGACAATATTAAAAAACATGTGTATGTAAACGATCAGTAATTACATGGTTTCAAACTTTTCTATCTATTGCAGAAAAAGAATATCTAAAAGATATAGCTCAAAATTTAATTGATGATGGAATAGTCGAAATTGATGAAAGTCATTCTTTCGGTTCTGAATACAACGAAGGAAGTGCATTGGAAAGAGAAGAAATTCGGGTTTTGGATCAAATGGACAGTAAAAGAATGTGAGTTGCTGCAGAGATTTACGATAATATATTGAAATAAGTTCTCATTCCAATTATTTGTGCAACAGTGAAACCTAATTCAGAAATTTGGTCTGATGAATAGAAGGCATATAATACTCTCTAAGTTATGTACACGAACAGCAAATCATCTAGAATATTTCGTATATTTATTGGATTAGTAATACTAATACTTACTAAATCCAATACTCAAAAAAATTACATTTAATTTTATAAAAGGATTCTCTATAAAAAATGGATTTAAGAAAAATACTGGAATGCAATAATCGGTATAATTTTTATAATAAACTAAATCAAAATTTTAAATATTTTATCATTCAAATAGAGTGCTCCTTGTATCAGACCCCCCGAAAAAAATATTTTGCCAATCTTCACTTTTTGAAATGATTTTGATTCCTTATCAAAAGTCGAATATTTTTATTGACCCATTAAACTGAATTATAATTTTTTTATTTATTGATATTAATTAAAAAAAAAATATTTCAATGATAAAGATTATATAATTTAACTATTTCTGAATGACCATTTAAATATGCTTTCATAAGTGCTGTTTTAAAAAATTTAAATAATTTCCAAATATTATTTTGAAATATCAAATTATTAAAACAAATATAATATAAAACAAATAAATATCTTTAGCATAAATATCAATTCCTTCTTGTTCAAGAAGTAATTTAACTATTTCTGTATGACCTTTATAAGATGCTTTCATAAGTGCTGTTCGAAATAATATAAATAATTTCCAAATATTGTTTTGAAATATCAAATTATTAAAATAAATATTAAATAATACAAATAAACATCTTTAGTATTAATATCAATTCCTTCTTTTTCAAGAAGTAATTTAACTATTTCTGTATGACCATTCCAAGATGCAATCATAAGTGCTGTTTGAAATAATTTAAATAATTTCCAAATATTATTTTGAAATATCAAATTATTAAAATAAATTTTATCTTTATTATTAATATCAATTCCTTCTTGTTCAAGAAGTAATTTAACTATTTCTGTATGACCATTCCAAGATGCTCTCATAAGTGCTGTTTCAAATAATTTAAATAATTTCCAAATATTATTTTGAAATTAGAAATTATTAAAATAAATTTCAAATTCTACAAATAAATATCTTTAGCATTAATATCAATTCCTTCTTGTTCAAGAAGTAATTTAACTATTTCTGTATGACCTTTTACAGATGCATGAATAAGTGCTTTATTAAATAACTTAAATAATTTCCAAATATTACTTTTAAATATGGAATTATTAAAATAAATTTTATCTTTAGCATTATTATCAATTCCTTCTTGTTCAAGAAGTATTTTTACCATTTTTGTTTGACCTTTCCAAGATGCATTAATAAGTGCTGTCATAAATGTTTTCAATAAATATTTTAAGCAGAAAATCAACAAAAAATAAAAGTCAATACTATTTGTATCTATTTTGTTAATATGTGCAATGTCAACACCATTTTGCTTTAGATATAATTGCTTTTTTAGTTCTTTTTTTCTTCTATCATTGTTTATTACATTTCTTAATTCTTTAATTTCATTTCGAATTTCTTCATTTTCTTTCTTTAAGTCAGTTTTACTTTTTACGAATTCTTTAATTTCATTTCGTATTTCTTCATTTTCTTGTTCTTGTTCTTCAAGCTTTTTTAATATTTGAATTAGTAAAAAACTTCTTTTATCTTCATTTCATTCTCCATTTGATAATGAAATAATTGAATCAGATTCATTATATTTCCCTTCAAACCCATTTTCAAATTTGTTTTCTTAAATGTATTTTGGAAATTCCTAATGAAATAAATAAAGATTTTTCATATTAAACTTACTTTCTTTTCGTTTAAGAAGTAATTTAGTAATTTCTAATTCAAAATTTTTTGTTTCATTTAAAGGTTTAGTTTCAAATAATAAGAAAAAATTCTAAAAATGCATTCTTAATTAAAAATTAAGTGAATTTTCGAATTCATTTTATATTTTAATCTAATTAAATGGAAATTGCTAACCTCGGCTCGTACAGATTATAAAAGATGTTTTTTAAATTTAAAGCTTCTTTTGTCACATTTCTAATCATTGAAGCAATATTTCACATAAAAATAGAATTTTGCAAATTTTCTTGCAAATGTATACATTTAGGTAGATTTAGCTAATTTGCGAATTAGCATTTGATTCCAATTTTAATTTTTTTGTATTTTAATAAATTACTTGAAAATAAAACAGGTGCCTTCGTAGCTCAATCGGCTAGAGCATAAGACTCTTAATCTTGGGGTTGCGGGTTCGAGTCCCGCCGGTGGCTTTTTTATCAATTATTTTGGTAAACCATATTTTTTGGAAGTGAGAAATGCTTACTGCAATACAACTTATATCTAAATTTAATGGACCATTAAAGAATTCAGGTAAAAGTTATATTGTGCTTAGGACCTCCAGTTACACTTAAAATAGCAAATAGTTAAAAATTTATGAAAAATATCTGTGATAACAGTTACTCGAGTAATATCATCTTTAAAAGTTCTAGATTTTTGGTATCATTCACGAATATGATACGAATACATGTTTTCTTTAAAGGTTTTTACCAAAATCAAATAAATTGCCACTTTTTATTCCGAAAATTATGAAAAGCCAACAAACACAAGAAGAACAAGCAGCTGCCATGGAATCTCGACTTAGCACCGATACAGATGCACTTGTTTCCTCTGTTTTAACCAATGAAAACATTGATAAGTTTTTAGAAGATCTTCGAGCATTTATTGCTAAAAAAAATCTTGATATTTCTGCAATGTGTGGTGAACATTCTCTTACATTTTCCCGTAGTATTGAAGGTGCCCAAGCTCTTGGAATTCGTGCTAACAATCTACAAAATGAAGTTAATGAAATCTCCAAATCCATTAACAATGCCATTGACAATTATGAGCAACAACTTCAGAGCACTGTCAAAGCACGTGAAGACATCAACATCATTGATACGAAATTGTCAGGAATTCATGAATGTTTAATTTTCTTCCAATTACTAGATAACATCAATGTCCTTATCCGTGAGAAATGTTATTATGTAGCTATTTATAGACTTCTTGAACTTTCTGATTATGATTCTCGAATTTCATCCAGCTCTGTTATTCAATCATATCTACGAGACATTGAGCCGATAATTGCATCCATTGAAGCTGAAGCTGAAAAGGACATGATTAGTTGGATGACAGATTTTCGAAATGTTTGCAAAGACATTGGCTCATCATTTTTATACGGCACAGAGATGCCTAAATTCCCCAACAACCGCGTATATGAGTATTACATGGTTGAAAAGCAATTAGGCAAGTTGTCATCTTTATGCGAATTATACACACAACGTCGTTTTAAGCAACTTGACCTCATCTTTAACATTAAGCCACCAAAAGAATATACTCCGAAAGAGCAAATACGATTTTTGTTTTCACATATTGCCGGATTTTTCTATACTGAATATAAAATTACAAGTGATGGCTTCTTTTTGATCCCACAATCTGCTCTTGATGACAAGTGGAAAGATATGATTAATCAAATCAAGTTAACAATAGGTACTTTAGTATTTCCTTCACAAACAGGTTATGATAACCTAATAATGGCATCCCAAGAAATCCAATTGTTTGCTGAAAAAATGAGCCAATGCTCCGTTAGTTGTCAAGGCTTATATGACTTCCAAAACAACCATTCTGAAAGCTTTAGAAAGCAAATGGAGAAACAAGGAAAAGCGGTTATTTACAAATTGATAGACGATAACGCCGCAGATTTTATGACCGTTAAAACTCCCGCTGAATTCAAAGAAATTGAACGCTATGAGTTCGTCGAACCGCCAACAGAATTTCCATTCGAATTACCGTTCATCCCCGGGGTGCCCAAAGCCTGTGAAGCCATGGAAAAGTACATCAATAACGCAATGAACTTTTATGGGAACACTAATAATAATAAGGTTGTGGAACTGTTTTGTGCGTATGTGAAATCTTGTGCTACACATATTTATCAAATTGCAGTGAAAGATTCTTCAATGCAAAATTGTGCAATGTTAACATCAAGTATAATGGTGTTTCCGAAATGTATTCCTTACTTCGAAAACATGATAGCTAAAAGAAGCTTCTCTTCTTCTAAAGCTAAAAGAAATGAGATAATTGCTCATTTCAAAAAGACTACAGATGATATGATCGAGCTTTTGAATTCGATGTTTAAGGAATTTATTGATCAAATGATTGATACATACTCATTCAAAATGATGGCAAAGGGAGACCCTCCACACAACTTCGCGATTGAGCTTGTAATGTTCCTTGAGTCGAAGTCGTTGTACTTGAAACAGGTACTCAAAGAAGAGCGGTTTGACGGTTTGGTTCAAAAAGTTGTGAAGTCGATCGCCGATAGAATTGTGAACGTTATAACCGAAAGTCACTTTTCTTGGACACCCCAATTGATTGATAACGCATTACAAAATGTATCTTATTTCGGTAGTTGGTCTGGATTTATAGCATTACCATCTGCAAAAAGATGCTTGAATGGAATTCAAAAAATGTTTCAGTTGTTATTGAGTAATCAGCTTGTGGCATTAACAAGTGATTCGAACTTCTTAACAAAATATAGAGACGTACCATTGGCTGCAATGAAGGTAATACTACAGAATTATGATCCAGTGCCATATAAAAATTTGTACATTCTATCTAATAATTTATGTCAGAATTTGATTTCCCAAATAGATAAAATATTGAAGAGGAAATAATCTTGATTTGTACATTTAAATAAAAAGTTCTTTGTGTTTCTTTCATTTTTCGTATATAAATTTTAAATTTTTCTCCAAATAGAACTTCACTTTCAAAAAAAAAAAAAAAAAAAAATTAATTTCATGCAAAAATAAACAAAGAAATATAACATAATAAAGGTTTATTGTTTGATGTAATTTTAATGTAACGACAACGTCATCTTTTCCGAAAGCATTTAACACATTAACATACTATTCTAGATCAATTTGGAAAATATGCTATTCATATTTTCTTCTTCTATCATCAGATAATATATAAAAACAACCTACAAACTATTTTGACGAACGTTTAAATAAATAAAAAGTGACACATATTATGTTAGTTCACTAATGTGCAATATAAGAGCAACGGAAAGATTTACAACAAATGATAATGTGCATAGTGAAGAAGAGCTAGTGGAAATCAACAGAGTTATTAAGGTTATATCACAATTAGATCAAATTGATGAAAATAACGAACTATTATTTCCTTATTTTCAAATGATTTCTGAATTTTTGGAAAAATATAATGACATAAGAATAGTGGACTATTTAAAAGAACAGAATTATGTATTTATGATTTATTTGTTAAAAAGTCAAAATTCTTATGATTTGAAATATACATTACTTTCGATATTTACATTTATTACTCAACAGGCCGACGTTAATCTTGCAAACTTTTTAATCAATGCTGGATTTATTGATTGTATTTATAATCTACTTCAAACAGAAAACGTTATTCAAATTAAGTCATACATTATCACTATTACAGAGAACTTATTCGAGTTTTTACCAATCAATATGCAATCCATCATTATTGATTCATTTTTTGGGATGATTCAGACGATTACACCAAACGACGAACTCTTCAAAGACTTCATAAATCTCTTTTACTTCATTGTTACATATTATAAATCATTCACGAACGAACAAATCTCTTCGATATTTTTGTTAATTTCAAATTTCATCACTGTGGAGACCGTTAAGCCGAAAATCTTTTTTTTAATTGTTAAACTTATTGAAAATAATAACTCATTATACACATTATTTTTGACGAATGAATTCGTTGGAATATTTAATGAAGCATTACAATCATCAAATGATAAAATAATTTACGGATGTTTATTATGTTTAGAAATAATATTTTATTATAACTCTGATGTTGCATTTGTGAACTCAATTAACTTCCCATTAATTATTTCATTTCTTCAAACAAAACCAGAGAAAATTGTTGTTAACTCATTAAATATCATATCGAACGGTTGTATCGTCTCAAATGAGTTAACGTGCTTGTGCTTCAATTTGAATATATTAGAAATTTTGAATGGTTTATTTCATGTCGGCACTTTTGATGTAAAGAACGAGGCCGTTTATTGCTTCTCTCAAATAATCCCAAGAAATGATATAGAACTAAGGGTGAACTTGTTAAAAAGTGATTTCTTTATGGAAGTCATTGAGTCATTAAGTTGCTTGAAGTATTTAACACAAAAATCTATTGTGAAAAATTTGTTTTTTACATTGAAAAAAAGTGAAAATACAAAAAGTCATGATGAACTATGCGCGAGGCTAAACGAATCGGAAATATACGAATACGCAATACAACTACGTTCAAATATGTTAATGGTTTACATGGATCAAATCATTGAAATGTTGGAGAAATTCACAAGTGAATAAAAATTTATTTATACAACTTCTCTATTATCTTTCATTTGTTATATTTTTTTAATTTTGCAAATTTATGTAATAGATTTCGAATTCATGTAAAAAATTCCAAAGATATTTTTTGAGAATGTGTGTTTGATTCGGATAATGCTAACGTAACCAATGACGTTTCTGACTATCAAAAAGTTTTTGTTTTCTGAGGTTTATTGTCATTTGCCGTCAGAAATATCGTGTTTTGGGAGGAGTTTCTTCAAGTCAAATATCATTTCATTTTATATTATGGATTCCCAACGCCAACCTCCTCAAAAGAGAAATACAAGTCATGCAAAATATGATTACAAATCACATCAAACGTGGGAAATTTTTCGAATGAAAAAATGGGACAAACTTGTAGATGGTGACATCCTTCTAATAGCGGAAATTATTTGTCGCTGGTTAGGTCTCAATTTGGGACGCAATGAGAAACGGCTAAAGAACGTTCTGTTCAAATTTTTTGATGACAATTTCGAAGTAATTGGTCCATTATTCCAATACATTACAATCGAAACCGAATAATAACCTAAGTAAAGACCAAACCTTACTCAATTTTTATCATTCTCCTCAAACCAAAATCATGTTCTACATTATTTTTGAATATTTTGGGTTTAACCAAAATTTCCCAGGATAAAAATCTAAATTATTTGTGCATAAATGAAAGAAATCACCAATTGTTCATGTGTGTATTTATTAAAAAAATATTTTATTTAATTTTTATTCTATGTATTAGCACAAAAAAATTCTTTTATCAATGCGAAACGTGTTCTTTTTCAGTGTTTTTTGATGTTTCTTCGATTCGTTTATGTACATACTTCTTTATTTCGGTTAATGCTTCAACAGGAAGCTTTCTAAGGTCAACACGAAGTGGCTCATTGAAGATATCTAATTCTGTATCATAATGGCGGAAGACATTGTTGAAAAATAAAAGATCATTTGACTTTTGTTTGGGCAATTTCTTGATATCTTCCAAAAGTGAAGTCAGATCATTTTCAGAAAACTCTTGTGGTTTAATACTTTTAAGGAATGTTTTAGGATAATTTTTTGAAACAGATGGTGGTGGTTTTGAGATCAAATCAGATATCTTTAACTGTAAATTAATAAATTGTCTTGTCCATCCTTCAATACCTAATCTGTATACCTTCTCTTTTTGCTTATTGAAATAGTGCGTAAATTGTTGAGCAACAATGAAAAAATACGAATTATTTCCATAATATTTTTCAACATTATATAGTATCATTTGTACATCGCGATCCCAATCTTCTATTGTGTTGTATTGGTTTCTTTGTAGCCTTTCTTGAATAACTTTTAAATTAGTTAATGTTGGAAGAACTTCGTCTGGAATTTCATCTGCACCATATTCAATTAAGCACTTTCCTAAAGGTTCTTCCATTAAATCATTAATAATTTGTAAACATATTTTTGTGTTTTCTGTGTTCATTTCCATTCCCAGAATTTTGCCGAAATTAATGAATGACTTTTTGAGCGTATTTTGACCGGCATATATTTAAATTATTTTTTTAGATATTAATGTACAGCATCTTTGGTAATCGTCAAGGGAATACTCATTTTGATACAGCAGAAACTATACACATCAGTGGTATGGCTCTTCTCAAAATGTTAAAGCATGGAAAATCTGGAATCCCTCTTGAAGTAGTTGGATTAATGTTAGGTCGATTTATTGATGATTACACGATTCAAGTTGTTGATGTTTTCCCAACTCCACAAACAGGAACTGGTACCTCAGTTGAATCAATTGATGATGTTTTCCAAGAACAAATGAAGAGAAATCTTAGACTTACAGGACGTAACGAAGAAGTTGTAGGCTGGTATCATTCTCATCCAGGCTTTGGTGTATGGCTATCCAATGTTGACATCAATCAACAAATGACATGGGAGAAACTTAATCCTCGTTGTATAGCCGTTGTTGTTGATCCGGTACAAAGTGTTCGAGGGAAAGTTGTTATTGGCGCCTTTCGTTGCATTGGTGATAATCCACTTCAGATGCAACAAGCTGATGAAGCGCGTGAAACTACTTCATTCATCGGTAGCTTAGAAAAGCCATCCATCAAAGCGTTAGTACGAGGTCTTGGCCGACTTTATTATCAAATGCCCGTAGCATATCGAATGAGCGAATATGAGCAACAAGTTTTAATGTCTTTAAATCATCCGACATGGAGCAATGGATTTCAAATTTCGAACTTTGTTAAGCGCGATCAAGAAAACATAAAAATATTAAAAAATATGACAAAAGCAGCAGATAATTATCGGAGAAGTATAATAGACGAAGAAGCAATGAACAAAAAAGAACTGTTAAATAGACACATAGGGAAAATTGATCCGAAGGAATATATAAAAGAAAACTCAAAAGAAATGGCCGAAAAAGGCGTAACACAAATGACAAGAATTTTCTTGGATGAGAGCGCGTTTTAGGAAAAATATGAATTATAAATATATTCGGTTGATTAAACTCGTGTTTTGATAGATGTTTGTATACAAAAATTAGTTTCCAATGTGGAAGAACTGTATTTGTTGTTGTGTTTACAATGAAATTTATCTTTTTCATGATATTGTCCATAAAATACTGTGCACTATGATTCATAAAACACAATACAACCATAAAATATACTTCAATATCAATAACTTGATTAACTTCTTTGCTGATTACTTTTTTTGATCGTATTTCTCAGAATTTATGCTCAGAAAACGGTTATTTTCAGATTTTTTAAAAAATGAAGAATCGAAAAGAAAAATCAAAATCAGGCGTTGGACTACAACGAAAAACCAACAACTCAAATGACTCAAAAACAAAATCAAAGAACGAAGAGGAAAAAATTGATGAAGAAACATATGAAAAGATTAAGAATACATTCGACAAACAAACAAAAGCCCATTTACTAGAAAATGTGGTGGTATTTTTCATTGTATTTTTCATGATATTAATTTTTTCACTGATTAATTATTTTATTCCCAAAAAAAATTTATACCAACCTTTATCAAAGAAAGAGCAACCATTGTGTTCAGCAATAGATGATGCAGTTCCATGGCTTTCCTATATTTTAGTTCCAATGATCTTTTCCTCTATCTCTGTTTACATCACAAATCTTGGCGGAAACTTTTTAATAGCAATAACCGGATCGGTTTTCTACTTTTTGTGTGAACCTCAAACAGCACTTTTATATCAATTCCCCTCAACCGCCATCATCACTTTTTGTATAATTCTATCGTACATTTTTATTCAAAATGTCTTTACTGAGAAAACCATCTCCACTAAATGGTTTTTAAGTTTCTTTTTCTCATATTTATTTGTTGCTTTATCAATTTGTCTTAGACCTGAGTGCCTAGGTCCATCTATTGGTGTCTTTTTTATTTTCTTTGTTTCTGGTATTTCTCAAATTGGAAAATATTTAGGAAACTTTTTGATGATGGTAATTCAAGCCTTGAAAGTCTTTGGCACTATGTTTTTATATGGGAAATTTTTGTCTAATTTAGTTTTTATTATATGGGAGAAATTCGATGTGGCATCAAGTAGTAATGAAAGTTTCGATTTAGCAATGTTTATGGTTGTTTTCCAGCAACATGAAAGTCGTCTTTTTATATTTTATTTAGTTTTGTGTGTTTTGTTATTGAACAAGGGTAAATATGAGTATAATAGCATAATACCAATGATAGCAATGATCATTGGCTGTATAGCTTCTTTGATAACACAAATACAATCAAATGGTTATGTGTATGAGTTAAAATTGATCTTCTTTAATTTACATGTATTCTTCGTTGCAATTATAGTGTTCTCAAAGCTGAAATATAAGTGGGCACATGTTGGAATTTTGGTGATTTTGATGTTTGTTGCGCTTTTAATTAAGTTAATTGAAATTGTAAAGTCATTAAGTAGATAAATTATTTTATCAATAAAAGTATATAAATTTTATTTAATTTTATATGTTAAATTAATAATATTTTCCTTTATAATTTTTTTTTCAAAATAATTAGAGAAACAATAAAAAAAAAATCATAAAAAAATCAACTTACATAACTTTATGAAAGATGTTCATTCATTAATGAAGAAAATGTTACATCAATTGATTATGCAGCTTTTTTTTCAGCAATTAATTGTTTTAAATATTTACTTATGAATGGTGCAAACGTAAATAATACAGGCAAATATGCAGTTGCAAGTGTAAATTAAGAAATTATTCATTTATGCGAACAACTTCATTCATCATTTAAAAATGCATATGAAGCAGATATGTTTCATCGAAATGATATATCTAAATATTTTTATGAACAAAATTTGATGAAATTAAAAATTCTGTTGGAAAAATTGTTGTTTTTTTTTTCGCGGAAAACTTTATGAATTTTAAAATTTTTGATTTTTTGTTTGAACAATAAGTTATTAATATTCATCTTAATAAATATATTTATTTATTGTGAATAAATTTTTTCCCTAATATTTGATTTTTTACAACAATACCCAGAAATCATTTCAAGGATTTAATACACTATTTTTATACCTCTGAAAACAACTATATCGAAATAGTTAAATTACTTCTTGAACAAAAAGGAATTGTTATTAATGATAAAGATATTTATTTGTTTTATTTATAATTTATTATAATAGTTTGGAAATTCAAAATAATATTTGAAAATTATTTAAATTATTTAATACAGCACTTATTCATGCATCTAAAAATGGTCATACAGAAATAGTTAAATTACTTCTTGAACAAGAAGGAATTGCTATTAATGCTAAAGATAATTATTTGTTTTATTTGAAATTTATTTTAAAAATTTAATATTTCAAAATAATATTTGGAAATTATTTAAATTATTTTATACAGCACTTATGCTTGCATCTTGGAACGGTCATACAGAAATAGTTAAATTACTTCTTGAACAAAAAGGAATTGATATTAATGCCAAAGATATTTATTTGTTTTATTTAATATTTATTTTAATAATTTTGGAATATTTCAAAATAAGATTTGGAAATTATTTAAAATATTTAGTACAGCACTTATTTTAGCTTCTTGTTGTAAATAAAGTATAGTAAAAAGCGGTTGAAGAACGTAAAAACTTAAAGCTTGCATTCACAAGAAGAACTAAATCAAATTTGTCGTTATGTTTATTGACCTTCAAGAGCTTCCTTACGTTGTTGACGGCGAACCTTATGACGTTGTGCACGAACGCCTGAACCCCAAACCTTTACCTTTTGCTTACGTGTATTCTTACGCATACGGCGAGTAACCTTGCTCTTTTCAGCAAGTCCAGCCTTGATAAGACGGTGCTTTGGTTCGATTGTTTTGAGTGCATCAAGATTGTCATAGATAAGGCCAAAACCTGTTGTACGGCCACCTCCGAACTTTGTTTCGAGTGAGAAGATGACAATGAGATCTTTGTTAGCTTTGAGTTGCTTTGCAACTAAATCTTTGATTTCATCGCGTGTTGGTGCCCTGTTTCCTGGGTGTTTAAGATCGACAACGAACTGTTTACGATCAAGTAATTTGTTTACGATGTATTTACGAATGCGCATTGTAACCTTCGACATTCTCCGAAAGGCCAACCAAAACCGTCATTACCCGCACGATATGAGTTTACAAAAAGTGCCATCGATAAATGTATCGTATCGGCCAAATATTAAAAAGTGACAAGGCGATAAAGATAAATGATTTTTGTTTTTTTCTCATTAACCTTTGCAACACCAATACATTTAACAGATGAAAATTTTACACGATTTTTAAATGAAACAAGTAAACCAGTTTTCTTGAAATTATGGGCAAGTTGGTGTCCTCATTGCAAAGAAATGGCACCAGCATGGGAAGCACTTACATATATTGATGATCTAGATGAATACGTTTCAATAGCTGATATCGAATGTGAAATGAATCGAGAATCTTGTAAAAAATATAAAACTGATAGTTATCCAAAAATATTTTGGATTGATAATAAAAACAACATTGAAATTAACTACGACGGAACTAGGAACCTTGAGCACATGCTTCTCTTCGTTAAAAAACAATTAAATTTTCCATTAATTCCAATCAATGAATCCCAAATAAGTTCATATATCAAAAGAGCAAACACAACAACAGTGTTTGTTTTCACAATACCACCAAATGATAAAGAAAAAATTAACAGCGTACGTAATGTTTCAACGCAGTTCAGAGACATTGAGTCACATTTCCTTTTGATTGATGGGAAAGAAGACGTTAAGCCATCCTTAACGGTCTACACTGATATTAACAGATCCGAAGATTATAATGGGGAATGGGATATAGAATCTCTTACAAATTTTGTTTTGCTGCACTCACTTCCTTTCTTTGTTGAAATCTCTTCTTACGTGATGAAACATTTAACAACCCAAAAATTAACAGCACTCATTTACTTAACAAACACAAGCAAAGAACCTACCAGTGATGCTATTTCTATTTGTGATAAAGTTTCAAAGGACTTTATTGTATCAAAGACAAATTGTGAAGATTATCAACATTTTTGTCGTTACATAGGAGTTAAAAACGCTTCTATTCCAAAGTATGTTTTGTACAATAGGGCTGGAGCTCGTTTTTGGATATATCAAAACGAAAGTATTATTGAAAATGATGTGTTGAATTGGGTAAAAAATGTGAAAAACGGAGTGATCAAAGGAAGTGGCCCAGGAACTGGTTTTGGTTCTTCAATATTGGCAATATATTATAATATGAGGGGCCAAGGAACACCAACATTTGTATTTTTCCTACCTCTTTTAATGGTGTTCTGTGTAGCTCTGATGGTTTGGGATAATTGTAGTCATAGAGAAAAGATTAAGAAAGAATAAATAAACATATACTATACAAACATGTTTATATTTTCCAAAAAGACCAAGTAGATAAATCTTCAGCTTCCTGGAACATTTTGTCAACTTCTTTATCTGTGTGTTTTACACCAAAAATATCCCATTTCTTTGGATTGTCTTTTGTTTGATCGTCATTGAACAAATCAATATGTATTCCAATCTCTGGTCTTTCGTGTGCATCAGGTTCCTCGTTTTCTTCTGTTACTTTATCAAAAGGGTGGTTTGTGCTCATTTGCTTTCGTAAAATACTTTTAACGTCTTTCGAAATTTTAAACGTTTTATACAATGGTTGAAACCCTAACAGCAGAACAAATCCAAGAATTCCGTCAAGCTTTCGATATCATGGATAGAAATGGCGACGGTGTAATTACCGTTGATGACCTTGCCTCTGTTATGCGTGCAATTGGTCAAGCCCCAACTCATAGTGAACTTCAAGATATGATCCGAGAAGTTGATGCTGATGGAAATGACAACATAGATTTCACCGAGTTTCTTGCTTTAATGTCAAGACAAATGAGGCAAAGTGATATTGAAGATGAATTAAAAGAAGCGTTCCGTGTTTTTGATCGCGATAATGACGGTTTTATAACTCCACAAGAACTTAGGTCATTGTTAATTTCACTAGGTCTTGATTCCTCACCTGAAGTTATTCGTAAAATGATCGGTGAAGCTGACAGAAATCGTGACGGAAAGATAGATTACCACGAGTTCAGACTTCTTGCACTTGGTAAATAAATACCGAAACTTTTTTACCTAAAATTTCCAGATTATTAAAAAGTTTTAATCCAGTTTTTAATCTCATGCGCTTACTTATATTTTATGAGGCTTAAACTCTTTTTATATCCCGCAATCTGAAGGTTTGTAGGAAATGATCACAAATATAGTTACAGAAAGAATAGGTGGATTAGTGCAATCCCTCTCTGTAAAGTGATATCAGTTGTCATTGATGTACTTGATTGTCATTATCTTTTATGTTCAATTGAAACATTTTCATTAATTAGTCTTCTTGCTTCATGTGCCAATAAGCTACAAGCGATCACCATAGTTTGTGACTCACAAAACATTCAAAAAACTCCGAAAAAGTCAAATTGTGAATTAGCAAAATTCAATTACAGTATATGATCTAAAACTTTTAAGACTCCTCAAACGATGTTGGGTTCACATCTTCGAAGATGATATCATTTTGGTCGGGATATCTATTTATTCACTATTATAATATATTACATATTTGAGCGCTTTATGTAATTAGTAACATTCGTAACATGGAGATGCATTGGCTTTGTTGAAGGCGAATACGATTAAAGCCTACGATAATATCATTCACTGGAAAGACATAGAGTCACCCAAGCAAAAAGTCGGAGGAAGGTTAAAACTTATTGTAATGGATGCGCAAGTTATACATTTCTTGATAACTGTTTTTCAAGTACTGATAATACAAGCTTATGGCACTGCTGATTCAGGTGGAGTAACTTTGGTTCAATATGTAACGATCGTTGGATAATATTTATCAAAAAGAAAATGTGTTAATAATGATTGGTTTTTATATTTTATATAAGAATTAAAAAAATCATAAAAAGTTACATTTCTTTTATAAGTTCATTTTTTGTAAATTTGTTTCTTTATTTACATAGTTAACCATTAAATTCATGAAGCTTTTTCCTTTTTTCCATTAATTTCTTTATCGTGCGAGATATTATAGCGTTTAATTCCATTGGATGATCATCTATTTTTAGATTATTCTCTTTATTATCCCCAATCTTATTTTTTAATTCATCAAAAGAACTTTCCATCTTAGATATTTCCTTTGAATTAATAATAGACCTCAAACGATTTACCACATCGTCTATCTTCCTAGTTGATAATTGGCTAAAGTCATGCTTACCTTTATTCATTTCTTTGTTGAATTTTTTGTTATTATTATAATTGTAAGGGGATATTAATTGTATTTTTCTTGTTGATGATTTCTTGATTTCCCGTGGCTTTACTTTAATCCACCTACTTCCAGTATTTCTTAGGAATGAACCTTTAGTGACTAATATAAGAAAAAACATTTAAATATTTTGACTTTATGCAAATAAATAAAATTAATAATAGAATAAAGAATATGAAGACATCAATAAAAAATTGTCATCTGACTTGTCCTTTAGAAAGGGGCTCAGGTGTGAATGCCAACATAAGTGCTGTTTTAAATAATTTAAATAATTTTCAAATATTATTTTGAATTTGAAAATTATTAAGATAAATATTAACATTAATATCAATTCCTTTCTGTTCAAAGTATAATCTCACTATTTCTATATTACCATTATATATATGCACTTATACTGAATGTAAGTTACCTTTCATGTCTTCAAGTTTATCTTGGTAAAAATTATTCAATAATAAATTTGCCTTGTAAAAAACACATTACTTTCAGTGCTTTTAGAATTCATTAACCAATAATTTTGAATATATATTTATATCTACACCATTCATTTCCTCAATGACTCAGCTCTCACAGACAAAGTTTCACATTTCATGAAACAAACAATTTTTTTATCCATAAATTTCAAGTCACTATTTTCATTATTGCCAATATACAAAATTAATTTTTCCGTAAATTCATTTGGTGATTCACAACCTCCCATAAAAAGTTTTATCTTTAAACGTTTGTATTGTTGATTATTTTCCCAAGTTTCAGTACCATACAAAATAACAACATTTCTTTGTAAATAAATGATACATATTGATGCATTATTAAAATTATTTTTGATTTTATTTTATTAAAATTAAGCAAAAATACAATTATTTTTGTGGTGATCAAGTTCCTTGTTATGATGATCCGATTTTTTAGGGGCATTAATGTCTTTTTTATTGTCAATGATCAGTCGAACAATGGTCGAAAACATTTCTTCAATATTTATGTATTCTTTTGCTGACGTTTCAAAGAATGGCGCTCCAATACTCTTCGCATATTCTTCTCCTTGTTCTTTACTTACTTTTCGGTTTGAACAATCGCATTTATTACCACAAACTACAATTGGTATATAACCAGTTCCTTTTCCATCTTTTATTACTTTGTGAAACATTTCGAGTTCGTCAAAAGTAGTTTTATCAATGATTGAATACATTAGTATAAAACCATCTCCAAATCGTACATAATCAGGCCACATTTTTATATAGTCAGTTTGTCCAGCGAATGTTGTAACATTAAATGTTATTTCATCATCATCAATTTTAATTTTATATCTGATTGTTTCCGTAATGGTAGGGTTATAAACTTCAGAAAAACTTCCACCATGAAACACTTCCATTACTGATAATTTTCCAGTATTTCCACTGCCAAACAAAACAACTTCGATGTATTTTTCAGTTTCCGTTTAAGTATATTTCTTTATTCAAAAAGTCCATGTTGTAAACGGTTTAAACCCTGAAAATGAATGACAAATACGATCAAATCATTATCAAAAAGTGGAAGTTGATTAGTCACTTTTGATACAAAAACATTTATCATCTAAAATATTTACTCGTGAAGTTATAGGTCAACAATCAAGCATATAACTCATTTTTGCTTTCATCATTAAAGGAGAATTTCTATCCAAATTATTATTGTTTTCATGTTAATACTTTGTATTAACTACTTCATCTATTAAAGAATTTATATCCAATTTATACAAAATGGCTGATGGTGCAATTCAAAACACATTTAGCCTAAGTGATATAGCAGCTGCTAAGACATCTTGATTATTAATTGAAACATCATTATTAAAAATCAATCTAATTACATTTAAATTCTTTTTCTTTTTTCAATTCAAAAAAAATGAGCCCATAATCTTAATATGATTCAAAATACAAAACATACGTATTTTTTATTTCATTCATTGCCGAGTTTAGGAATTTAGTATATTTTACTATTTCTTTGTTTAATTTGCTTATTTCTTCTTCTTTATTCGAGATTTCGTTATTAATTTCTTCTTTTAATTTATGAATCTCTTCTTCTTTATTTGTTATTTCTTGTTTATGTTGTTCTATTTCTCCATTTACTTTGTTAATTTCTTCTTCTTTTGTATTTATTTCTTGTTGAAGTTCCTCATTTTCATGTTTAAGTTGTTCGATTTCTTCAAATAATTTCTTGGATGTTTCATCTTTATTAGTGATTTCATTTTCTTTATTTGTTATTTCTTGTTGAAGTCGTTGTATTTCTTCTTCTTTTCCTTTAATTTCATTGATCTTTTCTTCATTTATTTTGTGAATTTCTTCTTCTTTTGTTGTTATTTCTTGTTGAAGTCCCTCATTTTCTTGTTTAAGTTGTTCAATTTCTTCATATAATTTCTTGGATGCTTCATCTTTATTAGTGATTTCATTCTTAATTTCTTCTTTTAATTTGTCAATTTCATTATCTTTGTTTGTTATATCTTGTTGAAGTTGTTGTATTTCTTCTTCTAATTTATTGATTTCTTCTTCCTTATCTTCAATTTATTGATTTTAACGGTCGCTTTTACCACCAATTGGACACCAGGTATCACTACAAAATTTTAATTAGAATATTATAATAGTGCATTTATTATACAACAGAGAAATATCTTATTTTGTCAAGTTTTTACAGTTTTTCTAAAAATGATTCACCAAAAAAGATAATGCTTGTACTTGGAAAAGAGGATTTGTGGTTGTAAAACACCTGCTATGCGTGGGTTCTGGCAGTGAGCAAAATATTGCTTCCCTTCTTCAGGATTGAGCCACTATGCATTTTTTTCCCCTAATTAAAAATATAAGTCATAGCAAACAAAATAAAACATTTATTTTTCTAGAAGTATGTTCTGTGGGTTAATAAAATATTTATGATTTATCCGCATTATCTGAGAAATCGTCTATTTCATCCAGAAGTTTTTGTATCATTTCCTGATTGACTGATGACGAAGAGCTAGAGTCATCAATAGCTATTGCTTTAACTTCGTTCTGTTGTAATAATGTTGAAGTATCTCTTACTGGTTCATCTTTATTAACAAACTCACCAATGTCAATTTCTTTTGCTTGTTCAACTTTGGGTTCATCTGCCTGTCTAAAACATGAGCAAAAACAACCCATTAAAGTTTTAACGTTTAGCTCCACAATTAACAGCACATGCCAATTTTTTCACAGCCGATAAATTTTTGAGAAAATGAAATATTTTCCACAACTACAATTTGCATTTAATCTTAATGACAATTAACCAAAAATAACAATTTATATAAGCTTTTAAAGAAAATAAATATTTACTATTAATGAAATCTCTCAATCATCATTATCATATCAATCATTTTCACTTCATTCTCTGGAAAATAATTAATTCCAATCAATCCTGGTATTTTATCTCTGTTTTTTGTCCAATTTTCTCTTATAAAATCATAAACAATTCTAAATTTATCCTCTCCCAATTTCTCTTTACATTCATCCTCCAACTTCTTTTTTCTTGCTGCAATATTCATTTGTATTGTTGGAACAAGTTGCTGAGGAGGCAATTTGGAAAGAGACGACTTTACAATCTCGGCAAACCGTAAACCGTCGTTGTTAATTTTTCTGAAGCTTTGTCGCATCAAATCGTTTGCGATGTTCGGATTGTCTCTTATCCACGAAGGGACATCTTGTTGCTCTATCTCACTATTAGTTGATTGCTTAGACGCTTGTGTGCTTTGTTGTGAATCTGTTCCTGAAACTTTTTGTTGGAATTTTTTGAGAGCATTTTGAATGATTGGATATTGAAGAATTTGACGACATGTCGGTCTAAGAATAGGATTCTTGTTTAAGGTCTTGAGAAGAATATCTGTGAGTTGTTTAGAATACTTAGAAAATGATTTTCGTGGAAGTGATTGATATTGAATGTTATTGAAGAGGTCTTCCCGGGATTTTCCGGTAAAGGCATGTTTACCAGTCATAAGCTCAAAAAGTACACACCCAGCAGCCCAGACATCTGCCGGATATCCATATGGTTTCCCTTTGATTATTTCAGGCGCCATAAAATATGGTGTCCCTATTATTGTTTTGGCAAGATCTGTTTTACCTATTTCACGAGAAATGCCAAAATCACCGATTTTAACAAAGCCGTTCTTAAAAAGAAAAATATTAGCAATCTTGATATCTCGATGAAGAATATTTTGTGAGTGAATGTATTCCAAACCAAATATAAGTTGTGAAAAAATTTGAAGTATTTTTGCTTCCGTAAGTTTATTTGTATCAACATAATGTGATAAATCACTAGCATCTGCATACTCTAAAACAATACAAAATTCATGATCATTCTTTTGAAATGAATCGAGATACTCAATAACATTAGGATGTTGGAGTTTTTTGAGATATTCTGCTTCATTTTCTGCACTTGCACGAGTTTTTGCATCTTTGGTACGAATTGTCTTGATAACAACATACTTGCCATCTCTTTTGTCATTTGCTAAAACAACAGAACCATAACTCCCTTTTCCGATATCTTTAATAACTTTGTAATTTTCCATTCGTTACATTATAACGACCGTTTAATATCCATGTCAACAAAAGAAACATCTTATTCACTTAATGAAAATACAGAGAATGAATATTGGTCTGCCAAAGGAGTTTGGGTAATAGATAATTTCCCTAGCCAAAATTATTCTGCATGTTCACAAAATTTTTCTTTATCAAAAGATTTTTATTTCTATTTTTCTTTTTTAAACCCATTTAGCCGAAATGAATTAAATGTAAATGTAGTTGTGATGTTTTCTAAGATTTCAAAAGATTATCCAATGATCTTAACAATGAACTTGATAAATAGTGACGATCCAAAATTGAACTTAAAACAAACAAAAAAAGTGATTTTTACACCTCAAGCGCTCAGGAGCTATATCGAATTTCCAATTTCTTGGAATGATCTCATTAAACAAAATGGATACGTAGAAGAAACAACAGGAAGATTAAGGATAGAATTCGAATTCCTCCACGTTGCATTTCTTCCTCAGGTTCCAATCGAAATATGATAATTTGTATTTAAAATTGCTATTTTTTTTAATTTTGTTATTTTTTTGAAATTGTCATTACTTTGTAAAAAAAATATAAATACGCAAAAAACACCAGCATATTGGAAAAAAACAAAAAATTGCAACAGATTTTGAAGTTGAAATAATTTAATCATTAATTATTGTTTTAAACTCTAAATTAATATTATTTCGATTCCAATCTTTTGACAATAAATGTGCACATCTTAACCGCACTAAGTGCAACATTAAGCTGCTTTGGTGCTTTATTTTTTTTGTGCAAAACAATTTTTTTTGACTATTATAGTTGACACTTTTGTAGAAAATTTGCGTCACTTTTTCAGAAAAACGATGACGAACTGCGTATTCATTGCTGTTTACAACGGGAAAAAAGCATTAGCTGTTCATACCCCAGTGATGGGGAACTACGATCAGCTTTATCTTAACATTTATAACAATGGAATAAAAACTCCATTATTATTCCGTCAAGCTAATAATTCATTGATCGGTATACTTCACGACGACAGCGATTTCAATGTTATGCTTGTAACAACTGGTGGGCAAATGAATGAAAAAATTATGGGTGATTTTCTTAAATCAATACATGGAAAATTTTTATCACAATATGCTGCACAATGGAAAACAGCTGAGCACTTAGAATTCCAAGATGCATTTAAGCCATACTTTGAAGAAATTCAGCGGCAAATTGAAAGAGGAACGAGAGCTAAAATATCACAAATCAAGTCTGATCTCGACGACACAGTTGTTAAAATGAAAGATAACTTTAAAGAAGCTATTCTTCGCGGCGAAGTTATTGAAGAATTAGATGAAGATGCACAAATTGTAGAAAATAAGTCAAAAGAATTCAATACACAATCAACCAAACTGAAGAAGTACTTTTGGTGGAATCGCTTTAAGTGGTGGCTTCTTGTTGGTGTTCTTGCGCTTGTTGTTTTATATTTAGTATTAGTTCTTGGCTGTGGCGGATTTGATCTCAAACCTCGATGTCGTTCATCACCATCTGTGAAACCAACTCCAACACCTGCACCAGTTCCAGAACCAGAGTAAAATTAATTTTTTTTTTCTTTATTTTGGATTCAATGAATTATATCGGTTTTTTTTTAATTTTGATTGGAATGTATTCAATTCCCTATTCAAATGATCAAGTTTGTTTCAAAAAGTGGTTCAGTGAAGTTGGCCCCTTAAAAGTGGCAGAATTCTAAATGGCAAGAAGACCAAAGAAAGGTGGTGAACCAGACTTAACTGGCACACGTTCAGAAGGCTATCTCCTTACACTTCAGAAGGATTTACAAGATATCAGAGAAATGGAAAAGGTTCAAAATCTTAAAATGACATTTCCAGATCCTTCTGATATCACTCATTTCATCATTGATATCGGTATCACATCAGGTATTTACAAGGGTGGTCACTTCAAATTCGACTTTAAGATTCCACCTGGCTTCAGAGCTGAAAAGCCTATTGTACGTATTTTAACAAAGATTTGGCATCCAAACATCATGGAACCCAAGGATGGAGGTGAAATTTGTTTGAGTGTTCTTCGTAAAGAATATCGTCCAGCAAACCCACTTCGTATTATCGTTGATGGTTTGGTGTTCCTTTTCATTCAACCAAATCCAAACGATCCTCTTAACATTCCAGCTGCACAACAAATGTTGACTAACCTTCCAGGTTTCAAGGCAAAAGTTGAAGAATATATGCAAGAAGTTGCTGAGATGGAAGATGAAGATGAGTGAGATTGGTAAAGCCTTAATATTACAAATTATTTTTTTTGATTTGTTGATTCTCTTCATCAATTTAGATTTTCTGCATTTTCAGAAGGTTACGGAAAAGTTGCAAACGGTTACGACAAAACGATAAACGGTTGAATTGATTTTAACGGTTTCTTAAAATATTGGTTTTGCAAAACTCTTATAATAATTGTGATGCTAATTTAAATATTTTTTAATGCTAAAAGTATCTGTTTCAAATATTAATATATAATACCACAATTGTTCATGTGATTTTTAGTATTGCTGATCAACAAAGCAAAATAAGAAAATGTAGTTGTAGGAACATCATTAAGTTATATAAATGCAGACGATATTAATTTTGTGGATTAATTCATAAATATATTGAAACTCCACACGAATTATGCAACAATTCATTGAGAGTAAACATCAGAAAAAGTTTCTCACCCATTATGTCGACCGTTTATGCTAATGGATGAAACAAAAAAAAGGAAAAATAAAAAACAAAAAGTATCAGAAATGTTTTACTTATTGGAAATAGAACAACTCATTTATAGTTTAAATTCTGATAACATCATAGAAATTGTTGAATCATTAATACAAAAATATGATCCAAAAATAACATATTCTTTTAATGTAATAATTTGTCAATTAATTTATTCATTTTTTTTAAGAAAATCTATTAGTGTTGATCTTATCATTCAATATCTTCAAATTATTAAATCTAAAGAAAATACTAATATTATTATTAGTAAATATTCATGTGATGATGATATATTTGAAATATTTACTAAAATTCTTTATGATATCAGCTCACATGAATCGAGTTATCTTCTAGAAATGCTAATTGAACAAAATGTTATTGATAAAAGTATTATAAAATATCATTTTTCAAGGGAAGGATTTTATGATTCTGATATGTACCAGAATAAAGTTTCATATTTTGCTCATTATTTGTCAAATGAAGAATTTAATAAAATTAAATCGAATGAATTTAATGATAATTTTTTTAAAACTATTGAAACCCTTAAAAAGAATGATTGGGAGCTTCATAAAAAATTAATCAAAGAAGGAGTTAATCCAAGTGAAATTTTAAAAATCATTCGAAATGATGAAATTGAAAAACTTCAAGATATTTCATCACAAAATAATTTTGATTTTAATCAATTTATTAAACCATCACTTTATGAAAGATGTTCATTTATTAATAAACGTAATGTTTCATTAATTGATTATGCAGCATTTTTTGGATCTATTAAATGTTTTAAATATTTAATGTTAAATGGTGCAAATGTAAGAAATACATGTATATATGCAATTGCAGGTGGAAATGAAGAAATCATTCATTTATGTGAACAAAAACATTCATCATTTAAAAATTCATATAAAACATCAATTATATTTCATCGAAATGAAATTTTTCATTATCTTTATGAAAATAAAATTGAAGATATTAGTTTAGAAGAATTAGGAATGATATGCATTTTATATTATAATTATGAAATTTTGTCATTTTTAATTGATGAAGGGATGAAAATTGATATAGATTTTATAAATACTTCAGCAAAAATTGGAAATTTATATCTTGTTAAATATTTTCTTACAAAAAAGAATATTCCAATCAATCTTTTGATTGATTCATCGTATTCTGGAAATTATGAACTTGTGAGATATATTATTGAACAAAATGGTATCGATATTAACTATATAGACACTTGTTTTTGTTTTTTAGTTATTGTTATATCAATTTGATGTTATAAAATTTTATTTGGAGTATGTAAATATTATTTCAAACAGCTTTTACAATTGTATGTTCAAGAGGTTATTTTGATATTGCGAAATTGTTTGTTGAAATGGGTATTGATATAAACTCAATAAATATTCTTTTAAAATATTTCAGAAATTTGGAGTTGATTTTTTGAATATTATACGCCTCTTTGTTTTGCTTGTTTAAATAATCATGTTGATATTGCTCAGTTATTACTTGAACAAAAAGATATTGATATAAACATAAAAAATGTTTTTTGTTTTGATTGAAAAATGTTATTATAAAATTATTGGAATTTTTTGAATTTATTTAATACTATTCTTTCAGAAGTATGTGAAAACGGATATCTAATTAATGTTGATATTGTTCGTTTACTTGTTGAACATGGAATTGATTTAAACTCAATAAATATTCATATAAATTATTTAATATTTTAAATCTGTTTTTGGATTTTTATTAATAATTTTAAAACATCTTTGTTATTAGCATATCAAAATAATCATTTCGAAGTTTTTAAATACCTTGTTCATCAAAAAGCTTTAGATGTGAATATTAAATGTATTCTTTTGTTTTGTTAGATGTTTGTTTTAATGATTGAAATTTTTAATCGAACATTTGGATTTTATATAATATGTTTAAAACAATACTTATTTATGCAACTGAAAATAATGATATAGAAATAGTTAAATTACTTCTTAAACGAAAAAGAATTGATATTAATGCTAAAGATATTTTTTTGTTTTATTTGATATTTTTTATGATAATTTAATATTTTATAATTATATATGAAAACCTTTCAATTTATTTAATACTGCGCTTATAACTGCAGTTGAAAATGGTTATGTAAAGATATTCAAATTACTTCTTAAGGATAAAAGAATTGATGTTAATGCTAAATGTGTTTTTTTATTTTATAAAATATTTAAATTTTTTGCTTCTTATTTCAAAATAATATTTGGAATTTTTTTAAATCATTTAATACAGCACTAATTTCAGCATCAATGATAGGTAAAATAAAAATAGTTAAATTGCTTCTTAAACAAAAAAGCATTGATATTAATATCAAAAACATTTATATAATTTATTTGATATTTATATTAATAATTTAGTATTTCAAAACAATATTTGGAAATTTTTTAATTTATTTGAAACTGTGTTAATGTCTGCATCTTTTAAAGGTCAGTTAGAAACAGTTAAATTACTTCTTAAGCAAAACGAAATTGATATCAATGCTAAAAATATCTCTAAATTTTATTTAATCTTTGTATTAATAATTTACTATTTAAAAATAATATTTGGAAATTGTTTAAATTAGTTGAAAATGCATTTATTTTAGCATCTTATGCTGATCACTCTGAAATCGTTAAAAAACTTCTTGAACAAAAAGAAATTGATATAAATGCTAAAAATATTTATTTGTTTTGTTTAATATCTATTTTAAATCAATAAAATTCCAAAATAACATTTGGAGATTGTTTAAATTATATGAAACAGCACTTATGTTAGCATCTGGAAATGGGTGCACTGAAGTAGTTAAATTACTTCTTGAACAAGATGGAATTGAGATAAATGCTAAAGATATTCATTTGTTTAATCTGAAATTTATTTTAATCGTATAATTTTTCATAATAATATTTGGAAATTCTTTAATTTATTTAATACATCACTTATATTAGCTGCTTATTATGGTCATCAGGAAATAGTTAAATTACTTCTTGAACAAAAAGGAATTGATATTAATGCTAAAGATATTTATTCATTTTATTCATAATTTATTTGAATAAATTTGGATTTCAAAATAATATTTGGAAATTATTTTAATTGTTTAAAACAGCATATTCATATTCAACTCGATATGAAAACATCAACAAACTCATGAACCTCTATTGCACGAAAACGTTTCAAAAATGCATCATAAATTAGTTTAATATTATTATAATAAATAAAAAAAATTTTAGATAAATTTTTATTCCCATTCTATTGTTGCTGGTGGTTTTGAAGTTATATCATATACTACTCGATTCGTATGAGGAACTTCATTCACAATTCTACTTGAAATTGTTTCCAACACATCATAAGGAATTCTCGCTATTTTTGCTGTCATGGAATCGATCGAATGCACAGCTCTAATTGCTATAACGTTTTCATAAGTTCGATAATCTCCTTGCGATCCAACTGTTTTACAATTTGTTAAGACCGTAAAATATTGCCATATAGATTTGTTTAATCCAGACTTCTCGATTTCTTCTTTAAGAATATGTTCACTATTCCTTAATATCTTAAGTTTCTCTTCGGTAACTTCTCCAATTATTCGTATCGCAAGCCCTGGTCCAGGAAAAGGTTGTCGAAGGACAATTTTTTCTGGAAGGGCAAGTTCAAATCCAACTTTTCTAACTTCGTCTTTAAACAATTCTCGAAGTGGTTCAATGATTTCTTCGAAATCGAAATTATTAGGAAGTCCACCAACATTATGATGACTTTTAATAACAGAACTTTTGTTTTTACATTTCCCGCTTTCAATAACATCAGGATAAATTGTACCTTGCGCAAGAATAGTAAACTTTCCAAGTTCAAGTGAATGTCTTTCAAATGAACGAACAAATTGTTCGCCTATAACTTTTCGCTTTTCTTCTGGATCAGAAATACCTTTTAATTTTTCGATAAATATTTTCTCATCATCAAATTTAATGAGTTGAAGTCCGACATTTTCTTGAAATTCTTTAATGACTTCATCTGCTTCATTTTTACGTAAAAATCCATGATCGATGAAAATACATGTAAGTTGGTTTCCAATCGCTCGATGAATAAGAGTTGCAGCAACAATAGAATCAACGCCGCCAGAAACGCCACATAAAACGCGACGATTTCCAATGATTCGTTGAAGCTCTAATATTTTAGTAGATACAAAATTTTTAATGTTCCATTTACCATTTGCTTTAACAACTTCATATAAAAAGTTGTAAAGAATATTTAAGTGATTTTGGATTCGTGTGGTGTCGATCATTTCTTGAACTTCGGGATGAAATTGTACACCATATATTTTGTTTTCTTCATCACAAAATGCTGCGTTTTGACAGTTTTGTGTGAATCCAAATGTTGTAAATCCTTTTGGTATCTCAACGACTGAATCTGTATGACTCATCCAATAAGTAAATGAATGGTTTGAGAATCCTTTTGTTACTTGTGTTTCAACAAAACGAATTTCGACTTCTCCAAACTCAGATTTAGTACATTTTTCGACTTTACCTCCAAGTGTAAAAGCTATTAATTGACACCCATAGCATATTCCGAAAATAGGGATTTTAAGTGAAAAAATTTCTTTAGGGATTTTTGGAGAATTTTCTTCATAAACACTATTAGGGCCTCCAGAAAATATGATACCAATCGGATGAATCGTTTTAATCTTTTCAATTGTGACCGACTCACTATTTATTAACTCACAATAAACTTTATATTCCCTAATGCGCTTGGCAATAATCTGACTAAATTGTCCTCCAAAATCAATAATTAATATCTTTTCTTCTTGCATAAATGAATACCCTCAAAAAGTATGAAAATTAATTATGAAATGTTTAGGTTTTATTCGGAAGAAAAGTTTATTATCTTATTGAATGAAGAAACTTTAATCATTCTATGCGCTCAATTTTGAAAGTTTCATTTTAAAAACATAAAATAAAATAAGTGATCTGTTAATTAATCACTATGTAAAAAAAAGTTTGTTATTCATTCAAACATTTAAACACATTTTAAATATAAAAGATCCACCCAAATAAGAAAAAGTTTGGCACGATCAAAATTAATTGAATGTGAAATATTTGAATTGATTTTGATCGTGTGGTACTAATCGTGAGGTAAATTCTCTCTGTCTTTTTGGATACGAGTGTTTTCTGCAATAACAAGGGGTACGAGAATGTTAGGAACATTAAGTGCTTTGTCAGGAATACATTCAACAAATATTTTTTCTCCATTAACAAATGTTCCATTTTTTTCATGAATGGCATTGGCTGCATCGCTTTCCGTATCATACTGGAGATATCCAACACTTTTTTTGATTTCAATCTGTTTTAAATAACCATATTTCCAAAAGTCATTATATAAATTTCGATCTGTGAGAAGTTGAGGTGGATACCCTCTTATTGCTAAAGTTCTTGATATGATTGTCTCGCCTCTTTTTCGATCAGAATAAGATGGAATATCAACATGTTCAGGCCTCTCAAACGTAACTTGTAAAGTAACTCCAGCAATTTTGAGCTGGTTGAAGTAATGAACAAATGCTTCAGCTTCTTGAATTTCTGGAAAATATATGAACATGCAATCATCAAAAACAGAAAATCTTGAAAAAGTATAAAATCCTTCCTGCTCAAAAAAGTCTAAAATGTAATTTGGATCATTGAAAATAGGTGCCACTCTCACGGGATATTCCTTGGACATCCACTCCATGATCAAACAAAGATAGTTAAATCAAGATCTTGATTATGTAGCACTTTTGTGTTTAATGTGCGAATTGTGATATGAAAAATGATTGTATGTTTGCGACCAATTGAAAACTAATGTATTTCGTTCACAAAGATATATTAAATCTTTGGGTTAATCTTCCCAATGTGTCATAAAACAAAAAATGAATTTGAATTAAAAAATTTTTGTGCATCACTTGATATTTATATCTAAAAAATACGTATGTTTTGTATTTTGAATCATATTAAGATTATGTGTTCATTTTTTTGAATTGAAAAAAGAAAAAGAATTTAAATGTAATTAGATTGATTTTTAGTATTGATGATTCAGTTAATAATCAAGATGTCTTAGCAGCTGCTATATCACTTAGGCTAAATGTGTTTTGAATTGCACCATCAGCCATTTTGTATAATACATTCCATTTCGCTTCAAAGTTATTTCTATCATTTGAACTTAATCCATTTTGATTAATTCTTTGCTTCATTGCATTCAAATCATACTTTAATCCACTGTCTCCTTTTGTTCCGATTGTTTTAGCTTGTACTGCTCTTTCAAGTGAATCGTATTTACTTATGAATTGCGAATAAGTTGAAATTGAACTCATTCCATTTAATGCGTTGATGTCTTCTTGTAGCAAAACATTCATTTTTTCTGTTCTTCCGGGTGTAATGTAATAAGTTTCGTTTGGACAGCCTCTACTGTATGCGGCGCCAACAGAAAAATCAGCTCCACTGCTAGAATTGTTTATAATATAAGTTGTAACTTTTTTGAACTTGATATTATATCTTCTCATTTTTTCATCGCCTTTTTGAACAGTTCCAGAAGCAACGTAACCATCCGTAACTATAATCAAGTGATCGTGATATTCGCTTCCTGCCATATTTGCAATGTCCGCAATGAGGTCAGAATCTGTACCTCCAGAACCATATTTACTTGAAATTATTAAATTTATTGAATTTGTTTTGTCTTCAGGCTGTGATGAATTCCATATATAAATCTTATCGCCAGGACTGAAGTTATTATTAATAATTTTTTGAAGTTCTGAATAATAAAAAACATTACCACTTACAGATCCAGATGTATCTATTGCGAATAATCTCTTCTTTATAATATTAGGCATTTGCTGGAATTTGTTCCATTTAACACCCAATTGTATGTTATAAC
The DNA here is from genome assembly GCF_020186115.1 of Histomonas meleagridis. Taxonomy (NCBI): domain Eukaryota; phylum Parabasalia; order Tritrichomonadida; family Dientamoebidae; genus Histomonas; species Histomonas meleagridis. The sequence continues at coordinate 1,251,430 of NW_027150894.1, forward strand.
TTACAGCTTTTGGCCTCCATTCATTAGGTTTATTACAATTATCTATCCACATATGCACTTCAGGTCGTGCTGTCCATCCGGCAATATTTTGTACGTATCGAAATGTTCCATCTGTTCGCATTTGCATAAAACATTTTGTGTAACCACAATCGATTATAATATCGCCATGAACAGTATCACTTGGATAAAACATTGAACTAATTCCACCTTCTGAATCACGTGAAAATGGAATGAAAGGCTCTATTTTATTTTGCGCATATGATATTGTAATTCCTTCGAAAATTTTTCCAAGATTATGTGATAAAGAAGTTCGATTAAATTTCTTGAAGTCTTGTTTCTTTCTATTGAAAGTTTGTGGATTCTTTAATTCGCCTGTTTCATCTCCAAGTAAAATTTTACTTCCTGCATGTTCGCCACCAATACGTAATTCAGAACATTTATTTCCTAATTCTGGAAAAGTTGCTGTTTCAAGGAATAAATTAACTTGATAATGAAGTGGATCTCCTTCTGCCCAAAATACAATTGAGCCTCCATTTTGCCAATACTGAATTAATACTTCATTAAATTGACCAACTAAATTCGGATCTGCATGAGGATTGTTTTGAGGAGGTAATAGTGCATAAGGAGGACCGCACATTACCCACACAGCATAATAGTCACAATATCCAGGTTTAGTTTGCTTCGTTAATTCGACAATTGCATCATAATAATTTATAACGACTTTAAGTTCAATGCCAAAGTGATCTACAGCTGTTTTGATACATTCTGTATGACCTTCTTCACTTGATTTAAATATATAATCTGGATGAACTTCTGTGGACTCTTTCTCAGGATTTAATTCATTTGACCATAACATTACTATAAGTATTTTTTGACCTTTTAATGAATCTTTATCGTATATTTCAGTATTATCTCCTTCTGGATTAATAAATTCATTATTTGCATCTTTCACATTTTGTTCTGGGTTATAGAATTCACGAAATGCATCAAGTGAAGGTGTGATATTTTGTAAATCTTCTTTTAATGAAGAAAATATTGGATTGTCCTTGTTTTTAATTAAGTTTTGGATTATATCAGATATAGTTTCAATATTTGGTTCATTATTTTGAACTAAAGATATTTTTTCAAGTTTTTCTATTAAATCTTCACCAAAAATAGAAGCAATACCATTCATTAAATAAGAAGGATTAGGTGAAAATACAACTTGTGGGAATAAATTCGTGATTCCTTTTGGACAAATACCTACACCAATTCCAATTGTAGTAATACCATATTGTACACATGAATTAACTTGTTCAAGAATTTGTTTTTGTTCATTTTCTTGATATAAACCATCAGTAATGACAAATAATATACTTGAATAATCCGTTGATTTGATTCGTTTCAGATCATAAGCTGCATGAATAGATGAAGCTAAATCAACATTTCTTTTATTGTTTTGTAAAAATGCAAATAATGATTCCCAAATTAGTGATTTTGGATTCAAAGCATTAAATGTATTTACACCAGAACATAATATATTTGGTGTTGGCGAACCTGCAATAATTAAATCAAAACTTGGTAAATCAAGAATTGTAAATACTGATAAAAGGCTTTGAATTGTTTGAAGTGTATGTGCACCATTAAGTTCACTAAAACATGAAATTGATGGATCAATAACAATAGTTACTCCATAATTACGAATTAATCCTCCTTTTTCTACTAAATAAATTAATGGATCTGGTACTGGATTTAATATATTTAATATTAATGCAGTGATATCAAAATCTGTACCTGTTGAAGATAAAACTGTTTGTGAAGCTTTATTTGGTTTAAATATAGTTTCTAAAGAAGAATGATGATTTCTTTCAGTTTTAATAAATGAATGAATTAAAGTATCAAGTTCTTTTTTCTCTATTTTTCTTGAAGATGCATTAATTCTATTTGAATGATTACGATAATGTGACATCTTTAATTTACTAAACCTACTTGATAATGAATTTAATACTTCTGTTCTTCCTGAATAAACTCCTTTTTCTAATGGTATTATATAATGCATTAATTTCTTAAAGTTATCCAAATCATTTATTTCTGGTATCTTTTCAGCAAACTGGGGAAGTGTAATTTCTTGATATTGTGAAATTTGTGTATCATCAAGTTCACGTTTCATTACATTCATAAACATTTCAATAAGTGATTTAGTAAGTTGACTATTGATTTCTGCTTGAATTGAAACAACTTTTATTAATGATTTTGCACCAAGTTCTTTAGTTTTGGTTTCGAAATCATTCCAAACACCTTCAATAAAGTCTAAGTTTTCTTTTTCAAGTTTACTTGATTTAATAAAGCTAAATCCAAATGAATAATTAGGATTAGATAAAAGATTTGCCCAGAGACTTGTTCGAAGAAGATTTTCATCTAATCCATCAGTAAATGTGAAAAATGAAACGTTTGGTCTTGTTTTAAGAATTGATTCAGGAATTGTATCAATAGCAAATTTAATCGAATGAATTAAATTAGTTCGATATCTTTTAATTAATAAGCAATCAAGAATTCTTTGTAATGCAACAATTGAATGTTCTTCTTCAAATGATTTAATAACACATTTAAATTTCTCATCTGCAATTAATAATACTGAATAAGGAATTTCTAATGAATTAAGTGCTGCTGTTAATGAACATATTATCAACATATTAAAGATTTTGTTTACATCAGATATAAATGAACTACAATCAACTAAAATACAAACACAAATATTCGAATATGGAACTGTTGAATCAGTTGCTGCTTGAATAAATGGTGCACTAAGATAATAACTTTGTTGAATAAGTTCTTGAATTGGAAATTCATTTTTGTTTGGTTGAAGTAAATCATTTGGAATTTCATGTCTTTCTTGATAGAAAATTGTATTATCTTCTTTTGGATTGCTCATCATTTGCTTCATACGTATAATTGCTCTTAGAATTCCATCAATTTCAGTTATCTGAGAAAGATTTTCTTCAAAATTCTTTTTCGTAACTTCTTTCATTTCAGTACCACCTCGAGCGGTTACAACATTCTCTTTATTACGATCATTATTTTCTCCATTATTCTCATTATTCTCTTCTTCATTATCATTTTCTTGTTCAATATCATTTTCTTTATATTTCACAGTTATTAAATCCATTTCTGATTGAACTCTTTGATAAATTAAATCATTACTTTTTGACATATTTTTATGTTCAATTAAAATTTCTTTTTCTGTTTTTTGTTTGTTTGGTAAATTATAAAATTGATCTTCTTCATCATATTGTTCATTACTAACAAGTCTTTGATTTTCTGATTGATTAAACATTCCAAATTTAATATTTTTCATATTATTTCCATCAGAATCTGTTGACCATTTATTTTTAGCTTGAGGAATTGAACCAATGTTTGGAATCTGTATAAAATCTTGAGATGACTGTGAATTAACCATCATATTACTTGGTAAATTCATGATACAAAAGTTAGCACCTGCTTTCTTTAACTTACTTGTAAGTATTTTGAATGATTCGCAAAATGTATTAACATAAATAGATAAAAATGAATGATCATTATATGGTAATTTTCGATATATTTGAAGTAATTTAGTATAATATTCTGCGGCTGGTTTTAATACTTGATTAGAAATCTTTAAATTACGTATATATATTGGAAGAACTCTTGTACCTTGTATACATAAAGAATAAATTTGAATCAAAGAAGAAATTGATTCAAAGTTCAAACCTTCTGTAAATGAAGGCAAATTAAAATTAATATTTGTTGAATCAGTGGCATCTTGTTTGATCTTTGTATTTGCAATAATCTTATGAGGATTAAATTGTTTCTTTTTCTTTGGTTGTTTGAATTCATTAATCAAATAACATTTTGAACCTATATCTTCTGGATCAAGTTGAGCAATTTTGGCTTTGATTTCGTTGTATTTCTGTTGATGATCACTAAAAATAGAACTAATTTCGATTTTGATTTGTTCTTGAGTTGTTTGTTCATCATATTGAATATATTCTTCATATAATTCATCCATTTTTTGCTTAATTTCACTTGGTTCTGGTGATGGATAAAGTTTGAAACTTTGATTCTTTAATATTTCATATCTTTCTTTGAATAATTTGTAAAACCTAATTATTGTATTATACATATATACAGAAATTAGATCACCATATTTATCTTCATTTGGTATTAAATCCATCGTTTTCTCTTGAAGTTCTTTAGGTAATTTTTCTATAAAGTCTTTGATTTTATAAAACACATTCTGATTAATTAACATGTACATAAATTTCACATAATCTCTATTTGAAATGTGTTCCATGTCTTTTCCTTCAAATAAAGTACAAACTTTTTCTATAGCAATTTCAATATTTTCATTAGATATTTCTAACTCACTTATGTCATCTAAATTTGGATATTTTGAAAATGCTGGGAACCATTGAAAATTCTCATCAAATCCTATTAATGCAAGGGAAAATTGACCATCTTTTTGAAAAATACAAGAATAATCACTTATTTGAAATTCTCCTGTTTCAAACCCATGAATATAATATAATTTTTTAATATTTTTAGGGGAAATATTAAATTCTTCATATTTTATTTCTTGTGAAGATTTTGGATTACCAAAATGAAATGGAGTAATTGACATATTTGATTTGAGTAATTCTCTATTAAATGGTGTAATATCAACTCTATCCCATTCCATAGTTGAATAATCGAGAATCAATGCAGAATATAAAAATGATGTGTTTATATATAGAGAATTTGCATCAACAAACTTTATTGTTACCATTTTTGATATATTATGTGATTTTATTACTAAAGAATAACAATAATTTCCATAATCACGATGATAAATACTTGAGTCTATTTCAAGTGTTAACACGAATTCAGAAATTTCTTGTATATATATGTCATCTGTATTCTCCAAAATCTTTACTATATTTGGAAGATTTGACTTAATTAAATTGGCTTTTTGCTTTCCAATATGAGGAATTCCGATAATTTTACAATGTAATGGAACACGCCAAATTAATTTTTCATTTGAATAAAGTATACTTATATTATTTTTAAATGACTTTGTGGGAAAATCATATATTTCAAATCTAAAATCAAACGGAACTAAGATTGTATCAATGTGTATAGTAATAATGAAATTCGATGAAAATTGCAAATAAACATTACAATTAAGTCTTGTCATTTCGTTAACCAAAGGAAGATTTAGATATAAATGATCTTTATGTGTGTCAAATTGTGGTTGTTGTGATTTATTGCCATCTAGACTTTCAATACTCGGAATATATCTTAAGTCTTCTTCTATATAATAATTTTTAAGTTTAAGTGTGATTTTAGATCCTGATATAATTTCTTGATAACATAATTGATATTTTCCATCTTTATATAACAAATTATATTCTTCACATTCAATAAGAAATGATAATGGAACTAATTCAAAATTAAATGTACATGGAAGGATTAACTCTTTATATGATTTAGACGTAAAATGAATATTAGTTGGAATTTCTAATAAAGTAATATCGTTATCCAAAAGAGGAGGGAAAGAAACATAAATTTGTACAATTTCTCCTGGATTAATGTCATGATGTGCAGAGAAAATTTTAGAATATTCATCATTCTCTGTCTCAATATCGATTGAAAATTGATGTTCGATAAACGAAATAAAATTAATTGCAATAGATCCATTGTATAATGATGGAACTATAGGCCCAATTGGACAAGAAAGTGATTTATAACAACATTGAATAGCACCTTCAGGTGATACACTTAAAATAGGTGTTGAAAAGAAATTAGAATCAATTATATTATCAAATGATGGAAGATTTCTTTCTGGGATTTTTGAAGGATATGGAATTTCATATGAACATGAAAATACTTCTCTATATGAAGAAGATCCTATTTCACCCCAATATTTTTTAATAGTATTTTCAACATAAGAATCAAAATCGCTGATATTCTTCTCCAAATGTTTTAATATTGCATCTAATTTATTCATGGAATCTTGCACTTCATTACATTTTGAATTATCTGTAAATTGAACATCTAATTGAGAAGATAAACTTTTTACTTGCTTTACTAAATCTTGTAGAATTTCAAATGTCTTTTTTTGAATATTTGAATTATTAAAGGCATCAAAGAACTCCTTAATCTTTGTGTAAATAGTGTTTTTTAAAGAATTAAGTTTTTCTTTGAATGTTCCATAAGATAAATTTTTGCAAAATATAATTTTTGGTACATCTTTTTTGTATTCATCTTCGTTTGGAATTGGAAAAGCTTGTGTAATGTCAAAATCATCCCTAATATTATAAAAATATATATTTTTATGTTTTAAATTTGAATTTCTTGAATTTTTGTTACGATATATTATTTGACAAACTTCAAGATGTGAGATATCAAGGATTCCCAGTTGATAATTGTATAAAATTTGTTTTGTTTTATTTAATTCAGAAACTTTTAACTTTGTATAGTCGCTTACAGGTTTATCAGGATTTTCATTAAGATTTGTTTTTATTTGAGATTTTAATTCATTATATCTACCTATATACATTGATAATTCATTGATTTTTCGTTCCCTTAAATTTTTATCTTCTGTTATTTTATTTTGAATGTATTCTTCTTTTTTATGATCTTGATCTTTAACAACTGATTCATTAAATTCTTCAATGAGATTATCCAATTCTGTTTTCATATTTTCAATGAAATCTCGGAATTCAACAGAACTTTCTGAGGTTTTAATTTCATTAATTCGATTATTTCTTTCAAAAATAATTTTATCATTAATAAATTTACTTGGATTAACAATAAATTTCAAAACATTATTTTCTGTTTCATCAGTTTTTGCGTTAATTACGTCATTAAACCCAGAATTAAATGTTAAATTTACTGTTTCTTTGATGAAATCTTCAATACATTTATATTTTAACTCACCTATAGTATTTTTAAATTTGAGTTCATCTCTTGATAAAGAATTAAGAAAACTATGTAATAATTTTGTATTTTGTTCAATAAACTCAGGAGGAACTGTTTCTAATAAAAGATTTAACCAATCTGTTCCAATATTTTCATGTCTTAACAACTTTTGTTTAATAGTTTCATTAATTGATTTATGAAGAGTATAATATATTTTTTCACCGGTCATTGTATTTTGATTTATATCTGGAACAACACAATTAAGCGAAGAAATGATTCTTAAAACAAGAATCCAAATTGGAAGTTTATCGTCTTTAAATTCTTGCTTTGAATAAATTGTTTGAAGTTGTTGTGCACATTGTTGATTTTTACATAACCAATAAACTAATGATGGATACTTATTAATGAATTCATCGTTAGTTTTCCAATTTGATTTCAAGAATTCTATGTCATTAAAATTAAGTTTATATGCTTCAAAGTTATCAAATTTTTCTGCAATATCAAACATATATAAAACATTTTTAAGTAAAATTTTCTCTTGAAATTTTCCATTTTTAATTTTGTTTTCAATTAGTCCTTTGATTTTATCAAGTTCATTTGAAGGTTTATAGTTTAAATCAAATAAATTTCGATATATTGACTCAGCAATTAAAGTAGACATTTCCTTAAATGTTTGAACACATGAATAACAATATTTTCTTAATGACTTGAAAACATTAGGGAATGAGCATTCTTGCGTGAATAAACCATTCTTTACACCAGTATCACTTAAAATATTTATAAACATAAATAATAAATCTCTTGGCTCAAATTTTGGTAATGTAATCATCGCTCTAGGATGAAATGTATTTGCATTTTTATATGCCCAATTAATTTCGTTATCATCTTTTTCATTTCTTTCTGCTAATTCATTTAGTATTTGATCAAGTTTGAAAATATTATTATCAAGTTTATCTTGTTTCATTTTATAAATAAATGCTGCTCTTAATGTTGAATGCATTATGTCATAATCATCGGATTGAATTCCTGTTCCTTCATTTGAGTCAGAATTCATTACATGACCTAATAATAATTCTCGAACATTATCCATTTCAGGGAAATTATTTAAATCAAGAATAGAATGAACTACTTTTGGATTATTTTTATCTATGATTTTTTCGAAAATATCATAAATTTTAGAGTACCAAATAAGATGTTGATAAATTTTAATTGAATTTGTCCTTATTTCATTAGTAGATAATGATTGATAAATTGGCCAGAATATTGAATTAGATTCACCTGGAGAATTATTATCTTGAATATAATTTAGGAATTCATTTACTTTTCGTTCACATGAAACATAATTTTCTTGAGTAGGTTTCTTCTTTAAAATATCTTTTATATGATTTAATATTTGCTTACGAATTCTTAAAATTTCTTTCTTTTCTATTTTAATATTATTAAGGGTTTCTTGAAGTGTTTCGAACGATCGTTGAAGTTTTAACATTTGATTTTTATTACATTCTTCATTAATTATTTGAATAAATGGTGCTTTAGCATCTACAAGTAAGTCAATATAAGGTTCTGGATCCCATATTGATTTATCTTCAAATAAAACATTTTTGATCAATGAAATTTCTTTATCGATTTTTGAAATTTCGTTTTTAGCAGCATTCATATCCATGTGTTGATTTACTTTATATAAATTTCCTTTAATTCTCCATAATATTGAATTCGGATTTCCAATGGCTTCTAATGCCTTTGAAAAATTCATTATCATTTCGAAATTATATTTTTCAACATTGTCAAGTATTGTTGAAATTACTTTAAGCATTTCAGATTCAAGAGGGATAAGATATTCTTCTAATTGTAAAATTTCATCCTTTGAAAATGAATATGCTAAACTCCATAAGTTACTAATCATATTTGATGGTTCATAACTAAATAACAATGATAATTGCCCAATTTGATTATCTCTTGGTGTTTTACCATGGATTTCAAATGCTTTATTAGAACAATATTTTTTACATATTTTATATATTTCTTGACTCCTTTTCATATTAGAATATGATTGTAATTCATCTATATGTTTATTGTTGAAGCTAAGAATTGTTTTTGAAGAAAGTAATAAAGAATTATTATCCTCAAAAACAAATTGTGGTTGAAAACTATTCTTTGGCTTTAGGAAATAAAAGTTGTATGGCTTTTCTTCATTAATTGTTATGGAAAAGTTGATTTGTGCTTGGTGTAAATCATTAAATAATGGTAACCAATAACAAATATACTCAAATGGTTTAGAAATAAATTTATTATATGGAAATATTTTTTCGATTAATTGTAATAAATTACGATTATCTCTTAATTTTGATATAAACGAATTAAAGTTTTCTAAATTTTGGTTGTTTGCCATTAAATTTATAGACCTTATTATATCAAAGATATTATTTTTAGTTAATTCATAAGGGATATATTGTGTAAAACATTGTGAATTCTCTTCAGCAAATCTTATTAATAATCTAAATTTAGAAAGTGGATGTTTTATATTTGAAAGTGAAAGCAAATAATCATCTTTAAGTTGGATAGTAGAAATAATTCCATTCTGATTTTCATTAAGTCTTTCAATTAATTCTTGGAATATTTTTGATATTATTTTAATCGAGTAAAACTTTCCAGAAATAAGTTTAGATTTCGTTGTTTGAACTGGATGTTTTTGAATTATTTCTAATGAATCATTAATATGATATTGAATTGTTTCTATATCATCTATTTGGCATACGGTGTGTTTACATTTACTAACAAAAGAATATAATGAAAAATCACTAAATTCTTTCTTTTCTATAAAATGATTTTGAATTTTACGAAGATCTCTTAAAATTTGTTCATTTCGACTTTTCACATTTGAAAAGTTAATTTTTGATAATAATTCTTGTTCTGGTTCTTTAGCAAAATTATTTATCATTTGATCTTGAAATTCTTGTTTTTTATGTAAATCAATATATGAATTCCAATATACTTTCATTGATTGACAAACAGGCTGATAAATATTTTTTGCTATATTATCTTTATAATCTTTTTGATGCTTAATGAAGTTAAGTATAGTAAATCGTAATGTTCTTCCAGTAAACTCTATATCACCTGCAAATGAATCATGATCAGTTTCACTTTCTTTTTTAGCAAGCGCATGCATAAGTGCCATTCTTGCACCTATTTCTATAGAAAGCTTATTTGGATATGAATTCTTGATTAAAGATCCAAATAATATTTGTGCTGAATATTCTACACTAGAATCAATTGGTGGAAGTGTAAATGAAACGCATTTATTCAAGAATGATTGATCTATAGTTTTGTTTTCATTTGTTGAAGTTGGATTATATGTAACAATTAGACGAAAATCATTATGAATTGTACCATTTCTCTTTGAATAATAATATTCTTGGCCTCGTTCATATAAATTAAGTTCTGGTTCATCACCACAAAGTGAAGATATTTTTTCTGCAATTTCAGGTGGAGCTGACTCTATACCATCAATTAAAACCATTTCTCCTTTTTTAATTGCTTTAATTATTGTTGATTCAACATGATGAAATCTATTTGCTGGTTGAATTAAATCTTTAATTGCATTTTCAGTATCTATTAAAATTTTAAGTTTGTCTTGGTCGAGTTTTGTATGATTTGACTTGAATTTTTCTATTTCTACAAGAAGATCTTTGAAATCTTTTGGTTTCCATTCATTTGAATTATTAATATTAATATCAATTTTAAGGTCTTTAAATGCTTTAACTTTAAGTTTTGCTAATGCTTCCTTTATAGAATGAAAATCTTCATTAGATATTGAATTATCAAGAATTGACTGACCTGTTAGAATAGAAATTCCTGTATCTGCATTCATTTGAAATACATTAAGTTTTCTGCCAATCATTTTAGCAAATAATCGAATTATATGCGATTTACCTGATGCAGTATTTCCTTGTATTACACATCCACGATTTGCAAGATAAGAACAAGCCAAAAATAATAAACAATGCTTTTCGGGAAGAGTTAGACATCCTATAATTGATTCTATTTCTTTTACATTTATTTCTTTAGGATTAATAGGCAAAACAAGTGGTTTACTATCTTGACTATCTTTTGATAAACGAATATTTAATTGTTTAGAAGGTATATCATATATAAAATCTGGATTATACTTGAACTTCATATCAATCATATTAAGTTCAGATAAAACTTTTTGTATAAATTCTTCTTGAGTAAAACGATATGCAAATAACATTTGAGATATAATATCTTCATCAAAAATACCATAAGTTACCTCCCTAAATAGAATGTATTTTGTAATATCATTTAATGCCATATTTTGATTTATATTTGAATCATTACAAATTTTATTAGTCTTGAAGTAATGTTCTAAAAATGGTAATTGTTCATTATTAAATGGTAAATGTTCAAATTGTTTTTTGACAATACTATTTACATCTTCATTGTGTGGATCAAATACGATATGATAAATTGACGAAAACATTAATGAAGTCGGTAAAAGATCACGATTATAAAATCCATTTTGTGGGTTAAATATAGCAACAAGATTCATTTTACCTTTTTCTAATGTTGACCCATTAGGTAATAAAACATCTTTTTGACTAGAATCAAAAATACTAATCATTACTTCTAAAACAGCAGGTGATGCATTATTAATATTATGAAATACAATTATTGATTTTGATTGATTGGATTTAATTGCTTTAACAAGTTTAGTTTCAATCATATTAACAAGAATATTATTATTTTTATCTCTTTCAATTGTAATTTTACCTAAAAGATCATCAACTTTTGTTGATTGAGTTATAATGATATTTACTACTTCATATCCTAAAACTTTTGCAATATAATTAATTGCTGTTTGTTTGCCTTGTCCTGGCTTACCTTCAAATATTACAGGTGTATGTGTAATTAAACCTAAGTGAAGAACATCAACCATTTCTGTAAACTTACCTGTGAATGCAATTTTTGGATTTTCTTTATATTCATTCGTTGTTTCTATAAATAATCCAGTAATATTTGATGTATATCCGTGATAACCATTTATATTATCAATTTTGAGTGGATCTTGATTAAAGTTTTGTAATGTTGTTGGTATATTAATATCTAAATCTTGAACAATATTTATAAGTTTATTTCTATTTGTTTGGCTTTCAAGTAAACCAGAGCATAAACGATACATAATTAAGCCAAGATTAAGTTTTATTTGTGTTCTTATTTCTTGTGAAATAGAAAATCGAGTTAAAACACTTAACATTTCAATTGTTTTAAGCATTTGTGGGAACTTAAATTGTTTCTTTAATTTTTTATTAACTTCATATGAAAACTTTTGAAGTAAATCAATTTCAGCATCTGAACAGTTTAATTTCTTTATTTTGATATAATTTTGAAGAACAATTGTTCGTTCATCTGATTTATATTCAGGTATAGCTATAACAGTAAAACGAGATAAAACTGCTTCTGACAATTTCGATGGGGAATTTGCTGAACATGTTGCAATAACTCTAAAGCTTGGGAAATCTGTTAATTCTTTATTATCTTCTGGTGTAAATGTATTATGTATATCTTCATTTAATGTTAAACTATGTTTACCTGAAAATAATTCATTAAATCTCTCTAAAACTATTGTTGGAAGATTTGATAAATTCTTTAAAATTAATGATTTCCTTTCAAGTATTGCAGATAAAAATAATCCTGGCCTAAATTCAAGAATAATATTTGATATAACGCAATTATTTTTGCTTTCATCTTCAAATAGTTTTTCTACGAAATGTTCGACTGCATGAGAAAATGATTCGGGAATTCTATTTCTTCTTTCTTTGGTTCTATTTACTAATTCTTCTTTTGTAAGTGTTTTATTTTTTAATTTTTCAAGTAGTTCTATATAATCATTAAAACCACAAATTTTACATATATAATCGAGATAAAATATTTTTGCTTCTGAAACTGTAAAGAAACTTGATGAGCCTAATAATTGTGAAACTGTTGATTCTTGATTTAATGTGATAACTTTTGCATTTCTTTGGAATTTTTGAGCTAAAAATGTCTTAAATCCTGAATTACCCATTAATAAAATTGGTTCTGATGAATCAGCTAATAATAATTGAAATGCACTATTTAAAAAAGAGTGAAGCTTTGGAGAAATTTCATCATTTATTTGAAATGGAAACATGTTAATAGAAATTCCGATATTTCCTTTCATTATATATGATTTATCAATTACTGGGTTTGCTAAATAACAATTCTTTAATTCTTCTTCTTTATCTTCTTCAAGTTTAAATACTTTAACAATTAATTTAACAACTTTATTAAGAATTTCACTAATATCATTTTCATTAACAGATGATAATGTATAAAAAAGTACTTGGTGATAAAATTTAATCCCAAGATAATTTAAAGAGTTCAAATCTTGATGATGCATCCGAATAAATAATTTTGTAATATCTCTAAGTGACCATTGTGGAAGAATTCTATTTTCTAATTTATTTAATTCGATCATATATTTACCAATTTGTTCAGCATTTGTCTCATTAATAATTGTCATTTGTACACCACCTTTATAACAATTCTTAGCTATATCAACACATATTTTTGAAATATCTTCTTCTGTTTGTTCCGGATAATTAAAATATCTAAATCTTGATGAAATTGAATCAGGAATTGCATTACGTCCAATTGTACCAAGTTCATTTTGACATGCTATGAAAAAGAAATTATCATTAACATGAATCGATTCTCCAACACCAGGAATAAATATTGTTCCACCTAAACATGGTTCTAATGCAGGTGCTAAAGTTTTCATACAACTTGCTGTTGATAAATTCATTTCATCTGCAATAAAAGTTAACCCATCTTTCATTGAATTTGTTAAAGTTCCATTATGAAAATAAACTTTCCCGTTTTTGATTGTAGGTGTTCCATAAAAATGATTAGGCTTTGTTCCAGAATGAAATGAATGCATTTGAAAATGAACACTAACATTTTCATTAACTGGACGAATTGATGCAAATGCTCTAGCTGCAGATGTTTTTCCAGCACCTGTTGGACCATAAACACAGATTGGTAATCCTATGATTGATGCAGCATATATTTTAGCCATGAACTCACAAAGAGGTGGTGAATCTTTATAAAAGAATTGATTATCATATGTTTCAGATATGTAATATGAATCTCTATTTAATAAATTTAGTAAATTATTTTGAATTATTTTATTTGGTTTAAAGTTTTCATTTGATTTTAACATATTAATTGCAAATTCGACAATATCTTGTGATTGAACATTATTTGGTAATATGTTGGAATATTTTACGATAGCTTTACAAAAGAATGCAAGCCAATACATTGACATTGGAGATTTTGTATAGCCATTGTATACTTGATCAATTATTTCATTATTTATTTCAAATTGATTTTGATCATTTTCGTCTTGATCATAATTCATATATTCATTTGTTTCATTTGAAGCATTTTCTTCTTCTTCTTCCTCTTTATCAAAAAAGGTTTCTTCTTGATAAAAATCATCTTGATTATTTTCATCATTTTCATTATTTTCATCATGAAAAATATCATTTTCATCATCATTTTCTTCAATATGAACATAATTTTCTTGTTCATTTGTATCTTTTTTGATTTTTTGGAGTTTATTATACCTTATCATTAAAATTTTAATTAATTCTTTGATATCTTCTTCTTTTAATTCATTTAATTGATTTTCAAGTACTATTACATCAAATCTATTTAAGAATGCAGGCGAAATTAAATGTATTTTATCAATATTGCAAGTGCATAAAAGTCTGAAATTTTTATCAATTGGAATTTGACTTTGTTGAGGATTTTCAGGAATATCAAACATTTTTTGTTCGCCATCATATTTTTGATCAAGAAGACTATTTAATCTTTCTGTAACAGTTGCTGGTGCTTCATCAATTGAATCAAGTACTGCACATTTACCATCTTGAATTGCTTTTGTAAGGAATCCTGGTTTCCATTGAATTAATTCTTGATCAGTATCTGTATTTGGCTTTTGTTTTCCGATTAAATCGGAACACTTTGTTTCTTCTGTACAAATACAAAAGAATTCTTCTTCTTTGTTCTGATTTTTATGTTTCTTATCATACCATTCTGAAACCCATTTTGCTAATTGAGTTTTACCGCAACCTTTTAGGCCAGTAAGAATTACATGGCGATTATTATTAAATGAAAATATAATTGATTTTAATTCTATTGATAATGATTCATTATGAAAACATTCAGGAAAATCATTTGGATAAATAAATTCATTATTTTGCTTTTGATTTAATAAAGGATAATTTCGAAGTGTCTCTTTAAGTTTTTCTCGAAGTTGTTTCTTATATCTAGCACCATAAATTGTCATAATGGTGTCATATATATCTGCACCATCTGCAAGAGCTCTAACAGTTGCTGCAATTTCTCTAACTGTAAAACAGAAAATATCTTCTGCAATTTCTGGTTTTTGAGACCATTCCATATGGAATTTAACAAGTTGCAAAATAACATCATTATTATTGTAGCCAAATCTTTGTGCTAATCCTTGGCCAATTTTTAAAAGTTCTACTTCAGTAAATTGTGGGAAATTAATTATTTGGAATCTTGACAAAAACTTAATACCTAAATCTTGTCTTTTGTTAGCAAATAATCCTTTATTTGGATTTTGTGTTGCTATAAGTCTAAATTCAGGATGCATTTTAATTGCTTTTAATGGCATTCCAGGAATTTCTACACTAATTACACCACTATCAAGTGCTTCTTCAATACATTGTAATACTGAAGGTGAAGCTAAATTAATTTCATCTAATAATAAACATTTTCCTTGAGAAAATGCTTGTAAAAATGGTCCTGGCTTAACTATAATACCTGCCCATGAATTGGTTTCACCTACATATCTACCTAATAAATCACAAGTCTTTGTTTCTGAGCTTAAATTAAATCGTATTAATTCCTTCTCCATTAATTTACATACAACTTCAGCACTAAGTGTTTTAGATGTACCTGTTGGACCTTCAAGTAAAACTGGAATTCCTACTGATAAACAATCATAAAGTTTTGATAATCTTTCATTAGCACCTTCAGTAAAAATGAAATTCCTTTTTATAAGTTCTCCTTCATCAAAATTAAGTTGAGTTGAAACATTTGCTTTTTCTTTGATTTTTGCAACAATTTGATTGAAATCAATGTTTTCATTATCATTAAAGTAATTATCATTATGCAAACTTATGATTTCTTCTTTTTTCTCAACTATAGTTTCTGCTGGTAAAATTTGCGCTTTATCACTTTCTGATTCAGAATTTTCATCTGAGTCACTTACAGGTTCTAGTAAATACGACTTTGCTGCTTCACTTCCTTCTTGCGCTGCTTTTTGGATATATTTCATTCCTTCTACCTCACTTTTTGGTGTTGGATTTTCTTCATAACGCTTAATCCCATATAGAAATGTATCATCCGCATTTGTAAATTCATTTTTTTCTTCTAATTTTTCAGAAATCATTAATTTGTATTCAGTAAATGTTGGAATAATTGAATCTTCAGATGTATCATCAAGCTCTGAAAAGATTTTAATGATCTCTGCAAAAGATGGACGTTTTTCTGGTGCTGTATCCAAACATTGAATTATCAGAGGACGTATTTCATCTTGTAAAGATGATGGAATAAATGGTTTTGTATTATTCACAATAGCTTTATATAAATCTTCATTTTTTAGTCCGTTAGGAGAGAAAACGTCATAATTTGAGGTATAAAGTTGTAACATTAAGATACCAAATGAATATACATCAGACTTTTGAGTAAATGCCTTCTGATTAAGTACTTCTGGTGCCATATAAATAATCGTATTGGTGTTATCATTTTGAAAATCAATAGGATAGATTTTATAGAACATAAAATCTGAAATAATTGGCCTGAAGTCCTCAGTAATAAATATGTTAAACGAAGTTAATCTTCCATGAATAATATTATTTTGATGCAAGGAATTCATAAAAGAAGCAATATCCTTCAGTATCATGAAATTAGGAGACCATGTTTCTTGAACATCTGCATCCTGTAAAGTTCTCAAGAAAATATATAAGGATCTATTCTCATAATATGGTAAAATGAATCCACCTGGATTTAATGCATTTGGCTCTATAAAATGAAGAACCTCTATCTTATTCTCGTGATTGAATTCGAGATATTTTTTATGAATTTCTTTGAATAATCCTTGTGGAATCTTTTTAATAATATAGATATCATTATTTTTTTGGTCTTTGCGCTTTGCCTTTATTGCATGTCCACTGCCTAGAATACTTATTTCTTCGAAATCATCTAGACAGGTCGATTTTTCGAACATCAAGAAAAAATGAAAAAGTATGGTATTTTTGGCAAAAATTAATTTCTTACAATTTATTTCTATCGAATTGAGTTGGGGAATCTGACCAGATATGCATTGAAAACACAAATAAAAACAAGCAGCCCAAATTGAGTATTGACAAAATAAAATTCATTGAAAATAATTTGGCAAATGAATTGAACTAAATTGTCTTCTAATGAATTTGACTCTTCTGCATCTATTTGCCTCAAATCTTATATCAAACTCTCCATTAATATCGCGGTCTAACAATGTTTTAAGAAACAAAGAATACATTTTAAATTGCAAATTTTCAAAATTGTTTAATTCAGCAATTTTTTCACATTCCAATTCAAAAATTACTGTTAAAAATTCAGAGTTTAAGTCAATTATATCGTCAGCAATCCATGTTTCAGGTAACTTGCAAGTTGGTCATCGGCAATTTAATTTTGCAAAACTCAAAATATCTTATACAAAATTTGAGCGTGGAATTGCTAAATATGGAGGTGCTATTGAAGCTCAGCATTCATATCTTGATATCGATCACTCTACTTTTTATTTCAATACTGCAACATATTCAGGTGCTTTACATGCATCCAATTGCATGACAGCCTCTTTTGAACATAACTGTTTTTATGAAAACAATGCTGATTATTGTGGTGCCATGTCTATAGATGTTTTTTCAAATGATACATACAAGCCCTCTATAGTTAATTTTGAGCATAATAACTTTACTAAAAATCGTGCATTGTTTTGGACCGGAGCCCTTAGAATCAACACGGCCAGTGGTAAGAGTTCTTTTTGCTATTTTAATTCTAATACCGCATCATCTATCGGAGCGGTTTTTGACTTCACTCATTCACCTCACAACCGCACAACAGAATATTGTTATTTTCGAAATAATACATCTGTTGATCGTGGTGGTGCTATATGTGCATATCATTTTATGCATGTTTCATCATATTCTAATTGTTTATTTGAGCTAAATCGGTGTCAAAAAAATGGAAATTCGATTCATATTAACTCAATTGATACACATATTGAAGTTGATAAATCAATGTTTGATGGTAAAAAAGAGAAAGAACTAACAATGTCTTTTGAATATTCCACATACAAAATTACAGATACATTATTCGAACAGAAAGAAATAGATACTGCTAAACTTAAGAAGAAAATCATCCAACAAGTTAAATGTTATTAAATTTTGTTTTTTTTAATAAAAATAAAATTATATTTCCTGTGAAAATATAAAAAAAAATTATAGAGAAATGTGAATTTTTTCTGAATAATTAATTTTTTTATAATGTGTAATTACTCACTTTATTCGAAATATTTTTAATGTTTTTCGATGTAAATTAAAATCATGCGACATATTAAGCATATCGAAAT
Source organism: Histomonas meleagridis (assembly GCF_020186115.1). Taxonomy (NCBI): domain Eukaryota; phylum Parabasalia; order Tritrichomonadida; family Dientamoebidae; genus Histomonas; species Histomonas meleagridis. The sequence goes on from NW_027150894.1 coordinate 1,270,088, forward strand.
AAGTATCAGAAATCCTCCTGAACCAAAAATTAAAAATGTTAATAATACAAGAGTAAAAGAAATAAATTTTGAGGCTTTTTTATGTCTTAAAGCCGTATTAATTGAGATGACACCATCTTTATCAAAAAGAGGAAGAAGAAATTGTGACTTTGGAATGTGATAAACTGTACGAAATGGTACTTCAACATTTGTTCCCCGTATAAATGGTGTGAATGGAATTCGTTCACTTTTTATTTTTGATATTTTAAAAAATGTTTCATCATCCATTAGTTTATTTTGAATCTTATTTTCCAAGAAAGTAATATCAAACTTTACCTCACCTGTTTGCTGGATGTATATTTTTTTATTATCATTTTTAACCTTTATTTCTGTGGATAAAGAAAAGTTTTTAACATTATTAGTTTTATGAAATGATATAATTTCATTCATAACTTTGTGATAATCTAATCTTTTACCTCTTTGAATAAAACTATGCTCTAATAATTGATCAATTGTCCATCTTTTATTTTGATCGATAATCACACACTTAGAAACAAAATCCATAAACTCATTTGAATGGAGTTTTGGGAAACGATATCCTGGAAAACCATGCATAACAATATTAAGCATTGCTCTTGCAGGCTCATATTCTACGAAAGGTGGAGAGCCTTCAGCTAATTCAACTGCTGTAATTCCTACACTCCAAATATCAGCAGGAAAACTATATTCTTTAGCTTGAATTACTTCAGGAGCCATCCAATACAATGAGCCAACTATTGTTATTGTATGTTCCTCACTTGTTTCAAATCTTCGCGAAACCCCAAAATCAGCAATTTTAATTGAGCCTGAACTTGTTACCAAAATATTTGCTGCTTTGATATCTCGATGAATAATATGGTACTTATTATGAATTAATTTTAATCCAAGTAATAAATTATACATAATAAATGCTATTTGATCTTCACTAAAAACTTTTTTCCTTGAATCAAGAATATCCCGAAGAGAACCTTTATCACAATATTCCATTAATATCATTAATGAACCTTCATAATCAACGCACCCATAATATTTTATAGCATGAGTAGAATTAATTTCTTTCATTAATTTAATTTCATACTCAAGATCTTGTTTTGATTCACTATTAATTAAACTATCAATAATTATTTTTCCTGCAAGTATTTTCATTGAAGGCCTATGAAGAATTTTAAAAACTGTTCCAAATCCGCCTTTTCCAATTGTTTCTAAAATGGTAAATATTGTTTTTGGTTCTACTGATACATCAAATGTCCATTTTAAATCATTATCGATATGCAAAAGATGTTTAACTTTTAAAGGATCTGAAATTTTTCCAAATTGCTTTTTTAACCTAGGCATCAATGATAAATAAAATATAAAAAATTGAAAGAATGAGATAAATTTGAAGAATTTCATTATCGTTCTGTGTTTTCATTGGAGCTCAAAAATATCCTAAATATAACATAAGATTTTTTATTAATGACAATTAAAAAAGGAATAATCAAAAAATCTAAATAACGAAAATAATATTGGAAAATTAAAAAACATAATTATGTCATAAATACTGCAATCAACACTATAATATATCTTTTAATTTTGAAAATGCAATTCATAGGTGGCAAATGAAGTTTTATTAAGCTGATGCCATAGATAAAAGATTATGTAAGTATGTTTTTCATTACGGTAAAAAACTTAAAATTAATTTTTGTATTTCTGCTTTCTTATTGGGAATATCATATATATATATATATATATATTTGAAAAAATTTGCACCGAAGAATCAGCAAGAATTTCTTCTGCAGGAGGATTTTACACATGCTTCGTTTGGGGATTCTTAAACCCTTATGATATGAGTATCATGATGTCAATTTACTTAAGACCATCATGCAAACCTCCTATTCATATATTTTCAACCATTTATTTTCAGTTGAAATATGATAAACACTTTAAACATGCTGAATATGATGAACCAGTAGATTTAGATGTAAGCTGTTTGTTATTGGATTTGTGGAAGCTATTATAATCATTTTAAAAGCTTTTTTATATGATGATTACAGTTGCACATATCCTTTACTATATAAAAGCAAGCTTACAAATTTAAACTATAAATATTTTGAAATGTTTACAATTCCTGGAGAATTGACAGTCTCTGTTTGTTCATGAATTGAATGTCATTGGCGGTTAGCTTTGGCTCTTCCTTTTTCAAATGAGCATCCTCGAAAAGAAGGGTGAAGCAACAGCTCTCGAACAACAAGTTGCCACAGCCATCACCGAAATCAAGGCCTCCGCAGAAGAGGGAATCAAAAAGTCTATGAACTCCCTCAAAATCACTGGCGCCAAAGAAGCTGATTCTAATGGTGTTAAGGTTATCATCATTGAAGTTCCATACAAGCAAATCAATGGCTATCACCAAATCCAAGGTATTGTCATCCCAGAACTTGAAAAGAAATTAGGAAACGCTCAAGTTGTCATTGTTGCTAAGCGTCGTGCTTTTCCAAAGACACCACAACCAGGACGCCGTTACAAGGCTATCCGTAACGCTGGACGTACACTTCGTGCTGTTCATGAAGGTCTTCTTGATGATGTTGTTTACCCAACAGCAATTGTTGCAAAGCGTACACATTACGGCCTCGATGGTAAACTTACAACATACGTTACACTCGATGCCCATGATAAGACACGCGTTGAAGATCGCCTTAATTCATTTGCTGCTGCATATCACAAGCTTACTGGATTAAAGACGGTCTTTGAAATTGCTACTCATTAAAAAAGACCTATAAAATATTTTTTAATTTAATGTAAATCTTTTAAAAATTTAGAAAAAATGAGAAGTTGGATATTTAAAAAATGTATTTAAGTTATTAATTATGTTGATGTTTTTATTTCATTGATCGAAAGGTCAGGTGGCCGAGTGGTCTAAGGCGCTAGTTTTAGGCACTAGTCAGAAATGGCGCGGGTTCGAACCCCGTCCTGACCATTTTTTTCCTTTTTTATTGATATGTTTGCCTTTTTTGTTTTTTTCTCAGATATAATGAAATAATCTTCATTAATATTACTACCATGTATATTACTCAATTGTATCCATCAAATTCTATTAAATTATAATTTGAGGTTAATTTATTTTTCAAATATTATGAATTTGTTTTTTGCTTCATCTATATAAGACACATTGATGACTGTCATTTGATGTTATATGTTTTAATGAAATCGTATCGATAAGATTAATTTCTATAATTCAATATTTGTTAATTATTTATTATTAAATTTTTTTTCGTTTTATTGATATTTTTTGTTGCAGCCTAGGTAAAGCATTATAATGTCTAAATTCAATTTAACATTTATAATATTTTCAACATGATGTCATTGATACTAAAAAGGTCAAATCTCCTCTCGAAAATTTGATAACAGAAAAAACGTACAGCTTCATAGAAAAGTAAATTTTTACAATCAATGTAAATCAATTTTTTATTCACGCCTCACAAAACGAACTTTTCTCTATTCAAAATTGAAAGCATTCTATCGTTATTGTGAAGTCGGTTATAAAACAGAAGGATGGAAATGCTCTCTCACATTCAATGCTCACTCAACACAGAAGATATCAATGAGATTATCAAATTTCCTAAAATGTTGGAAGAGTGTGTACTTGATATTGATATTCGAGCATTCCTTACTCAAGTAATTCCAATTATTAAAAACTTAGTAACTTCTGAATATGAAGAAGTAAATCAATCAATGGTCGAGTCAATGCCTTACATATGTGAAGCTGTCTCAAATATTATGAATGGAAAAACATATCAAGATTTTATCATCAAAAATATTTTACCAATCTATTTATTAATTGATGACTCAAATAATGAAGAAACGGTCGAGCTAGTTGCAAATTCCCTAACCACTATTTTTGAAAATTTTTTTCAAAAAAATTTTAAATTTTTACCTTTTTTACATCGACTTGCAAATGAAGAAAAACATGTTCTTCGAGCAGCTGTTGTTGAAACACTTGAATACATTGGGGAAAGTATGGAAATAGCTTCTGTTTTTTCAGGCATTTTACCAATAATTTCAACACTTTCCAAAGATCCATTATCAAAAATCAGGGGAATGTTACCCAGCATGATAGATTCTTACATCGGCAAAATAAAAGACAAAAATTTAGCAAAACAATTATATGATATAATTGCAATACTTTCCAAAGACAAAGTTCCTTATGTAAGGCTCAAAGTGACAGAGGCGCTTTATCAGTTTTCGCTCAAAATGGACGAAAATTCTCGTATGGAAGTAATTGATCCGATTGTTTCAAAAGTAATAACAGACGATGACGCATCTGTTCGGACATTAGCCATCTCCAGACTTGCTCCTGTGATGAGCACATTCGGTGAAAAGGTTTCAAAGAATTTGGTTTCGAAATATTCAGAAATTTTATTATCCGGAAATCAGAAAGACTCTTATGCGACTGCGTTCTGCTTCTCCGCAGTTGCATTGTCGATCGGAAGAGAGCGATTTAGGGATGAATTATTACCCTCTTTTCGTCAATCTTTGCATAATAATGATAAGAAGATCAAAAGAACACTTTCGTTTGCATTAATTGCCCTTACTCAACTCTTCGAACCATCGGAGCTACAAGAATTTGTGGAACTGATTCTAAATGACTTGCCATTTGTTGCAATTGGAGTCATGTCGAATTTGTCAGATTTTTTGGAAAAGATTGTTGACGTCAATAAGATACTTCCTTTTCTTTTAGAACCTTTGTCTAAGTACCCAGAGTGGAGAATGCGTCTTCAAGTATCAATTCAATTACGAAAATGTAAATCATTTTTCCCCAATGAAAAACTTATAGAATCAGCTTACTCACTAATCGGAGACAAAATTGCAGCAGTTCGAAATGACGCAACGACTTCATTTGCTGAGTTAATGACAGAAAAAGATTTACATTACATAAACGTTCTCGCAAAAAGTGACAACCACTGGGACCGTTTATGCGCCGCTGAAATTATGAAAAAAATGAATCCAATGTTTATTCATCTTGTACAAGATAGTTTGGATTTGTTATTAGCGGATCATGTTTTTAGCGTTCAAAATACTGCAAAAAGTATAAAAAATGGAAATGATTAATTTCCATTTATGTTATTAGTTGAATTGAAAAAATATTTAATTTCATTTTCGCATGAAACAATGTTTTGGGGTTCATGCGTTGGAATTTATATATATTCAGATATTTGTTCTTTTTGGTAAAAATTGCTTTCTTACATCATGTTTTTATTTTGTTGTTGTGCAATTATATGTTTTTTCATCTTATTTCAAATTTATTGGATTGAATGATTTGATTCTAAATCGAAATATTAATATTGTAGTTTGGTATTTATAAAGATAAAAAATGTACGTTTTTACGCACAAAAATAAGCTAAACATAACATAAAAGAATTTTTCATTTCAAGTTGAAGGAATTGATATTGAACGACCGTTAAATGTTGACGATGATAAAAACGGTTTTGATATTGGGCCGCCCTAAGCCTTATCTGTGGATGTCGATCCTTGTAACTGGTGGCGCAGGTTATATTGGAAGCCATACTGTTGTTGAATTGCTCAACGCAGGAAAGCAGGTAATTATTATTGACAACTTTGTCAATTCTAAACCAGACGTATTAGATAAAATCAAATTAATCACGAAGAAAGACTTTAAATTTTATCAAGTAGACCTCCTTAACAGAGAAGACATTGATAAAGTTTTCGCTGAAAACCAAATAGATGCAGTTATTCATTTTGCAGGCCTCAAAGCTGTTGGTGAATCAATGCGTTTACCAATTCTTTACTACCATAATAATATCACAGGAACTTTACATCTTCTCCAAGTCATGATGAAATACAATGTTAAACGTATTGTATTTTCCTCCTCTGCCACTGTTTATACGCTTAATGCCCATCCTCCATGCAAGGAAACTGATCCCCTTGCTACAACCAATCCATATGGCAGTACTAAACTTTTCATTGAAAACATTCTTACTGATCTCTATAATTCAGATAATGAATGGAGCGTTGTTTTACTCCGTTACTTCAACCCAATTGGTGCCCATCCGAGTGGACTTATTGGCGAGAATCCAAATGGAATTCCCAACAATCTTATTCCATATGTTGCTCAAGTTGCAATTGGCAAATTACCATATTTGAAAATTTATGGTAATGACTATGACACTCCTGATGGAACTGGTGTCCGAGATTACATTCATGTTGTTGATCTTGCCGAAGGACATATTTGCGCATTAGATTACAGCATGAAACATAAAGGTGTTGAAGCTGTAAACCTTGGTACTGGATCAGGAAGCTCTGTGTTCGACGTTGTTCACGCATTCGAAAAAGCTAGCGGAGTGAAGATCAATTACCAAATCGTTGGGCGAAGGCCGGGCGATGTTGCCATTTACTACAGCGATACGAGTAAAGCATTGAAATTGTTTGGCTGGAAGGCCAAATATGACCTGAATAAAATGTGCGAAGACACTTGGAACTTCATTAAAAGAGTAAAAGAAGAGGAACAATAAAAAATTTATCACATATTATTTTGTAAAGTTAATGATTTATGGTTAGTTACAAATTGAATTATTTAAAAAAAATGTTGATAAATCTTGTGGAAAATTATATTGATGATGAAAGTAGAAGTACTGTCATAAAGAATTTAAATCATTTCCAAATATTATTTGAAAAATAAATTTTAAATAAAACAAATAATATTCATTTTATTAACATCAATATCTTTTTGTTCAAGAAGTAATTTAACTATTTTGATATAATATTTCTCAATTACTTAAAAAGACTTTGAGGAAAAAATTGAAATATATTAAAAATAATATTATTTTCTTTTGGTTTTTCATTAATTAATTTTAAGTAGTCAAGATAAATTTTTACTTCTTTATTTTGTGCAATAAAAGAGAAAAAAACATTTTGCCATATTTGGAAATAAAATGAAATTGGATTTTCGGAATCATATAAACAAATGTAGAAAAAACAGATAAATCAAGATTATCTTCACATAAGTTCCAAATGACATCTTGGAGAGCATGTAAATATTGAAATATTTGATTGAATCTTGGGAGCTTACTTTTGTTTTATTATTCATGAATAATAATAACTATTGCATTCGAAATAAGTTAGTGACCAAATAATATCAACAAACAGATAAAATTTCAATTCATTCACTATTATGTAAATTATTGTTACAACATTTTTGTTTATTTAGAAAATTTTAATTTTCAGACCTTAGGTATTTTCTTATAACTTTTAAATGCAGTGAAAGTCTTTTGTTTCTTATAACAATAGTTTCGAAATTAAAAAGACATTTTTTGTACATAAATTTATATTAAATCAAATTTCACAAAAAAATTTATTAACATTTTATTATTACAAAACAAAATAAAACATTTATATTTATATTTACAATCACGGATACAAACAAACATAAGATTAGTTAATTATAATCTGTCGCATATTCTGTTTCTTGTTCTGAGCCTGAAATTTCTTGCGGCGCTTGAACAACAAATTTTTCCGGAACGTCCGCAAACACAGGCGGATCGCCGTCAAACTGCAAGTAATACCATCCGGGCGATGACGTTGGCTGTGTGATCACTGTAGCGGTATAAAAAACTGATGTCCATCCAACAATTTCATCATGCCAAAGAGACAAAACGCGAGCGCCAATAGGGTACATTGTAGCCTTAGAGCGACGCGCTGGTGATGATGTTGGTAGGGGAATGACTTTTGATGCTAATGAATATATTTCTACAATTACATTATCTTCTGGATCAGCATCATAGACTAAATATTGGAACGTTTCAGGATTGAAGCTCTGGATGATGCCAAGAATATAATCATTGTTAGAGTTAAGAACACATACAAATGAACCTTTTGATAATAACTGATCAGGTTGAAGTGGTAAGGCACCACAAAGTGGTGGATAAGGAGCAGAAGCTAATGGCTGACGATTATTTATGAATGCTTTGGTTTGTTCACGAATTGTTTCAATATCTGGTACTTCGGGTTCCGGTGGTGGGTGTTTTCGTTCTGCTATTAAATGATCAATTTGTATAAGAGCTTCTTGTATCCGATGCTTTTCGGTTTCGATGAGATTATTAACATTTTCTGATAATTGTTTGAGGGATCTGTATTTTTCTATGTTGTCTTGTATCTCCATTATTGAGCTAATTTTAGTGGAGCATTGTTTAATATCATATGCACGTTTGAGAAGTGTGTGGAACCTCCATTTGTGATCTTTTGTTTGGAAATTTGTTTCCCTCATCTAAAAAAGTGCCGCCGAAGCGAGGGTATTCGACCGTTTAAATATAATTTGCAATTATTAACTCAAAAAAAATCAAAAAACGCCCTATCCCATTAAAAGAAGAAAATTTATAATTCTTTTAGTCTATAATTCTTTGTAATATAAGTCAATAACTAAGATCTTATTTATCAGTAATTACTAAATACTATTCGAGAACTTTCATTATTATATTATATAACATCTGCGCCTGTTGCGCAACTTTTTCATCTTCACTAATTATCAATGTTTCAAGGATATTGGCGATCGAATCCAGACCATTCAAACTTTTCATATCTTTTTCTTTCTTTTCTATAATACTCAACAGCTTAACCAATAGATCCATTGTTACCAAAATTGCGTCTCCATTATCAGAATCGAAAATATTTTCAAATATCGAAAATACATTTTTTTTTATCAACTCTTCTACTAAGCCAATATCATTCACATCTAATACAACAGCCAAATAGTTAATCACAGCAATTCTAGTTTCAAATGATCCATTAACTACAAATTGAATTGTTTTATCAACAAAATTTTCAATTTGCCTTGGAAAAAATTTCACAAAAGAAAGAAAATCATAAATTTTTGGCAAGTCAACACTATCATGTTCAATATGAGACATAAAAGCCTCCAAAAGGCCCATCTGGAAGCAACGCGGTATCGCATTCGTTTCCCTGTCAAATTTGAGTAAAAGCCGCAGCAAACCGTCAATTACCCTATTACCCATCAAACCGATTTCAGCCAATTTGGCAATTAATGCGTCGTCTGGGTTAACATGAAGGCCACTCCCAATCAAAGATCGCATAGACCCAAGACCTATATCAACAGAAGACCATGTCATCTCGTCTGAGATAAAACATGTTGAAATATACCATAATTTTATCATATCTTCATTTCGATAAACTTTTAAATGAATGATGGTGTATAAACAATGGGAAGCAACTTCACATGAGTATTCAAAAAAATGATGTGAATCTTTCTCATCTTGTGAATAACTTGAAAAATCAATCACAGAAAGAAACATATCAAGAAAACCAAAATTAACAAGAACTGGGAAAACATTGGGATAATCAATGAGAATGTCTGTAATAGCATCAAGAGAGAGTCGTGAATAAATTTTGTCATTGGAACGGAAATTAAAAATCAATTTTTGCAAAAATTGTTCATTTGTAAAAAACGATAGATCTACACCTTCTAGCCTGAGGAGCAAGTCAATAACCATGAGTGAGTTGAATTCTTGAACTGCATTGGATGAAAAAAATAATGTCATCAAAAATTGGAAAAATTGTAATGGTGTTGTGATTGAGTTAAAAGCATCAAGTGACCTTAACTGGAAATGCCTAGCAAAGTATTCGCACTGGTTCGTGTCACCATTTAAAAAAAGAGATAATTTTTTAGAAAATTCAATTGAATCACATTCTTCTTCTTCTTCAAAGCTTTCATCGTCACGGTGTGATTGATCTTTCATGGGAGCATACTTAAAATTTCCCACACTTCTTAATTGATTTCGAATTGAAGAGAAATTCTCATTTTCCATATGATGAAATGTTATGTGAAATCCACAGGCTAAATGAAATTGGGAATAAAATTTGGAATTTTATGCTATCTAGAACATATGAACAAAATACATTTCTTACCCTGATATGATTTGCGTGGAATTACATAGATATAAATATTAAGAGATTTATAAATAAATAAAAACAAGAAAGATTTTAATTCAAAACAAGATTATTTGGTGATTTTGGTAGACACATACTCCGAAATTTGAGCTTCGATTTCTTTTGTCAACGCGCAATAAAATATCTTATAAATTAAATAGAATAAAACGCAAAGAAGGAAAACGAGTAACAATGTCATACATGCCATGCTCCCATATGTTCCTTCAATTGGAGTATTGATTTCTACAAGTTTTTTTGGTTGATCATCTGAATAATCTGAACTACACTGATCACTTTGTATATCTGACCACACTGTGTATGTATATACGATGGGGTTTGGTGAAAACTGGACTTTCTTTTGTGGTTGGTTTCCACTGCCAGAACTCATCTGAGGCTGTTGTGAAAATTTAAATATGAACCAGTTATTTACTTAATTTGTGAGGTACTCAGAAATTTCGCTTGGACGATATAAACTTTTTAAAAGGAGTCAAATATTTGACTTTTTGTGGGGTATGGTTCAGAAAACAAGGAAATAAAAATGTACTTTTAGTTTCACTTTTGAAATGTTTACAAAAAATTTTTTGTATATCAGGAGGATCAAAAAACTGCAGTTCTACCGATGAATTTTTCTGTCAAAAACGATTCACTCTAATTGAACCTATCTATCGTTCGGCTGTTCCCTTGTGGAAGAGAACGGTAAAATGAACACAAAAAAGTGTTTCATTATTTACCACTGGATCATATCTGATAATGATTAACAAACTCAAATTTATTTTAATATAAAATCATATGTTTTTGTAAAATTAATTTAATAAACTTATATTTTTCAAATGAATTTTTTTCAAAATATTCATTTTAATATATCAATATTTATCATTACTAAAAAGATAATTATATGATTTTGTTCACAAGAAACATAGTACATTCGGAACATGGACAGTTTATGTTTTATTTTAAACAACAACAAAAAAAAAAAAAAAAAAAAAAATTAATACAAAAGATAGATAGTTTATATAATCGCAAAATTGAATTTTGAGTTCATTACACCAATTCACAAGTGTAAACAACATCAACTATTTCAACCTAATAAATCCAAAACAAATGTTAATAAAACGCCAACAACTGCACCACAATTTTTAGCGAGAAAAAGTATGTCGTTTGCAATGCTTTTCTTGTCAACAGTTAATCTTTCATTTTCATTAATTGCAAGATATATAATATTATTTTCGAAGTATGTATCCGAAAAAGCAAATGGTATGACCCAAAATACTGTCCAATAAGGATCAAATTTAATTATGTTTTGAATCGATATAATAAACAATGGATAAAACGATAGACGGAGCAACGATAAAAACCGTAACGGTTTTCTTCTGAAAAGAAAATGGTTGGCAGTTTGATTGCCACAAAACAAAAATATGCAAAAAAGTACAGTAATAATTACATAGATCCAATTTCCAATATTAGGAAACGTAGATATCTTAGTTAGGTAGCCTGGGAAAAGCGAATAAGTAATGGCACTATTCACTAAAGTAAGAATAAAGTCAATGAGAATTAACTTAAATGTCTCTAAAAAACTGGTAGATAAAGGCGTGCCTTGAACGAATCTGTTAAAGGTGTTAAAAACACTTTCTATTTTGAGTTTGACAATAAAAAGAATAATTGGTATGATATAAAGACATGAAGCTATACCAAAATATGCAGCTGAATCAACTTTGCTTTCGCTTTTTGTTGAGCCTTTTGTAAAGAGTCGAAGTCCAGCAGCAAATATTCCACAACATACATATCCACTGTAAAAGTTCCTTTTTTCTTGTTCACTGACATAATTAACAAGAGCACTTGTGCAAGATGATATGATAGATGAAATCATAGCGCAAAAACCAATTGATATCATTATTATTGTGAAAAAATATTGGGAATTAAAATCAATAAGAGCAAAAAGAGAAATACAAAGTAATACTATTGCTAGAAGAACAAGGCATACTATAATTGTAATCCGAGGATTTTTGATATTGAAAAAAGGAAAGAAAATACATAAAGTGTTATAAGTCAAGCAAAAAGCCCTAGAAACATAACACCCCATGTTTTGTGCATGAGAAATCTCTTTGAAAATATCAATACTATTTACAAAAATATAATAAGAAAATAAAGATGAGAGTCCCAAAACAAAAAACAAAAATGGTTGTGAGTCATTCCCAAGTTCTTCGCTACCTTCTGGTTTATCTTCAATTAAGTTGTCTTTGATGCCATCTTCTGATTCTTTTGTTTCCATTTGGGAATTTTTGGGAATTATGTAAACCATTTAAATAACGAGAAAGAATTCTTTCTAATTAGCAGTTTTCATTCAAAGGTTTCACGTAAGGGGTCGTTTGAACACTTTTTGTTGCTGAAATTTAGGTGTTATAAAATCTGGTAGAAAAAGTCGATAATATAAACTTTTCAAAAAGTTTTGTAAGCAAATTTCATCTTGTTTGTTGTAAGTCTTATCATATGAATGATTTTATATTTCGAAAAAAGATTATTATATAATTATTTTATTTAATGATTTAATAAACATCATCATAATACATTGCATTATATATTTAAAATTAATATAATTTAATGAGGCCATTTTGGAGAAAACTAAAATTATTTCAAAAAGTTCCAATGAACGAAGTAGGATATACAAATGAAATTAAATATCAGAATATTACCAGAAAAACTCGATATTATCTCTTAAGGTTTCCTAAACGGTTTCCGAAAAAATTGAGAAAGGATCTGTAAAGTATTCAATATTCAACCAATGATTTTTCCTGAGAAAGAAAGCGCGTCCCTGGGGAAAAGCATTCAAAAAGATAAAACAGAAGTTCCAAAAAATGAAGATTTAATTCAGTGTTTTCAAGGGATTGTTGATCCATCTCAAACTTTAAATTGTTTTAATTTCATCTATCAGTACTCCACACAATTTATCTTCCCAAAGGAAATATTTCCTTATTTTTCGCAACTTTTTTTGTTCTATGATGATAATTTTTGCGCTGACCCAAACATTCGTACATCAATTAGTCATTTGTTTTATGAAATTATGGTAGATTCAAGGTCTGCCACCTTATATCTTATACACCACAAGTTTTATGAAATAATTTTTCCTAGTTTTCCAAATTTTGATACTCTTCGATTAGTTGAAATAATGTTAGACGACGATATTCCTCCAAGCGACCTCGATATCCGGGAACCGATGCCTACAGACAAAGATGAGTACCAATCCAAGTTTGAAAGTAGCGCACTCGTTCAAGGTTATTCACATGTTTGTCACTATTACCTTAAGAACGGAGCAGCACAGAAGCTTCAAACCCTTAACATTAAGCAAATCCTCCACTGCTTGCTTTCCTTTGGTTCCTATTATATTTCTTTTCAATACTTAAGACCATTTCTTGATCAAGTTTATGAACTTATATTTACTGATCCCGACATTAAGCTCAAAAGCTTATGTATGCGTATTTTAAGCTTTTATGCTAAGAAATCTAAAGCTGGTTTATTTTTTTCTTTAAACAAACCGAATTTTCCGTCACTTTTCAATGTAAACAACGATATGGAATTTGTGAACTCTTTGCTCTCATTTATTCATCGTGCTCTGAAGCAATTCTCATATCTTCCTCATGAAACCTCATTATTTTTTATACAGTTTGTTGTATCGTTGTTTGATTGTAATGATGATCATGTTTCTAATCATGCAATTTATGCAATCTCAAAAGGAACATATGGAGGAGAAATATTTTCGGAATTTTGTTTAACTAATTTAATAACGACAAAATTGTTTCAAATCGTATACAACACGAATACATTTGAGAAACAAACGAATGCTGTCCGTGCAATTTGTGATCTTTTTTCGGTGTCGAGTGAAGTCGTTGCCGAAGAAATGGCTAAAATGGGATTTTTCCAAGTGTTACACGATTACTTTGAGCCTACCGCAAATATATTAATGAAAAGTTTATTAAATGCAGTAAACAAAGCGTTGGAAATCGCCGACTTGAATCCAAATTTCGAAAATTGGAAAGAAATAATTTTCGCTGATGACGAAATATTAAATACCATCGAAAAATATGCACCAGAACGTGGACATGTCGGAGATTACTCAGTGAACTCGTATGAGGTGTTGGCTTACTCAATATTGATGCAAAGTATGCAGTTCGGGTAAAAAAAATAAATAAAAAGTGAAATAATTTTATTAATGAATAAAAATTTTTTAAACATTTGATTTAATATCATTATTATTTTTTAAATTTTTGAACCACAACAAGCTTAAACTACAAATTGATTGTTTTATCCATTCATTTTCCATTATGATTTCATTGTTAGATGACAAAAACTTAATTTTACCGAATAAATGGTATTTGTTCTTTGTTTAGAATATTTATATTAGAATATCATCACTTTATGAAAGATGCTCATTTGTTAATACTGTAAATGTTTCATTGATTGATTATTGCGCATTTTTTGGTTCGATTAAATATTTTAAATATTTGTTATTAAATAATTCGAATATTAAAAATTTATTTTTATGCAATTGCAGGTCAAAACTTAGAAGTTATTAATTTATGTGAACAAAATAATTCATCATTTACAGACATATATGAAACAGCTATAGAATTTCATCGAAATGAAATTTTTCATTATCTTTATGAAAATAAAATCGGAAAATTTTCCAATGGTAGACAAAAGTCATTTTCAATGTTTTCTTTTACAAAATCGAATTCCAATATCGAAAATCAAGATAATTGTAATTTAATTGAAGAAAATTTAATATATCTCGGGAAAAAAATGTGTAGAATTTAATAATTATGAAATCTTCATGTTTTTAGAAAAAGAAGGCATGAAAATAACTAATAAAAATACGAAATACATTCCAATAATTATAACAAATTCCAAATTCAATTTTACTATATTTAGATAAATCAGGAAATATAGTGAAATTACTTTTAGATAAATGAATTGATGCTTATGCAAAAAGTATTCATTGAATAATTTTTTATATGTTTCAATAATTTACCTTCCACAACATATCAACCACAGGTGACATATCTATATTAGAAATATGACGATGCAAATAGATGAGTAAGGACTTGATCCCCAAATCTATTTAAAGGAAATATACAAAATATTGCATTTTTCATGTTTCGTACATAGTATACGATGGCACCAAGAATAAATATTTAATACATTTTGTTGGTCCAAAGGGTGAATTTCATTATTAGTATATTTATCAAAAGATATCATAGTGTTTAAATAAATTCACCAAAATCTTCAAAACATTATATTAAAGAATATATAAATCATGATTTAAAGAGAATAACGAATTGAAATTAAATATATTTATCAGATATCTTTTTTTATATAAATATAATATTTTTTTCGTTGTTTTTTATATCCGATTAACATATTAAATGTATTTTAATTTACTAACACTAAAATGTCATTGCATATAGTTGAAACCATCAAACACCAGTATCGGCAATGGATGTGCAAAGAAATTTTCGAGATTTTGTTCCCAAATTCATCGAGTTATGAGATTCCTCATCAGGAATTATCGTTGCATACAGAGATGCTTTTCTTTATCGGAAATATTCTTTTGTACGTCATTTTTCCAAGTCGGCAATGAAACATATTTTCGTCGTTTCTCCCGATCTGGACGAAATGTTTCGACTTACGCCTGAAGTATCCTGTGAGAGCTAATGCGCATGGAAGATTGTTTGTTCACTTCTGATTGAAGGCATAATCAAATTTTTATCCATTTGGAAAGGAGAAACCTCAACGGAGTGGCTTGGGAATTATGATATCATTATATAATTCATCTTATAATCCATCCCACTGGGATATATGATAAATTATATGATGACTTTCTTTGTTACAAGTAAATGTATGGATGTAATAGATAAACGAAACCCGTAGCTAGGGGTGTATTTTTAAAAAAATTAAATTCAGGTTTACAAAAGATCTTGTTTAATATTTAACATACAAAACTGACCTTTATAGCATCTTGTATCATCTGAATTAACTTTTGAAAATATTATAATACTAAAAGAACTTTTTGGAATAAAATTTATTTGCATTTCATTTAATATTGAATAAATACCATAGGAATGTATTAGATAATTCAAACATATTTGACTTTCCATATTCATATAATTTTCAATTTTCTAGGTTATTATATTCAATATTTGCATCAGAGATAACCAACATAAATGTATATATCATTATAAATTTATTTGGTGAGTGATTTTTAATATAACTACCAACGACTTAATAAACCGTTTATGTATCAGACTTGTCCTGTGAAATTTGACAAAAATCAACCGTTAGAAACCCGCCAAAAATCAAATACTTTACAAATAACAGTCAAAAAATGGAAGAAACCAAAACAATTTACCTCCCAGAGAACATCAAAGAAATTATATCTCGCCGTAGTACAAGAGACCCACAAACTAGGTTTCCAGCAAAATTATATGCACTTCTTTCATACGTTTCAGGAAATCCAGAATTAGAAGAAGAAATAGGAATTGCATGGGTTGATAATGAGATTTTTCAGATATGTAAAGCAAAGCTATTAAAAGTCATGCAAATTAAATTAAATACATTAAATGTCAATTTGAAAATTGGAAAGTTCAAACAATTACATTGTGAAAAGCATGGGTGGACTCGATGGCGCCGTGATGGCTTTACCAAACGTGAATGTTTAATGAGCAACTCATATCAAAACTTCAATGAATCTGGGGAAATGGACATATCAGACTGGAAGCAATATCATAAGGATAGCACTATTCAAAGTGAACCCAAAGAATTCCATCTTGGTAAAATGACACCAGATCAAATAGATATGGTTTCACAACAAGCCCTTAAAGAATGGATTGAAATCATTGAAAGTGATACATTTTCATATCAAGCCTCGACCACATATTTTGTTCCTCAAGCAGCTAAGAGATATTGTGCTCCGCGACAATCATATCAAAATTCCTTTGAAGTGCTTATGGCAATTTTTGCACCACAAGAAACGAGTTTTATACGCTTTGATGATTTCTATCGCATATATGCATTTTTTGGACCTGCCGATACATTGATGCTTAAAATTGCATCTCTTTTAGAATGCGCAACAACAGGAACACATTGGCTATATTTTGGCCAACTTCCAACTAATAATGTCACTGTATATGGACATATTGACGAAGTTGAGTCAAATTGTTTGGTAATTCATGAAGCGAATGGTAATGTCACTAAAGTTTGGAATGATCCATTTAAGGACTCAAACAGTGATTACCTAATTGATCAAAATGATAATAGATATAGTTCATGGGAACAGTACTTTCGAGTTCACCCAATAAATGAGACAAATGTGTATACTAATAATGAGATAGAAGAGTTTCATTAAATTGTTTGCACTCCAAAAATTATTTAAAACTTTTACCAAAGAACAATCTTATTTTTTTCTAGATTAATGATGATATTTTTAAATCCATTGTTACTTAGTAAACATCATTTATTATATTATGACCAGAAAAATGCAAAATATTTAAAGAAATAAATAACATTTTACTTGCGGTTCAGAAAGGTTTCTGTGTGTGTTGGCACTTTTTCGTAAGAAACATGAATTTTTGCACGTTGCCAGAACAACCATCCATTGAAAAAGTGATGCCCCGGCCACTATCCCAATTCAAAAATTTGAATAGCTTACCTCACTTCTCAGAATGTCTGTTTCAGGCGCGCTGAAGGAACGTTGCAAGTACACACCATACCTCTCCAAGGTTTGTGACGCAAAAGATACAATTCCTTTATTCAAGAATGGAATGTACGTTGGCTGGTCAGGCTTTACACCAGTAGGTGATCCAAAAGCAGTTCCAATTGCTCTTGCCGATTATGTTGAACAAAACAAGCTCCAAGGAAAGCTCAGATTCAATTTGTTCATTGGTGCTTCTTCTGGTAAAAAGAATGAAGATCGTTGGGCTCAACTTGATATGATTGCTTCTCGTCACCCATATCAAACATCCGAAACTCTTCGTAAATCACTCAACAGTGGCAAAGCTAAGTTTGAAGATAAGCATCTTTCTCAATTCCCACAAGATCTTACATGGGGATTCTACACAAAAGATCGTCATGGCGGCATTGATATTGCTATCATCGAAGCCTCCGAAATCCTTGATGATGGTTCGATTGTTCTTTCAGGTGCTGTTGGTTCAGCTGTTGAAATGTGCTATTGCGCAGATAAGATTATCATTGAACTTAACACAGCTATTCCATCATTCAAGGGATGCCACGATATTGTTGAACCATGGGTTCCACCTGGCAAACCATTAAACATCAGATCTCCATCAGATCGTATCGGATCATTATCAATCAAAGTTGATCCAAGAAAAGTTGCTGCCGTTGTTGAATCCAGACTCATCTTCCCAGGACGTGCTGTTAAAGGCGCCGATAAGGATTCTCGTGCTATTGCATCTTATATTGTTGATTTCCTTCAAAACGAAGTTAAGCAAGGCCGTATGCCAGAGAACCTTTACCCACTCCAATCAGGTGTTGGTAACATAGCTAATGCTGTTGTTGATGGACTTAATGATTCACCATTTGGAAATCTTACAGTTTACACAGAAGTTCTTCAAGAAGCTATGCTCCCAATGTTTGATTCTGGAAAGCTTAAATTCTCTTCATCAACATCCATGACTCTTTCCAAGTGGGACAAATTCTATGATAACTTTGATTTCTATAAGAACAAGATTATCCTTCGTCCACAACAAATTTCTAACTCACCAGAAGTCATCCGTCGTCTTGGTGTCATAGCAATGAACACACCAGTTGAAGTCGACATGTATGGCCACGCCAACTCAACGCATGCTGGGGGCACCCGAATTGTTAACGGTCTCGGCGGTTCAGGTGACTTTGAGCGTAATGGTTACCTCTCAATTATGCACTGTCCTTCTGCACGTAAGACAAAGGCATCACCAACAGGTATTTCTTGCATTGTTCCTATGTGTTCACATATTGACCATACAGAACATGATCTTGATGTCATCGTTACTGAACAAGGTCTTGCTGATATGAGAGGATTATGCCCAGTAGATCGCGCAAGACTTGTTATTGAGAAATGTGCTCACCCAGATTATAGAGATCAACTTACTGACTACTTGAATATGGCTATCAAAGAAACACAATCGAAGGGCCGTGGACATGAGCCACAGATCTTAAGTAGAGTTTTCAAGATGCATACAAACCTTCTTGAAAAACAAACAATGCACCTCGACAGTTGGTAAACATCGAAAATAACATAATAATTTTGTTTTTTTCTTTAAAGATAAAACATGTGAAATGAGAAAAACTTTAAAATTGGGTTCCAAACAAAGAAACAATTTGGCAAATAGGGAAAACTTCTGATGAAATGGATAATGAGAACAAGTCAGAAATTTATTGTTATTAACGTTAATAATAATACATAAGTTTCGTAAAGGTTTGATTTTGGTTTCTCTAATATCTCTCCCTAGCTTGCCTTCGCAAGAGTACATGATACATCAGATTTACCTGGTGGGAGGGCACTCAACACAAATCTAATTACCTATCACCACAGCAGTTACAACGCCTGAATTCTAAGGGTAGCGTACACTTTACAGACTGGGATTACACCAATCCACCCATTATTTCTTTCTATGTTTGAGTTTGTGATTACATATTAATTTATATTAATTTAATTAAAAAGATCTTTTTAAATTTACAGAGATCATGTTAAAAATAACACAACAACACCAATACTTTTGCGTTTGCTGGTCGGATCAAGTATTATCATTGTGAATGATATTAAAATTCTTATTGAAAATTTTCAATTAATTTACTTAAATTTGATTAATAATATGTTATCAGGTGCTTCTTCTTTTGATTTAAAATCGCTGCATAATAAAAAACATTATCTAAATTTTTTTGAAGATTTTTTCAAAACGAAAATATTTGTCACTTTTTGTATTAGATGGAGAATAAACCAGAACAAAGATCTCTACTCTTTGACCCAGAAAGCCCAACTATCAAGAGGGAAATACTTGCAATGATAGTTCAATTTCTTGAAGAAAATGATTTTCAATCTTCAGCCTCAATCCTTCGAACCGAAGCAAGTTTTAGTACAAACTCAGATCTTGACAAAAAGATTGATTTTGATCTTCTTAAGTCATCTCTTTTATCCCAAGATTGGGCCAAAATTGATCAAATGATCAATGAAAAATCATTTTCTGGAAGACTTGTTTATTCTCTTTATAGACATCGTTTCATTGAAATACTATTATCTGGCGACACACATTCGGCTCTTCTCTTTCTTTCGTCTAGACTCCGTCCATTTCGGGCATTTGAAGATCAACCAGGCGATTTCGACCAACTTACCACAATACTCATTGAATCAGCATCTCCAACTTGTTCCAATCCACCACCAGAGCTGGAAGCTTCACTACAGCGCACATTATCCACAATCGATTCACAACAATCAATAATCTCAACACCATCGTCAATGAATGGAAAACTTCCAGAAGAACGTCTTATCCATCTTATTCAACAGGCAGCAGCAAGCCAACTTATGAGTTATCCTCTTGGAAGAATTCGATCAATTGTTAATGATTTCGAACCAGCTTTACTTCCTTCTTACTCAAACAAAGCACTCGAAAATGGCCACACTGGTAACATAAAAGCTATATGCTTCATACCAGGAACAGAAAACCTTCTTTCGGGTGGAAGCAATGGTCGTATTGTATTATGGGATGTAACTCATCAAAGTCAAATAGGGCAATTCATAGGCCATAAAGGACGTGTTTGGACAATTGCTACATGTCCACAATATGCTGTTAGTGGAAGTGCTGATGGAACGATAAAAATTTGGGATACAAAAACCATGAGTATTGCTTCTGCACTTGGTGTCGAAGGTAATGATATTTATGCCGTAGATATTGACAACCTTGGAAGCAAAGTAATTAGTGGAGGTTTTGATAGATCAATTAACTTATGGGATGTGAAAACGGGCTCAATCATTAGTACAATAAAGGGACACAAAGGTCCTGTTACATCCTTATGCTTGGATTCATCTGGAAATCTCGCAATTAGTGGCGGGAAAGACCTTGCGATCCACCTCTGGGATTTGAGGGACTCTATTTCGGTTAGAACGATAGCGCCGGTTTTGGGTGAAGTTTCTTCCGTCACTGCCGATAGGGAGTTTACACGTCTTTTAGCCGCTACCAAAAATAGCACAAATAGAATCTGGGATTTAAGGTCTTCCGACACAGCAATTCTCCTTAAAGGGCATAAAAACACATCAAAGCACTTCGTTAGAGCAAGATTTGGTAGCGAAGGAAGAACTGTTGTTGGCGGATCAGAAGATGGAAAAATTTATACATGGGATGCAGACACTGGAATATTAGTGGAGAAGTTAGATGCACATAAAGGTGGCGCTTTGGATATTATTTATTCAAAGAAACTACAAATGTTCGCTTCATGCGGAGAAGATAGCGTAATTAGATTATGGGAAGAAAAACAAATGGCTTAAATGAAAACACTTTCGTTGATTAGTGACTAGTCATGACTATTAATGATTTTTATTGAATAAATGCTTTTTTATAATAAATTTTTAAATTTTTTTGTTTTTTGTGTTTTATCTGATTTACAAATTTCCCTATTTGAAATACGGTATATCTTTTGGAAACATGTTTCTGGTAAAGGAACGATCAAAATAACTTTTTCAATACGTACTGAAAAACGGTCGCCGGTACGATAGAGCGAAAATTTTAAATTAAATAGTTTACTCATAAATTGAGTGATAACTGAGAATTTCTATACACAACAAAAACTTAGATAATTTTTCTAAAATGAATCAAAAGCAAACGTAGGAGGAGCGGCCTTCCATGTGTGAAAATAACAGAAGGGTTTGACAGAAAAGGTCTCCAGCCTGAAATGCACATAAGGTACTAAGCTCCAGGATGGAATAAATTCGCACCTCCCAAAAAACTATTGATATGACGACGGACTATGCCTTTCAATATGTTATTTTACAACCATTCAATCCGTTCCTTGACCCATGCTGGCTGGATTCGCACCCCCACATTTTATTATAATTTGGATTATCAATAAAGTATACAATATCGGAAACATTTTCAATTGATTATGATCATAATAACAGTTATTAATAATTTAACCATTTTATAAAGCAATCAATACTTTCAAGCTTTTTTCAATTTTTCAATATTACACAAAAAGTCGTGGATATATGATATAACGAGATTTGTTCAGCCAATTTAGAAAATTTTCTCGTTTTTTTAACTTTTTGAATATCGTAAAAAATAAAGTATAAGATAAAAAAGGCAATTGCCTACTCAATATATTCACATCTTAAAATGAGACAATGTTTCAATTTATATACTTCGAGACAACATATTACATGAATTCTTAATTTAAATGATGATATATTTTTTTATATATATTAATATTGAATGACGATACATGTAAAGAATAAACATCAGAAAAAATAACCGAAATTTTCTAGGAAAAACTGGGAGCCGCTCCGATAGATGAAATTGAATGATAATTTTCGAGGAGAAATTACGGTTAGAGTGTCACCCTCTGTTTCGTTCTCATATATTATAATAATATTCAAAAAACAAAATTCGGCGGTTTTTTAAACGGCTTTGTCGCCCTTTCTATTTTTCTAAAATGAATCAAAATCAAGCAGCAACAACAAATCAGAAATCTCAAAAGGAGTGGGAAGCATTTACAGCGCTCAAAAGCATAATCTTTGGTTTGAATATAGATAATTTTGCTCAATCATCAAATTTTATTATCAGCAAGTTTTGTAAAGAATATCCATTATCTTATGATATCATTATATTCCGAATGATATATATATATATATATATATATCTTCTGATTGATAGTAATAATTTTGATATATATTTGAGATTATTACAAGAAATTGAAAAATATGAAGAAAATAATAAAATCAACACAAAAATAATAAATTTATTTTCTCAATTTCTACTTAAAGAAAACACACAAGAATCATTTTATTTACTTAATTACATGATTAAGCATAATTTACTTGAATCAAAATTCATCAAAAATACATTTAATCCATTTTTTGTTCATATTAATCAAGATAAATCAAATGAATATAAATATTTATTTGATCAAGAAAATATTGCTTATGAAGAACTTTCACAAAATGACTTTGCACTTCATAAGCAATTAATTGAAGAAGGAGTTAATCCAAAAGAAATTGCAAAAATAATTCGAAATGATGAAATAGAAAAACTTCAAGATATATCATCTCAAACAAATTTTGATTTTAATCAAACAATTGAACCATCACTTTATGAAAGATGTTCATTTATTAATCATAAAAATGTTACATTAATTGATTATGCAGCATTTTTTTCTTCAGTTAAATGTTTTAAATATTTACTTATGAATAATGCAAGTGTAGAAAACACAGGTAAATATGCAATTGCAGGTGGAAATGAAGAAATTATTCATTTATGTGAACAAAATCATTCATCATTTGAAGGTGCATATGAAACAGCAATTAAGTTTCATCGAAATGATATCTTTAAATATCTTTATGAAAATAAAATTGAAGATATTAACAAATTAAAAGAATTAGGAGAAAAATGTGTTTCATATTTTAATTATGAAATTTTTACATATTTAGAAAAAGAAGGAAAGAAAATTAATAAAAATATCATTAATGAAGCAGCAAAAATTGGAAATATTTTTCTTGTAAAATATTTCCATAAAAATAATCAACTTCCAGGAAATATTTTAGTTTTTGCTTCATTTTCAGGAAATATTGAACTTGTCACATACATTTTAAAGCAAAAAGGAATTGATATTAATGCTAAAGATATTTATTTTAAAAAATTTTAATTTCAAAATAATATTTGGAAATTATTTAAATTATTTCAAACAGCACTTCTGATTGCATCTTCAGAAGGTCATACAGAAATAGTTCAATTACTTCTAGAACAAGAAGGAATTGATGTTAATACTAAAGGTGTTTATTTGTTTTATTTATAATTTATTTTTATAATTTAATATTTCAAAATAATATTTGGAAATTATTTAAATTATTTGAAACAGCACTTATATATGCATCTCGAAATAGTCACAAAGAAATAGTTGAATTATTAAATTCTCAAATCTAAAATGGTGAAATTAAATTAATAAAATTGAATAAAATAAGTGCCGTTTGGTATCATCCAAAATGAAATTAATAAAATTGAATAAAAAAAATTTAATTTCATAAATGTCATAACGTATATCTAAAAATGAAAGAATTTTATTATCTCCAAATTATAAATATGTGAACTTTGTTTGTATGAATAAAATCAAATATATATTTTCTATAATTAATATATAAATTCAGCAAAAAATTGTCTATGAATACAGATGAAATAGAATATAATGAAAATTTTGTTGAATTCTAATATGATCAAAAAATATTAAAATCAGATGTATGAATTGTTTAATAAGTATTTTTCTTTCGAATTTATTATATATTATATATGAAATATATAGCATATGTGATATCACATTATCAAAAAATGTATCTTATATGAGAAAAAAATTAAGATTAACAATTTCGTTGTCAAATAAATAGTAATTTTTATAAAAGATGAATATAAAATAGTTATTCATCAAATAAATGTATATATATCAGTATATATATTAATAAATTGAAAGATTAACTATATGTAATTATAATATATAATATTATCACTTTGGTTTTAGTTAAATTAGATAGCGAATAAAAGATATATATAAATAAGTTGATAATTATCACATAAGCAAATATCAACAACTACTTTTTAATCAGATTTCATTTTAATTTATAAAATAGGAGTGTGAACAATATCAAATAATAAATAAATAGTAGTGTAAATTATATTTTTATCAGTGAATAAAATAAATTAAATGAATTTTTTATTAGCTTCTGGTATGATTTATGCTAATATCAGGATTATATATATTATATTATTACTATTATATATATTATTACTATTATATATATTATTACTATTATATATATTATTACTATTATATATATTATTACTCTTATATATATTATTACTGCTGAACAATGTGGCTCCACTGTTATTTCAAGAAGCAACACGTTTATTCGCGACCATGGTATGCGACTTCATTATACTTTATCTTTTAGCAAATCGTAGACTTCGGGATAGCGTTTGACATCATGTAGCCAATTGCTAAGAGTTGTTATCAATTTACTCAAAAACAAATCGGTTTGAATCGTCGTTATCAAATTGCTTTCTTAAGAAATTGCTTCGTCTGTTTTGGATTCTTCCCATTTTAACATGCTTTCATAGTAATCAAGCTTGATATTGTGTTTGAAATTTTCTTTAATTTTCGATTGAAGATAATTTATTGTCAAAGAAGCAATTGAAAAATCTTATATATTTCTGATCAGTTTTTGCAATATATGTATTTAATTATGCATTGTTTCTTGCACTCATAAATAAATCGATAATCAGATTAAAAATCATTGATATCTCTTTAGTAATCACCTGAAATAACAGGAAATAATTTGTTGATATTCTCTTTTTGAATGACTGATGCTATTTTATTCGATTTATCATAATCATTATTAAATATATTCCTTTTAGAAGAAATGCTTCTTTACCATTTATCTTAGAAAAAACGTTTTTAAATCGTCTGTAATCCATTAATTTCCATGAGGAAGATGCTCCGTAAATTGTTCCCGAATTCATTATGATTTTGTTTAATTTATTGAATTTAAGTAATTCTTGTAAACAATGAAGCTTATGATGATTCATTTTTGGATCATTTGTCTATTTTTGCAACTTCTTCCCAAAGTCCCAATTTTTCGCTTAAAACGTCCTTTTGGCGTATCAAATCCCAATTTTTCTGCTTTCCTCAGAACACTGCCTGTAACAAGTTTAAATCCCAATTTTTGGTTAATCTGTAGTATTCGATTGCTGGAATTTTGCTCTCAAATCCAATTGTCCTCTTTCATAGAACGGGGTGCCCCAAAACGTTACATGGTTTGTTTCATTTTTTTTATAGCTATGATTTCGCTAAAGCACATGCCTATTGATGATAATACTATAAACACAGGAGATAAAAATTTGAATAATTTTCCAACCTGCTTGAAATTCCTAATTGAGATTGAGAAAACTATATTTGATTTAACCGAAGAAAACTTTCAGCCGTCCATTAAAAAAATATTGGAATTATTCGATTCAAATTATCCCTACACATTTAAAACTATTATAAGTAACATCGTTTATAATACATTTTCATCAAAAAAGCAAGTATTTGATATTTACTTAAATTTTTTAAAGACACTTCAAACTAAAGAAGAAGAAATTAATCAAAACACAGTTAAATTAATAGCAATTTTTACCAAACGTATATCTGCAGCAAACACACAAGAAACATATTATTTAATAGAGCAAATGATTGAACAAAATTTAATTGATAAAAATATAACTAAAAACATTAAATCAAAATATTTTGCTCATTATAAACCAAAAGAAGAAAACCTAATCTACCTGCGACTTGAGCTTAATGTATATGGTCAAATAGAAGAATACTTTTTGGAAAATTATGAAGAACTTTCGAAGAATGATTGGGAGCTTCATAAGAAATATATTAAAGAAGGAGTTAATCCAAATGAAATTGCGAAAATAATTCGAAATGATGAAATAGAAAAACTTCAAGAAATATCATCACAAACAAATTTTGATTTTAATCAAATAATTGAACCATCACTTTATGAAAGATGTTCATTTGTTAATCAAAAGAATGTTACATTAATTGATTATGCAGCATTCTTTGGATCAATTAAATGTTTTAAATATTTACTTATGAATGGTGCTAAAGTAAATAAAACAGGTAAATATGCAATTGCAGGTGGAAATGAAGAAATCATTCATTTATGTGAACAAAATCATTCAACATTTGAAGGTGCATATGAAGAAGCAATTGAATTTCATCAAAATGATATCTTTAAATATATTTATGAAAACAAATTAGAAAAAACACAATCAATACCAAAAATGTCTAAAGATAAAACAAATGATTTGATAAGTTTTTGTATTAAAAAAGATAACTATGAAATTTTAGAATTTTTAGAAGAAAACGGAATTAATGTTAATGCTGATAATATAAACGAATCAGCAAGAAATGGAAATTTATTTCTCTTGAAATATTTCCTTCAAAATAATCAAATTCCAAAAGATATTTTATTATTTGCTTCAGAATCAGGAAATATTGAACTTGTAAAATATGTTTTAGAACAAAAAGGAATTGATGTTAATGCAAAAACTATTCATTTGAATAATTTGTAATATGTTTTAATAATTTGAAACAGCACTTCATATAGCAGTTAGAAATAATAATATAGAAATAGTAAAATTACTTTTAGATAAAAAAGGAATTGATGTTAATGCAAAAACTATTCATTTGAATAACTTGTAATATGTTTTAATAATTTGATATATGTTTTAATAATTTGAAACAGCACTTCATATAGCAGTTAGAAATAATAATATAGAAATAGTAAAATTACTTTTAGATAAAGGAATTGATGTTAATGCAAAAACTATTCATTTGAATAATTTGATATATGTTTTAATAATTTGGAATATGTTTTAATAATTTGAAACAGCACTTCATATAGCAGTTAGAAATAATAATATAGAAATAGTAAAATTACTTTTAGATAAAGGAATTGATGTTAATGCAAAAACTATGCATTTGAATAACTTGTAATATGTTTTAATAATTTGATATATGTTTTAATAATTTGATATATGTTTAAATAATTTGATATATGTTTAAATAATTTGAAACAGCACTTCAAATTGCACAACAATTAGGTTACACAGAAATAGTAAATTTACTCCTTGAAAAAATTACAAACGAAAATTCTAATTCAGATTCCTCTTCTACAAATATCAAATCTTCATTTTCAACAAGAAATAGAAATGAAGCGTATATTGCTAATAATCAAAATCAACTCAAAGATCGAATGTATGCAGAAAAAAATCGAAATAATAGTATCAAAACAAAAGTTGATATAAACACACAAACATATGAAAATCATCAAAATTGCAATATACAACATAACAAATATCCCCACAAAGCAAAACGTAAATACATAAACACAATAATATTATAAAGTGCATTATAAGAAAAACTTCAACAAATAATTTTTGGAAAAAATATTACAAAGATAATGCATAAATATTTCATAATAATCGCTTTGGGTTCAACTGAATCGAAATTTTGATATCTGCAAATGTTCTTAAGGTATTTCTTCCGTATTTAATAATAAGTTCACTGGTTGCATCATCGTTTAGAAAATGAAACAGTTTAATTTCCATATTACAAAAGTTACACATAAACAAATGACTTTTTGAAATTGACATGCTTGGAAGCACATTATATAAATATACAATTAGAATTTACCAAAGTAAATATAAATTTTTTTGATAATGATTTAATATATTTAAAATATTTTTTGAATAGCTACTTTTGTGAGATTATATTCTCTTAGAAATTATTTTATTAGATCACAGAAAAAATAAAACCAAGTAATGAATTTTAAAATATATTTTTTTGAGAAATCAAAACACCATATGAAATGTTTTGAAAATGTTTGAAGATAATGAACAAAATATATCTTTAATTTGTATATCATAAAAAATTTTTTTGGGGTAAAATGAATGGTGCTCCCGGATTTGAAAGGAATTGAACGTTGGAAGTTGTTTGCATATTCCTTATGTGGAAGCTCTCAAATTTTGGAAATTAATTCATGAAATGAACATGATATATTTTTTAAAATTATATACTTGTATCCAAAATTTATCTAATTTAAAAGATTTTTGTCAAGACAGATTTTTGAAATTTTGCTTATATCAAAAGTAATCACAATGATTCCATATTTCAAAAACAGCCCATAGATTCCTCTTGATCATAAATTATTTTATTCTTTGATGATTTTAAGCGAGTGTGAACTTAAAAATTTGACATATAATATCAAAATATTTTGTATTATAATATTTTGTTTTTTTGATAAATTCTTCTATACTTTTATTTAAAAATATTCAATTGTTTTATAAATTATATATCCATTTTTGGCAATCATTCAATCCAAGTATTCATATTAATTATATTTATTCACATCAATTCGAGGGTAGCTACCCCCACGAAATTTTCGTTCTTAAGCCCATAACAAACTATGTCAAATTAATAATTGTTTTTTTATCTTCTTAAATGGCCATATATGGCCATTTGTGAATACATTAACGTACACCATACGTTAAGATCATTTGTTTGTTTAGTCAGATGGAAAACTGTTCCCCAAATGAACTAATTGAAGAGTTTGATAAAGAAGTTATTAAAAGATGCAATACTATTAGAATGAATTCAGAAAATACAGCAAGCAACATGAAAAATGCATTTGAATTAATATTATCATCTATACCCGAAAGCATACGCAAGATGCCAATTAAGGTTCTCGTTAAAAAATATGATGGAGATATACAAAAGGCCATTACTCATTTAAGTCACACATCATCAACTCCACACAAATCTCGAAATCCCCGCACTCCAAAGAGTGTAAAATTCACCAAAAGTATTCATGCAACTCCGGCAACTCCATTTCTTGCTCAGATTCTTAAACAAAAGGCTGAACAAGAAAATCGATTACTCGCTAATAAATCACAAAAGCGCACTCACTTACAAACACCCACTCGTGCCCGTCCTACGACAAAGAATATTACAAGTACACCAAAATCTCGAACATTTACACCAACAAAAACGAAAAGACCTCAAAAACAAGTTCGTTAATACACCGAAAAAAAATTGTTTAAATCAATAAATTTAACTAATAATTTCGATATAATTTTGTTTTCCGCCTCTAAATATCTTTTTATATGAACCATTCCAAATCACATATGCACACAACGAACCTAAAAAGAAACCAGCAGTCGCATCATCTGTGTGATTCCTATACGAACGGATAGACATTGACCCGATTATTAACCCTGCAAAATAAGGAAGAAGAGAGAGACATTGGAACCATGTTGAGCTTGATTTTGTGAATTTTTGCATGAAAAGCGTGAAGAAAAGAGATGATGAAGAAACAAGAGTGGCTGTTGTGGATGGAAATGAAAGGAATTCATTGTTAGTATCATATTTGCTGAGTTGTTGGCATGGATTTGTTGTATTTGTACCGCACCGAGAAAAGATATCGGGACGAGCTCGTCCAACAAAAAGGGAAACAGATATGCAAACAACGCATGACATCATCACCGAACATGCATGGATCCATATAGCAGAGAATAAATGAAATTCATTGGTGACGGAACAAATCTTTTTTTGAATGAAGTAAAGAATTACAAAAAGAATCCACATGAGTAAAAACGAAAACAAAAGAGGTAATATAAATTCGAATAAGGGAATATCTTTATACGGGAAATTGGAAAGAGAATCATTTTCTGGGATAAATAATCTGTGGGAATTAATAAATGAAAATCCAACATAAAAAGAACAGAGAACCACTGCAGTGATAAATTCTTTGATTGCAAATCTCTCGGAAAAACTTGATTTTGGAGGGTCCAACTTATTTTGGATTCAGGGTGCCCTAAAACGTATCGTTTAAACGTCTTCATTTCAAAGAGTTTTCACTCAAAAAATAGGAAATTTCCTTTCGAAAGCAAAAAAACACCTAACACATTAAACAAAATTAACAAGGACACTAAAAACTTGATTTACTTTGAATTTTACAAAATTTATTGATTGAACAATTTGGTAGAAAATCATTATTTTAATCTAAATCATCTCTCTCAAAATAAATAAATAAATAAATAAATAAAACACAAATATGTATGCTGTTGGACTCAAGAAAGCATTGAACATTTCTTTTACCCTTTAGCAAACCATATTTTCAATCCAGAAAAAATGGGATATGAAAATAATGAGTTTATGCCAAAAGTATGGATAGTTCACTCTTTGGAAGTTGGACCATATGTACGAAGCTCATATGTATCCTTTGCTGTTGAGATAACCCGATAACGTTCGTGGAATCCTTGCTTCTGAAGGAACTTACGAGCATAGTAACGAACAGCACGCTTTGAATACTCGACGTTGCATGTGATAACAATACTACTTTCCTTTGCGTCGGCTTCAATTGTTACCTTGTTTTTAAGATTGTTGACAAGCTTGTGAACCTTCATCTTCTTTTGAAGATATTCAACAAAGTCTTGAAGTGAGAAAACTTTATCAGATATTGGTGAAGCAGAATCAATCTTATAAACAGCAAACATTAAAGTGACTTGAAAAGTGACTTTTGGCCCAGCCACGACGATAGAAAGCCGCTACTATTGAGTCGGATTTGATCATCCACTTTTCTGTTGAACTTTTGAAAGCACTTTTTGAATCGAAATTACATACGTTATTAAATGGCTCAAACAGATTTATCTATTATTTCTGAAAGTATTAAAAATTTATATCAAATTGGATTTTCTGTTTATGTACATTGTTCTAAAGTTCATTCTCTTATTCAAGCATTTAAATCAGCAGATCAAATTTTATCCAATATCAAGTTAAGCCATAAAATAAAACTAGCTACTATTTTTTCAAACATAATTTCTACCATTGAACAATTCAAGCAAATTTGTATTAATTGTGGTAGAAATATTTTTCTTAATTTTGTTTTAACAACTCCATTAAGACAAGTATATACAGAAATTTTATCAATAAGAAATGCCTTAAAAAGCAACTTCAATAACCTTGGACTCAAAAATGTTAGTGAGTTATTTGAAATATCAGAACATGATTTACAAATGCAAAATATTGTTGATATCAAACGAATTTTCCATATTATTGTTCAACTTCGAAAACAAAAAGTTGTTTTATCACGACAAGATGTTCTTCAAAAAATGGCATCACGATTAAAATCAATTAATTCCTATAACATCCAAATTGGCGAAGAAGATTGTGAATTTGTTGCAATTCCACCACTTCCCATACGTATTGATTTCATATTAAATTTTTCTGATCTTGAAATCATTTCTGAGATTGGTAGTGGTATCTCAGGTAAAGTATACAAAGGAAGGCATAAACCAACGAATCGTTTTGTAGCCATTAAAGTTCTTCACAACCAAGATCAACAAACGCTAACATTTCGTAGGGAAATTTCAATACTTTCTTCGTTAAACAATCCATTTATCGTAGAATTCATAGGTTATACTAACAAGTCACCATTTTGTATTGTAACTGAATTACTTTCAAGTTCGTTACGTGCGAAACTTAACTCTCCTACATTTTTATCATCATCTGAGAAAACCATCATAGCCATTGATATTGCATTTGGACTTTTATATTTACATGAACGTAATATAATTCATCGTGATCTTAAAAGTCCGAATGTAATTCTTACTAATGATAATAGAGCGAAGATTTGTGATTTTGGACTTTCACGACTTCGTTCTAATAAACCATTAACTGGTAACATTGGTACCACTTCATGGATGGCACCTGAAGTATTAATATCATCACCTATATATGACACAAAAGTTGATATTTATAGTTATGGGATTTTATTATGGGAATTATTAACATGTGAAATTCCTTATAAAGGAATTCCAAGTGAAAAACTTCCGACTTTAATAGTGAATGAAAATTTAAGGCCAAAAATACCAAAAAATACTCCTCCGAAATTAACATTTTTAATTAATTCATGTTTAAAATCAAATCCTAAAGAGCGTCCCACGATAAATGAAGTTATACAATTATTATCTTCTCCTCAAACACATTTTCCTGGATCTGATTCACAATATGTATTACGTACAACGAATTTAATACGTAAACATTCACGTTCAATATCAGACCCTTATAAAATGATTAAAACAATTGATACCAAATTTAAGCCTAAAGTAAATTTAAATTCTTTAGTTACACAACCAAATTCTTCTACATTAAATAAAATAATTGATGATTATCGACGAATATTAAAATCGGGGAAAATTACAATTGTAATGATACAAAATTTAATTAATGCAATTAATATTTCACATATATCAAATAAGCCAATGTTAATACAGTTATTATCGGAAACTTTAATATTATTTCCAAAAATGATAACTTGTTTAAATCAATTTAATGGAATTGAAATTATAATTAAACTTTTAAATGAACCTGATATTGAAACCATTGAATCGACATTAATATTACTTCAAACTAATATATGTAATGAAATAATTAACATTGATTTAATTAAAGAATTATTGTTATTTAATTCAAATGAAAATTATAATATTCGGAATAAAGCAATTCAAATTCTATTTAAAATAATCGATTTTAAATTTGATTTTCTTTTAGGTTTTCCTTCGTTTTTAAGTCGTTTTATAATATTTTCTTTAAAACCTTTAACGAAAACAAATTTATTAAATTTACTTAAATATACTTTGTTATTTATACAAAAAACTTCTTCAATAGCAAATGAAACAATTTCTTGTTTAATTTATTTATTGGTAATGTTTCAAAACAAAAGACAAATATTAAATATACTGAAATATGTTTTAAGATTTGATAATTTTAATAATTTGATTTCACGTGATGTATGGGAATCAGCTTCATTAAGTTTTGATCAAGATTCAATATTTTTTACACATTACATTGATATAATACCAACACAATATAAAGAAATGATTTCTGTTTTATTTTCGACATGTTCCAAAGACAAAAACGCAATTTTAGTGCTAATAAAAATGGCTAAAAAAAATGAATATGGAATATGTATAAGTGATTTATTACCTATACATTTAAAAAACCAAAATTCATTAGTGTTAAAGTTATATGAAAATTTAATCGAAATTCCTTTTTGTCATGAAAAAATTTCATATCAAACTGAGTTCTTTTTAATATGTAAAGATTTTTTGCATACGAAAAACCAACAAAAAATTTGTAATTTAATTCGTGAAATTCCAGTTCATCAAGAAATTGTTGAAAATAGTGGAATACATTCACGAATCGTTGAGTTAATATTAGAAACAAATTCACATGAATCGTTATGGAATTTGATTTCTGTTGTTTTCCATTTTTGTGACGGCGGAAAGTTTACTTCGTTTAGATTAATATGTCCAAAACTTTCCGAATTGTTAAGTTCGACAAACGATAAAATTCGTCTTGCGTCTTTTTTATGTTTAACTAATTTAATCGATAAGAATTCATTTGGAATAAATTATACTTTGTTTTTAATGACTGCAGTGGAATTCGCAAATTCACCAATTAATAGTATACAAAAGAGTTCCGTTCTTTCTTTTAAAAATTTCGAGTTCCAAATGAAATCAAATGTTTCTGATGTGTTGCAACATTTTTTGTCTAATTTTAAGATGAAAAATAAGGCAACAATGGAAATAGCAAATATGTTCCTAAAGAATCCAAAATGTGATACATTTAGCAATGAACAAATAAATATGCTACAAAAAATCGCACAATAATATATATTGTTATTAATAAAATATAAAATTTATTAAAAATTCTTTTTAACTTTATATACAATTTTGAAGAATAAATAAAGTAATTATTTTTACTTTTAGTAATTTTTTTTGAATATATATTCTACATAATTCTTCAACAAGGTTAAATACCAAATTATTGAATGTACTAATAGAATATATTGAACTTAAAATTGTGAAGTGTGTTTGATTTTATCGTCGTCTGAATTCCCCTTTGTTCGAACAAAACAATTTTGGATGAATGGCAATTCTGTTCCAGAATTAAATATCGATTTCCTCTACAAAAAAGATAAATCGATTGACATCAATACTAAAATTAAAATGGCAATTGCACTTCTTCAAAATAATCAAATATCACCAGAAACCCTTTTAAATTGGTTACTTACAACATTTTCAACTGATGTTAATTTCCAAACTTCAGAAGCTCCATGGAATCTTCTTAATATTCTTCTTCATAATGATAAACTCAAAAATGTTCGTTTTTCTTTTTCAATCAAAACTTCTTCACTCGCACAAATATACAAAGCACCTTATCATGAAGTATGTTTTTCTACTCTCCAATATTTAATTCAAAATTATCCAAATTTATGGCGTCCATCATATCAAAGCTTAGTTCCACCAATTTCCGAATGTTTAGAATCAGGAATTCATCCAAATGAAATTTCTTTACTTTTACAAATTTTAATTAATCATCATGATGTAATTGCTGCTTCTGATTCAATCTTTAATCTAACAGTTGAAAAGCTAATGAAGCCATTACTTAAAAATCTCGAACAACTTGACAAACCTAAAGTATTTACTTTTCTTACATCAACTCTTTGTATTCCATTTTTTGTCAGAAAAGCCACCAATGACACAAACAACAAAGTTACAAGTTCACTCATAACCATATTCAATGAGTTTCCAAATGCTAGTATACAATTTGCAGGACCATTTATCAAAGCATTTTATCAACAAGTTTTTCTTCTTAATGTACAAAAAAACCTTGAATTTCCGATGGCCATCATCAAGAATAGTCGAACGCTTGACATTGCTGTCCCTATTCTTCGAGAAACTCGATTGATGAACATATATACAATTGAAGTTGAATCCAAAGATTTTGATTTATTAATGTCACTTGGCGAACGTAGTGTCCAAGAAAAGCATTCAGGGACATTATATGAGCTCGGGCAACTTGATTTTAGAATAATTCATACCTTATTAAAACATATTATACCATTTTCAGATATACTTACGGAAGAACTTCTTTTGCTTATACTAGACAATGTTTTTAAGCTTCGTAATCCACTAATTTTATTTGAAGGTGGTGAACTTCCTCTTTATATATTACAAAATGACAAATTCATTGGTCAATATTGTCAAAATGTCTCATATTTAGTCTCAAACCAATTAAGTTTATTGCTTAAATATTTAATATCCAAACCAGATAACATTGATACATCAGTCTTATTATATTGGACCATAAAATCCGGCCGGTTAACGGTCGAGCACATTGATATTTTGACATTTTTGGCAAACGATTGTTGTCAAAATCCATGGCGGTTTACGGCTGCGGTTATTGCCTCAAAAAGTCTACAAATTCAATTGCCACCTCCAACATCATTTGTTGTTGATGCGCAAACAAACCCTGTGATTTTGGATTGTTTCTTATATGAGAATTATGGCCTATTAACAATACCAACGTTTGTTAATAAGTATCAAATTGTACCAAAGATACCATCACCAGAAATGGAAGATAACGAAACGTTTCGATTAGCATTTATAATCACCAATTTACCATTTTTAGTTCAATCTTTTAACGAATCAGATTTAATGATTATTTTAAAGTTTATTATTCAGAAATGTATTTATGCTCAACATATTCAATCCCCACAGACCATATCAGATTATTGTTTATGTTTATTACATAACACAATGTTTTATGAGTCATATGAACTCCGAAATATCTTTACTAAAGTCATCAAAGAATTTTTACCAAGTTATCATTTCCAAAGAGTTACTGAAGTTACACCCAAACAACAAATTCGGAGTGCCATTATAGCATCAATGCCACAACAATTTCTACATCCCAAAGTATCAATGTCAGCATTTAATGGGATATTTAAATCCATTTGTTATCAAGAAAGCGTTGGACTCATAATTTGTCCAGAAATATTTTCACGGTTAAACTTAATACAATGTTTATTAAATTGTTCTAATAATATACCACTTTCATCAATTAATCATAACATTAATGATATTATAATGCAATGTCCAAAAGAAGCGATCATTGACTTATTACCTATTTTATTACAAAGGTATGGAAAGTTCCCAACAATTGATATCAATAATCCATATCAATTAATAATGTTATGTAAATATTGTTATATTACGAAACAACAATTACCATTTGAAGAAACATATTTTCAAGATGACATTAATTCATTTTGCGCACAACTTAAAGTAGGTCAAAAGAGTACATTTGAGATATTACAAAACAAAAATATCATTGAAATGAACATTAATGATATAATACAAATCATTGATTCCATCGAAACGTTTAATGATTTTTCGGATGAATTTATTAATAATATAATACAAATGTTATATGAAAATGAAAATGATATTGATCCAAATATATTAACAAATTTCGTATTAAAAATACCAAAACAAAATTTAATATATTTATTACAAAATATTAAAGTCGAATATTATTATTATATATTTTCGAAGTTAAATATAACAAAAGAAGATATTAATGATTTCACTATATATATAATACAAATGATTAAAAACATTTCGACTTTGGGTCAATACAAAGAAATTTGTACATTTCCAATTAGTAAATATTATAACGAAGAAATAATTCAATACATAATATTAAACTTAATAACTTTCACAAATAGAAACACATTAAAAATCGATGAAATTTGTATCATTGCAAATAGTATTACATTAATTCTGATAAATTGTCGAAGAGAAACATATAAAAATTTGTACATAATAACTGAAGTAATACGTAAAGTTTCTTCTTTGTTCATTAAAAATGTTGTAATAAATACACCAAATTATAAACAGTTAAGAACAATGTCGAAAATGTTCATCGAATTGGCAAAAATGAACGCTGATAACTTCCAATACATAATATCAAGTTTCGTGTCAAACTTTTCGTTGTATCAAATCGATGAAAACTTCGACCAAATGAAAATGAGAGTGCTCCAGTCAGCAATTTTCCCACTCATCGCGAAATGCGCAAAGGAACAAATAGAAGAAATATCAACTGCGCTCCACGACTCGCACAGGCAAATATTTAAGGAGCTGTACAACAGATACGTGGAAGAGGCGCAGTACAAAGGAAAAGTATAAGTAAAAATAGAATGAAATAAGTTTTGGATCAATACGGAATTTGTGAAA
The DNA here is from genome assembly GCF_020186115.1 of Histomonas meleagridis. Taxonomy (NCBI): domain Eukaryota; phylum Parabasalia; order Tritrichomonadida; family Dientamoebidae; genus Histomonas; species Histomonas meleagridis. Next base: position 1,307,971 of record NW_027150894.1, read on the forward strand.
TAATAAATAGTAACAAATGTTGTGAAGTGTAAATGTGAATTATATAAATAGTAACAAATGTTGTGAAGTGTAAATGTGAATTATATAAATAGTAACAAATGTTGTGAAGTGTAAATGTGAATTATATAAATAGTAACAAATGTTGTGAAGTGTAAATGTGAATTATGTAAATAGTAACAAATGTTGTGAAGTGTAAATGTGAATTATATAAATAGTAACAAATGTTGTGAAGTGTAAATGTGAATTATATAAATAGTAACAAATGTTGTGAAGTGTAAATGTGAATTATATAAATAGTAACAAATGTTGTGAAGTGTAAATGTGAATTATATAAATAGTAACAAATGTTGTGAAGTGTAAATGTGAATTATATAAATAGTAACAAATGTTGTGAAGTGTAAATGTGAATTATGTAAATAGTAACAAATGTTGTGAAGTGTAAATGTGAATTATATAAATAGTAACAAATGTTGTGAAGTGTAAATGTGAATTATATAAATAGTAACAAATGTTGTGAAGTGTAAATGTGAATTATATAAATAGTAACAAATGTTGTGAAGTGTAAATGTGAATTATATAAATAGTAACAAATGTTGTGAAGTGTAAATGTGAATTATATAAATAGTAACAAATGTTGTGAAGTGTAAATGTGAATTATGTAAATAGTAACAAATGTTGTGAAGTGTAAATGTGAATTATATAAATAGTAACAAATGTTGTGAAGTGTAAATGTGAATTATATAAATAGTAACAAATGTTGTGAAGTGTAAATGTGAATTATATAAATAGTAACAAATGTTGTGAAGTGTAAATGTGAATTATATAAATAGTAACAAATGTTGTGAAGTGTAAATGTGAATTATATAAATAGTAACAAATGTTGTGAAGTGTAAATGTGAATTATATAAATAGTAACAAATGTTGTGAAGTGTAAATGTGAATTATATAAATAGTAACAAATGTTGTGAAGTGTAAATGTGAATTATGTAAATAGTAACAAATGTTGTGAAGTGTAAATGTGAATTATATAAATAGTAACAAATGTTGTGAAGTGTAAATGTGAATTATATAAATAGTAACAAATGTTGTGAAGTGTAAATGTGAATTATGTAAATAGTAACAAATGTTGTGAAGTGTAAATGTGAATTATATAAATAGTAACAAATGTTGTGAAGTGTAAATGTGAATTATATAAATAGTAACAAATGTTGTGAAGTGTAAATGTGAATTATATAAATAGTAACAAATGTTGTGAAGTGTAAATGTGAATTATATAAATAGTAACAAATGTTGTGAAGTGTAAATGTGAATTATATAAATAGTAACAAATGTTGTGAAGTGTAAATGTGAATTATATAAATAGTAACAAATGTTGTGAAGTGTAAATGTGAATTATATAAATAGTAACAAATGTTGTGAAGTGTAAATGTGAATTATGTAAATAGTAACAAATGTTGTGAAGTGTAAATGTGAATTATATAAATAGTAACAAATGTTGTGAAGTGTAAATGTGAATTATATAAATAGTAACAAATGTTGTGAAGTGTAAATGTGAATTATGTAAATAGTAACAAATGTTGTGAAGTGTAAATGTGAATTATATAAATAGTAACAAATGTTGTGAAGTGTAAATGTGAATTATATAAATAGTAACAAATGTTGTGAAGTGTAAATGTGAATTATATAAATAGTAACAAATGTTGTGAAGTGTAAATGTGAATTATATAAATAGTAACAAATGTTGTGAAGTGTAAATGTGAATTATATAAATAGTAACAAATGTTGTGAAGTGTAAATGTGAATTATGTAAATAGTAACAAATGTTGTGAAGTGTAAATGTGAATTATATAAATAGTAACAAATGTTGTGAAGTGTAAATGTGAATTATATAAATAGTAACAAATGTTGTGAAGTGTAAATGTGAATTATATAAATAGTAACAAATGTTGTGAAGTGTAAATGTGAATTATATAAATAGTAACAAATGTTGTGAAGTGTAAATGTGAATTATGTAAATAGTAACAAATGTTGTGAAGTGTAAATGTGAATTATATAAACATTGAAATTAAATTCTAGCATTCAATAATTTAAAATGAATTTTAAAATCTTATTCCATCAGTTTACTTATTTCTTGCAAAAATTCCAAACAAGTTCCCTTTTATTTCATATCATAAAAATATCTCTCTGAATTTTGATGTATGTCCTGATTAATAAAAAAATATTATATAAATGAGTATATTTCATTATTTTGAGAATAAATGATGTTTATATGGTCACTGAGGTAATATATTGCAAGCAGATTTAATTGGATTACTTGAAAAATTTATATTATTAATGCTTACAATATATAAATCATATTATTTTAAGGGAAAAATTTATGGAATATTATATTTGTGCAAATTCATTTTCTTTAAAATCTGCTGCAAATGGATCTTCTTCCACATGTGACATTTGTATTCCTACCGATAATATATTTGTGTTTTCTTCTTCTTCTTCATCATTACTTATTGTAGATTGTTTTTCTTGTGTAGTTTTTAGAGTTTGATTTCTTTTTAATAGTATAATAAAAATTAAAACAATAATGAATAAAGATATAATGCAAACTACAATGATAATAATCGTTCTACTATTATTGTCAGCAATTATTTGTTCATTTGAATAATATATAGAAAAAAAATTGGAATAATATTCATAATATGTCGGGTAAATAATGAGAGTATAACTATAATAAATAAATTCAGTATAAAAATAATAATATTCTGATTCAATATTTGTTATGCAATATGATTTTATATATGTCGAATAATATGATAATGTTTTTGTAAATGTAAATAAATATGTTAATGTAAATGTATTTGTGAATGTTAAATTTAGACCAACATATGTATATGTTTGGGCAAATGTATTGATGGTGTAAATAAATTTGAATTAGTAAAAGTATTACTTTGTGAGAATGTATTTGATTTTCCAAATGTTTTAGAAAATGTATTCGAATATGTAAATGTTTGTGTTGACCAAGGAAGACATTCAGCAATTGTTGTTCCTTTGGAAACATTTAAACCGCCAAAAGTTTCATTTGAATATGTTTCCTTTGTCATCACTGATTTAGCTGCAATTCCAACAAAAGCATTTGATGCGATTTCTGGATGTGTTTCACCATAAAAATAAATACATTTAAGAGAGAAACATGATGAAAATGCATCAGCGCCAATTTTATCAACATTTTCTCCAATAAAAATTGTTTCAATATAAGTACAATTTTGAAATGAATATTGTTCAATAGAAGTAATTGAATTTGGAATATGAAATGTTTTTGTTGAATTTCCAATTGGATAAAGAATTAGTTTTGTAATATTTTTATTGTATAAAACGCCATCATTTTCATAATTAGAAAAATTTAAATTTTCTTCCGAAACTTTAATAAATTGAAGACTTCTGCAATTTTCAAATGAACTTGATAATATAGAAGAAACAGAACTTGGAATATAAATGTTTATCAAATTGAAACAATCTGAGAAAGCAGATTTTCCAATTGTTTCTATTCCTTCTTCAAAAGTTACTATTTCAAGTTTATCACATGAACCAAAAGCGCTTTCTCCAATAGAAGTTAATGATCTTGGGAATGTGATTTGAGTCATTTGGCATCCATAAAATGCTCGGGCATCTATTTCTGTTAAATTTGCTCCAAATTCGACTGTTTCCAATTTAGAACAATTACAAAATGACATCATTCCAATTGTTTTTACTGAATCACCAATTTGTACATATGATAATAAAGGCCATAAGTAGAAAGCAAAATCACCAACTTCTTCAACGCCGTTAATTACAACGTGTTCAGTAACATCCTTATAATCACTTGTAAATTCACTTAGTTGAGTTATATTAAGTGTTTTCGTTATATTATCAAATGTTTGTGATGTATTAATGAAAAATATCAACAATAAAAATGAAATATTTGGGTTAACCACAAAATTTTGTTCAGAGAACATTTAATTTTGAAAGAAAATAAAAAAATTATAAAGGTAAGTGAAGAAATATTAAGAAATCGTATTCCAATATTTTTGTAATTTATATTATTCTTTAATGGGATATTCATGTATATGTTTTGCATATAAGTAAATATTTTTTGATTCAAAAAATGATTAAATAATTCTTTTCCAAAAATTGAACATATATCTAAAATAGAGAAATGAATGTACGGAAGCATTCTAATCATGATCATTATAGACTGAAGGGTGATAATGTTTTGCATTTTTCCAATCCCTAAAGAGATTTGAAAATTTAACAAAATTGAAAAAATTCAATTAATTAAAACATATATTTTTATAAAAGTTTTTGCGCAATTTTACACGGGTAATGAATTTAAAATATTCTATGAGATCTAATAAATCAACAATTGAATATATAATGTAATAAACCGTTTAATTTAATACGTTAACTTCCAAGGCATGCAGTGCAAGCTTAAGCCACTGGAAGCTATTTGTGTTGCTGGTGCTGTTGAGGATTGTCTTGACCGGCTTCGTGTACTTCAAAGTCTCACACCAAATGTAATTACACAACGAGATGAACTTTCAAATATCTTAGGCGATACTGTTTCCCAACTAATCGATGAACAAAAAAAGAAAGAACTTCACTATGAGCAACTGATCAAGCAGAGAAGTGAGCTTAAATCACTTAGTAATAAAACACGATATAAGCAGAATCAAGAAGAAATTGAAAAACAAGCTCGAGAACTTCAAGATCTCACACGCGATCTTTGCCGCCGTCTTAGGGAATCTCCCAATGTATCAGAAAATCTTTTAAAAATCCAAAATGAGAGATCAGCTCTCATATCACTTTTTGAAGCATTTCGTGAAGATTTACTTCAGAACAAATCCTTTCAATGGATTGCTCAATGGACTAATGATCGTAAGAGCAAGTATGAAACCATGATGCAAATAATTCAAACAGATAAACAAATGCAGAAACAGATTGAAGACCTCAGTACCTCAATCCAAAAGACTGAGCAAGACATGAAAACCCGAATTGAGTCGCTTGACACTCAAATCAAAGAACAAAAAGAACAATTAATACAAATACAATCACATAATGATGCTGAGAAAGCCCAACGTGATGATGAACGTAATGCCCACCTTGCTGCAGTTGCCAAGATGAACCAACTTTCCCAAAGTGCATTAACCAAACAAATGCGAGATGCCAAAATGATGCTTGAAAATGAACACAGAGTGCATTCCGAAACATTAGCATACTTTAATCGTCGCCGCACGAAGATATCCGAGATGAGCCAAGAGTGGCAGCAGAAATACGAAAGCGAAACAAAGCTAAAGAAAACCGAATTGAGAGAGTTAACCGACAGAATTGAGAAGGCGACGAAGGAATATGAAGAACTAAAGCCGAAAAAAGAAGAAGCAGAACAGCAACTAAAACTTGAGCTTGAAAGAAGTAAGCAAAGAGCTAAACAGAATGAAATATTAGCGGAACAAAAGGCATTTATGGATAAGGTTAAACTTTTGTATTGCTTGAGACATAGAATAAGAGGACCATTACCAAAGCCTAAGCCAAAGAAGAAGAAGAGGAGGAGGTCACCACCAAAGTAAACGAATAAATGTTTAATTTACTTAAATTATATATATATTCATACGAAAAATAAAATATAATTTATTAATATAAAAAGATTTTGTAATTCTGTTTGTACTACGAAATGAAATAATTCTTTGAAGTTCTTCATAATTTGGTAATGAACTCACAAAATCAAAGTCTTTAATGCATATCTTGGAAGAGATTGGATTGTGTTTGGTCCAGTTTACAAATTTCATTATAATAAGAATAAATAATAACGGTGTAATCATAATATATAAACTCTGTTTCAATATAGATATTCGATGAATTAATTGTTGTAAATGATAATAATAATAAACCAAAATTAGCGAAAACTATACCTGGTAAAAATTCAGGTGAAATTGTGAAAATATTAGATTATAATAAAAAAACAAACAGGCGGTTGAGACACTTTTGAATGCTTTTGAGTACATACGTTTATAATTAATTATTAAAAAGGCAATTGCCTACTCAATATATCTACATCTTAAAATGAGACAATGTTTCAATTTATTATAGCTTGGAATTAGTGTACATGAAAATGGTTCGTGTACCTATCGTTTTATAAAAATTTTTCAGCGCATATATACATATATATATATATATATATACATATAAAAACTCATTAGACATGTGAAATGAAATATTGTATTAAAAATTTTATTTAGATATTTCGAGAATAAGTCTTGAACTTAGAGTTTGTGTTCCTAAATTGGTCATATAATGTCCAACATTGCAAGTGATTTTTTCTTCAAATATTGTTATCGGTTTCTCTTTCTCAATATTTGCGATTAAATTCATCGAATTTGTTATGATAAATGGTATGTAAAATTGTTTAAATTTGGAGTGTTATTGCCATATATTTTCCCAATATTTATCCCGCATTCTAAATTTTTTTGAACAAATGTATTAAAGTGATTTGTTGTAATCTTCGAAATCGAAATGTCTAAACAGCCAGTAAGTAATGCTGTTGACTCTTGAATTATTTTTCGAATTTGATTGTCTTGCGGGCGTGTTAAACTCATTGCGATTCTGTGTTTCGTTATATTTATTATTCTTTGATCATCTTTATCCTCGGGAATATCATATTTATGTGAACCCTTAAGGTGCTCTCTCCATTTGTTTTTTCTCTTGCATACACTTCATCGACGAACTTCACCATTTCATAATCTAACGAAAGCTGGACATCTCCACCTGGCTGTTTTATTTATGTAACATATGTCCCAATCTGCAGGTGGGTTATCATCATAATTGCGCGGATATGGTGGTTGCAAATGTAAAATAAATTTAAATGTTCCTGTGTGCGGTTTTCTAGCGTTTTGTTTGTTTTTGAAATAATTTTGTTTTATTACGATGAATTTTTGATAATAAATTTGACTACTACATCTGTTTAACCTCATGGTATAATGACTTTTTAAATATTTTAATACTGAAAATTTACATAATAACCGGAACAAATTGAATAGTTGTAATTCATCCAAGTCGATCAATCTCAACACAAACATCTGTTCTGAAAATACGACAAGTATTCAATCTGTTTATAGTTTTTCAGGAAGGCCAAATGACCCGCCCATGCTTGGTCTGCTCGACTTAGAATTATGTTGATTACACATCAAGCTCCTTGTAGATGTATTCACTAACTCACAGGCGTCCAATTAATCGAACGATATTTATATGATATTTAGAAGTTATAATTCATACTAGTATTTTTTTTCTTGTCCTATTTGGTGTAAAATAGATCAAAGAGCTTTCAATTAATTTTTTCGAAGATTCCAATTTCGAAATTTAGAAATATTCTACACCTGAAGATAGATCTATTGTTTGATGAGTTATTGAAATTGGCTACAGGTAGAATATATAACCCTATATTGATCCTTATATCAAAATGGTTGAAAATAGATATCTTTAAATCACATTTAAACAAAACATAATTGTATCTTCAAACGATGTTTCGACAATTACTCGAATTATATCATTTTTCTAAGATATGTAAAAAATTGATTGTTTTTATTTTTTCAAAGATTTTATTTTGTGACGAACTTTATTTTGGCTAATAATAAGTGGTATTCACAACAAATTATATTCAAAACGTCGCAGTTAAATTTGTGAAAATCATTTTGATAACACTATTATTGTTATTTTTTTCACATACGATACATAATCATGAAAACCGTTTATTTTGATTCCTCATTTCATAGAGAGGCCTGAATCCGTTAAAATCATTGAAAATATTGTAATCGATTTTACAACATATATGAAAAAGTGGTGTTGTATTTGATACAATTTTTCAATGCCGATAATGCACATGTAGGACCAGGATTTCAATAGCTCATGTGCATTATCTACCCATTGAAAATTGAAAAAATTAAAACAGATACAACGATTGTTTTTTATGGTTGTCGTAAAATACATTCAAATATTTTCAATGATATTAACGGATTCAGGCCTCTCTATGAAATGAGGAATCAAAATAAACGGTTTTTATGATTATGTATCGTATGTGAAAAAAATAACAGTATTAGTAATTAAAATTGACTATGCTTGCTCGATTATAAGTTCATTATAAAGCATTTTTATTAGAAAGATTCACACGATTTGCATAAAACTCCTCTAAATTGGTCATGAAATGCAATTCTTTTGCTTCTTTTATTTTTGCTTTTTTTTGCTCCCATGTACACTTTCAGCAAAAGTACGGGGACACTAAATCCGAGCTATACAATTTATATCCTTCAAGACAACATATTACATGAATTCGTAATTTAAATGATGATATATTTTTTTATTTAAGTTAATATTCAAAAAACAAAATTTGGCGGTTTTTTAAACGGCTTTGTTGCCCTTTCTGTTTTTCTAAAATGAATCAAAATCAATCAGCAACAACAAATCAGAAATCCCAAAAGGAGTGGGAAACATTTACAGCGCTCAAAAGCATAATCTTTGGTTTGAATATAGATAATTTTGCTCAATCATCAAATTTTATTATCAGCAAGTTTTGTAAAGAATATCCATTATCTTATGATATCATTATATTCCGAATGATATATATATATATATATCTTCTGATTGATAGTAATAATTTTGATATATATTTGAGATTATTACAAGAAATTGAAAAATATGAAGAAAATAATAAAATCAACACAAAAATAATAAATTTATTTTCTCAATTTCTACTTAAAGAAAACACACAAGAATCATTTTATTTACTTAATTACATGATTAAGCATAATTTACTTGAATCAAAATTCATCAAAAATACATTTAATCCATTTTTTGTTCATATTAATCAAGATAAATCAAATAAATATAAAATATTTATTTGATCAAGAAAATATTGCTTATGAAGAACTTTCAAAGAATGATTTTGAACTTCATAAGCAATTAATTGAAGAAGGAGTTAATCCAAGAGAAATTGCAAAAATAATTCGAAATGATGAAATAGAAAAACTTCAAGATATATCATCACAAACAAATTATAATTTTGATCAAACAATTGAACCATCACTTTATGAAAGATGTTCATTTATTAATCATAAAAATGTTACATTAATTGATTATGCAGCATTCTTTGGATCAATTAAATGTTTTAAATATTTACTTATGAATAATGCAAGTGTAGAAAACACAGGTAAATATGCAATTGCAGGTGGAAATGAAGAAATCATTCATTTATGTGAACAAAATCATTCATCTTTTGAAGGTGTATATGAAACAGCAATTGAATTTCAACGAAATGATATCTTTAAATATCTTTATGAAAATAAAATTGAAGATATTAACAAATTAAAAAAATTCGGAGAAAAATGTGTTTCATATTTTAATTATGAAATTTTTACATATTTAGAAAAAGAAGGAATGAAAATTAATAAAAATATCATTAATGAAGCAGCAAAAATTGGAAATATTTTTCTTGTAAAATATTTCCATAAAAATAATCAACTTCCAGAAAATATTTTAGTTTTTGCTTCATTTTCAGGAAATATTGAACTTGTTACATACATTTTAAAGCAAAAAGGAATTGATATTAATGCTAAAGATATTGATTTGTTTTATTTGAAATTTATTTTAATAATTTTTTATTTCAAAATAATATTTGGAAATTATTTAAATTATTTGAAACAGCACTTATGATTGCATCTGAAAATGGTCATACAGAAATAGTCAAATTACTTCTTGAACAAGAGGGAATTGATATTAATGCTAAAGATATTTATTTGTTTTATTTGAAATTTATTTTAATAATTTTTTATTTCAAAATAATATTTGGAAATTATTTAAATTATTTCAAACAGCACTTATGATTGCATCTGAAAATGGTCATATAGAAATAGTCAAATTACTTCTTGAACAAGAGGGAATTGATATTGATGCTAAAAGTATTTAATGTTTGATTTGAATCATAAACTATAACTCGAATTCGAATGTCCTTTTGATTAAATATCGATAATGTGCTTACTTGATTAATAGGAATTGGATTAGTCACAAAAGCATTTTGTAAAACGTCATCTATTTTTAATGAATGATAAACAATTCGACCATTATCAATAGTGATAATACCAAAACCTTTATGTTTAAGAAGATCTGATGCAACAACTTCAAGCATTCCATTCGTATGGATGAATGTTGTTTCACTTGGATGTGTATGACCTGTGATAAGCATTGAACAATTATTATTCGTTATAATTTGTTCAAGTGTTTTACCTGTTGAAGATGTACATGTGTATTTATCCCATAAGTCTAATGGATAATGACAATGAATTATTCGCGTTTTCTTTTGGGGATTTTGAATGAAAAATTCTTCAATTCATCTACTTTCATTAAATAGTTTTACTAAAAATAGTTACATTTATAATCTGAAGTCTTTAAACACTTTAAGACTCATTAACAAAAAACATTTTTTTCGATCGTAATTTTTTTTACTGGAAATCCATTGCTCCAAGTAAATTAATTGTTGCATATCTTTCAAGTTTGGTATTCTTTGTATCATTGCTTGCTTGCCACGACAAAGGATGTGGTGGCTTTAAGTTTGTAGCATGCTGTTCCATATTTTTTCTCTATCTCAATAAGGTAACATCATTGCTATAATTGCCTGGTTACCATTTTCCTTTGCTATTTGATATGGGTGTACAATATGTGAAGCATTTGGATTACAAACTGCATTGTAACAACACTTCGACTGCATCATTATTATTATATTAAGTTGCATAAGCCAAAGCTGACCATTCTTCATCTAAAGCATTTAAGTTATCTGTATTCAAAGCCAACAACAAAGTAATCAACTGGTTACCGGCTGAGGCTGCTTCGTGTAATGGGGTATAACCGTTGGTCGGATTGATTTGACGCTTTTTCATGTCGCAAATGCACGAGTAAACTTTGAGAACGTTACCATCTCTTATCGCTTCGTGCATGTCATAGCTTTCGCCGTTGTTGGCAAAATATGACATCTGCAAGTACTTCTTCCGGATATACTCTTCTCGTTTCTCTTCGTAACGCCAGGGTTGATTTTCTCGCTCCCAACGTTCTTCTCTAATATGGGAATTAGCATTAGAATTACCAATCGCTAAAAATAACTTATTGGTGGTGGGATCTAATCGATCTAAGGTTAATGATCGAACTTTAGAAACTGATGTGGTCAATGATCGATGAACTCCACTACAATTGATGCAGATGCAAACTCCCCAATTGATGCAACACCAAACTGGATTTGGTGCACCGCAATCTGCACAAACACAATTACACTCGACCGATAATGGTGAGTCATTGCTAGAATCTTTCGTAAATGTAGTAGTTTCTTTGATATCTTCCCCACTATGATCTAACAGATATTGAATATTGTTTTGGATGACTGCGATCCATTCGTTCATGTCCCATTCAGTTAACGCCTGTAGTACATAGACTTTTTCTTGCGATATGATCGTGAAACAAAATCGGCGTTCTGGATCCTTAATAGGTTTAACTGTGGTCAATAACAGGGGTAAGATACCTTGTGGCTTATCACTGTCTTCTGTTCCATGGAAATATGATAATGTATGATTTTTGACATATGAAATATCGCTTTTTGCCAAGATTTGGTAAAACCACTGCCTTTCTTCCATAAATAGCCTTCGTGGTTGATGGCAGGGGTGTGTGTAAATGAGACTTTTAATCGCTTCCAATATAACGTATAATATCCTTCGAGTGATTTTCCAAGAATATCTGTGTTCTTTTCAAAGTTGTTGACTTCATCAGAGGAAACTGGAAGTGTAAGTTGAAGATTTGAAAAAGAATCTTTGGCACATCAAAACTAAATTTTGTCGCACTTCCTTTCAATCCCTAGAAACAAGCAAAAACTTTATCCATCTTCAAATAGTATATATAATTATCATTACAGGGCGTGCTAATCAAATATTCATAAAAATTGTATATTTATTGATAATTATATTTGTTCAATAAATTTTTCTTCTTGAAAATCTTCAGCAAATGGATCTTCTTCAATATTTATGTTACTTATTCCCGTAGTAAATGTATTTGTCGTTTCGTTTTCATTTTCTTCTGATTTATCATTTTCATAAATTTCTTCTTTTTTGTTTAGAATATGTTTCAACAATATAATTAATAATATGATAATAACTATTACTATAACAATTACACAAGCTGAAATGATAATAATTATTGTTTTATCATTATTTTGATTATTATTAACATTAGTGTAAAACATTGTAAAGAAATTGGAATAATAATTATAATAAGTCGAATAAATAACAATCGTATAATTGTAATAAATAAATTCTGTTTCAATATATGAAAATGTCGAATTATTTATATATAACGAAAATGTTTTCGTTTGTGTTTCATAAATAGTTAATGAATGTGTAATTGATAATGTAATTGTTAATGTACATGAAAATGATAATGAAAATTCACTTTGAAGTGATTCAGCAAATGTATTTGATTGACTAAATGAATGTGTTGGAATTGGTTGGCATATCCCTTCTGTGGATTCACTATCAACACCCAAACTTCCAAAATAATCGCCTACATATGTTGGATATGTGATAACACTTGTTGAAACATTATAAAATGCACTTTCACTAATTTCTGGTTCTTTGTCTCCATAATAATAAATGCATCGAAGTTGATAGCAAAACGCAAATGCTGAACCTCCAATTTCTCTGATTCCATATCCAAGTATTAATATCGTTAAATTAGAACATAATGCAAATGCATAACTGCCAATTGTTGTAACTGAATTTGGAATTGTAATGTTTTTGATTGATGAACACAATGAAAATGATGAACCACCAATTGTTGTAACATTTTCTCCAAAAATAATCGTTTCTAAATTAAAATATGACGAAAACACTGAACCTCCAATATTTGTGACTAAGTTACCAAAATTCACTAAAACAACTGAAGGCCATTCTGAAAATGAACTGCTTGGAATTGAATAAATATTTTCACTGATAATTATATATTTCGTGATATTTTGATATTAATAAATATCTAAAATCATTTAAATTTGTGAATGAAAGTGTTGAATTATCTTTATGAAATATTTCATAATAATTTGTGAAAAATATAACAACAATTTTTTATTTTCTTTTGCTTTCAATATATATTTGGCCGTCAATATTTTCTGAACTAAAATTGTTTTTCTGATAAAATTTGATATAAATAACCGAAAATGTCATTGAAAAAATGAAGGTTAAATGAAGTAAAACATTGAAAATATTTGGTTTCTTTGTTGTAGTTTCGCATCATCAAAAAATGTGAAAATTCACGTTTTATAGAAGACATATCTTCATAGTATTTGTTCAAGGTTCCCTCAGATATGCCATTTTTGACAAATATCTTGATTTCAAAGTCTTTTTTCAAATTGCTTGAAAAATATGTTCTTTGATAATTTTGTTTGTGTTTAAAATCATGACGTACCATTGTTGCAGTTTTGTTATTAAGCCTTGAATTTAAAAATAAGTTGTTGATCAAAACTTTATAATTATTGTTAAATCTTTTAAATTTTTTGATCATAATTTCATTATTTAAAACTTCTCTATCACATTGGTAAATCATTCCTTCCTTGCTTTTGTCTTTTTGTATTTGTAATATTTCTTTTTGAATAGGTGTAATAAGCTTTGCATCAGTTCTAAATCCTTTCACCATGATCCATATGCTGAAGAAAAAAAAGATTTTCATGTTTCAGCTTGGAATATACTTTAGCAAAATTAAGTAATATTCCTTCACCAAATATACATCGACCATCACAAAAGTTTAAAATCTCAGGTTAAACATTAGAAAGTCTGTAGTTTTGTTGTGGTTTTTCAAATCAACTTAGAAATATTTGAATTTATCTTTTAAAGTGATGATCAAAGAAACCACTTTAAAACATTATGAAGACACTTTTAAATAAACATAATGAATGCATGTCATAGAATTAAATTTATGCTTTAATTTGATATGTCGTTTATCGATTTGAACAGTTTCTATCACCATAAAATTGATCCTTTTTTTATAACATTGGGAATTCTGCGATTTCTTTTTAAATTTAAATTTATTGTTTCATGTAAAGCACTCATAATATTGAACTTGTTACATACATTTTAAAGTCAAAAGGAATTGATATTAATACTAGAGATATTTTTTTTAATAATTTAATGTTTCAAAATATTGTTTGAAATTATTTAGTTAATCCATTACATATTGATCTTCGTACAAGATCTGAGATTTCTCTTATAAATGTAGCATAATCTTTTCCTGTTACACTTTTCAAAAACCATCTACTAATAACTCCAAATCCAGGTATTACACAAGATAAAATTGATAGCTTCCTACAAGATAAATCACCTTCAACAATTGGAACTACCCCAATCAAAGATCTCCCATTTATGGCATGAGGCAAATAAGTCACAGCTGCTTCGTCAACAAATAAAAATAGTATATTAGATCGCGATGTCAACTCCAAAACAATAGTTGCCCGAAAAGCTCTGAGGCACATTAATGTGGTAATTCTCATACAAATTATAATTTTCATCCCATATATTTACTCAAATTAAAAAATAATGGAATTTGAATTCGCTGTGTATTTTTTGTGTTATTGATTTCATTTATATTGATCGTTAAAACTTTAGGACATCTTTTGATTCTGATTTTTGCTATATAATTTGAATTTTCAATAATTTCTGATTGAAAATACTTTTTGATACTGCTCAAAATGTTTCCAGTTTCGAAACTTAATAACATAGATGTCATTGTATCATAAGTTAATAAATATTCCACCTCACTCTACCCATAGTTTTTTTCAAAATCATAGCAAAATTATTCTTCGTTTCTTCTGCTAATGAATTTATAAAATATTGATAGAATTCATGAACATCTTGTTGAACAAGAAAATTGCCATCATCGAATAGAAGAAAAGAATTCATCCAGCAGTCCCATTTTTGAATTAAATTCTTCAGTCGTATAATAAAATTATAGAATTTAGTACTTTCCATTTGATCGATGATTTCTTTAACTAGTATGTTTGAATATTCATTACTATGTGATCTAATTGAGTTAATAATTTCTTCTACAACAAGAATTGCTTGGAAATAAGAAATAATAGAACAAGAATGATTTGTATTTAAATAACCTTTTAGAAAGGCTTGAAACTTATAAACGTATTTCTTCTTGTCGAGTTTCTCGAGACCTGAGAGAATTGCTCCAGGTCGTTTTGAGTCATAAGTACCGGATTTTTCTCCAGTTTGCGTAAAAAATAATATAAAATCATCATTAATTCAAAATAAATTTCATAATAATCAAAATATCAATTTTTTCACTTAATTTTTATTGAAGGAATATGACATTTTCTAGTCTCCGACTGTTAAAAGTGGGCAATTTTTAATGAACGATGGATGAAAATTAACGTCCTGGCAGAAAACGTTTAGAAAACGTTAAAAAGTGGACAATTTTTAGCTTCCAATGGTCAAATTTTTGTGGCCGGCACTGTAGCATCAAAGGAATGGATTTTTGAATAAATGGGCACCCAAAAAGTTTGTTTCAACACAAGAGATTGATTTTTGTAATACAAGTAACCGCCAACCAAGAGGACGATATGTGAGCACAATTACCTAACACTTTTTGAAACGTTAAGAAAAATTCTGGATGTGTGGCATCAAGTAAAAGTAAAAATTCAAGTAAATTTACTTTCTGTTGTTGTAAAAAAATTATTAAACTTAAACAAATTATATTTAATATAATACAAGAAAAATGAACAAACCAGTTAAAGTGTCAACTTTCTGTTTTGTTCTTGTATATTGTAATCGTATAGAAGCATAAAATCTTTAAAATGAACAATTTTTATTTGATGAATTAAATATGTAAATATGTTTCAACATAACCATTCCATCAAAGAATGGTTTTGAAAGCAACGAACATATCTTTATCCAGATATTTTTCTCTTCTACAAGCAACAACGGTAAATATAATAATCATAACGAGAGGTATTATCGAGAAGCATGGACTCGTCAAACAGCCCCATGCGTCAACCATTTCGTTAAACAAATAATACCCCATAAAAGCAACAGCAGCGTCACAACACACAAAAACAATTAAGTCAATGGTGAAAATCGCCGACCAACTTTTTGCCAAAAACTCACTAAACGAAGAAGCAAAGACAAAAGTAGGCAAAGCAACTAATGCATAATATATAAATACAATGATTTGACCCATGACATCAAAATGATTTTTTCCACTCATTATGAATCCATATGCCCATAAAATACCAATAATACCATCAACCTCAACAAAAAAAGTTGGTAATACAATAGGATATATTAATAAAATAAATAAAATAATTCTTAGCCATGTTGGAAGATTTGAAATTCGTTCGTTCATTGCAAAGAAGCCTAAAAATATTGAGCCAAACTTACGACTTTCTTCTTCACCATCTTCAACTATCCATGAATTTAAGATTTGTCCATATTGAAACTTTGGGATAAAAGTCCTAAACGGGATTACTATCAACATTAAAAGGAACACAATAAGAAACATTCCAATTCTGGAGGTGAACGTTAAGTTGGGCCACCCCAAAACTTTTTCTTTATTGAGTTGAATTTCATCTCCAATAACAAAAGTCATTTCATAGTTATAATCTCCAAAGAATTTTAAATTATAAATACCATTTTCTTTTATATTAATATTATCAGAATATAAAGAAATAGTATTATTTGTATTTATATATCTATTAAATTTCAATTTTTTGGTTGTGTTTTCGTTATTAATTTGATAATTTATATTTAATGTTTGATTTGAATCATAAACTATAACTCGAATTCGAATGTCCTTTTGATTAAATATCGATAATGTACTTACTTGATTAATAGGAATTGGATTAGTCACAAAAGCATTTTGTAAAACGTCATCTATTTTTAATGAATGATAAACAATTCGACCATTATCAATAGTGATAATACCAAAACCTTTATGTTTAAGAAGATCTGATGCAACAACTTCAAGCATTCCATTCGTATGGATGAATGTTGTTTCACTTGGATGTGTATGACCTGTGATAAGCATTGAACAATTATTATTCGTTATAATTTGTTCAAGTGTTTTACCTGTTGAAGATGTACATGTGTATTTATCCCATAAGTCTAATGGATAATGACAATGAATTATTCGCGTTTTCGTTTGGGGATTTTGAATGAAAAATTCTTCAATGTTATCCAATACTTCATGTGGAGGATATATCCACATACCATACTTGGCATTAATGGTCGGATAACGAAATGGTGAAATAGAAATAATTTCACTTTGAGCTGTTTCATATTTTGATACATAAAATTCTTTCTGAGCTAAATTATAAGTTTTCAGATAAGAACTATAATTAAGAAAATAATGATGCTTGGATTCATAGTTATAAATACGATATTCATCATGGTTACCAGCAATGTCAATAAGGATTTTGCTGATGTTATACTTATCAATAACAGAATGATAATTAAGATAATCTTCTTCACTTTGTTTGGGATAACTAAGTTCTGTGGGTTTGTTGTCAACTAAATCACCTGTAATGATGACACTGGATGGCTCCCATTTCATTGAATAATTTAATGCCATATCAAAATGTTGAGCTCTTGATGATACCTCATGATTTATATGTGTATCTGCAAAGCTGGCAATAATTTCAGGATTTAATTCATCATTCCATTCGATATTTGTAGTAGATGATTTAATTGGGTCTATGGTTTTTGTGGTTGGCATAAATACACCAATTAAAAGGACGATTATTATGATTATTACCCAAGTATATTGTGAAAATAAGTAAAAGAGGGATCTCATTTTATTAAATGTAAAAGAGACCGAATCTATCTAATCGTTGAAAAAGTCGAATTGATTGTAAAGTGGCGGTTAATTTAACACTTTTTTTAAACGTGCACTGGCAAAAGCAGAAAAAAATGTCAATTCGGAATTAATTTTTATTTTGATTATGATAATGTTCTTGGTTGGTTTGGTAAAAGAAAAAAAAATTATAACACTTTATCAAAATTTTTATTTTACATCTTTAATTGATCTACTTTTATATCTTTATGAGAAGAGGTGTTTGATTTCATCTGAGAAAGTAAATTTGTTTGTTGTTTCTGCGGACTTGGAATATTGCCCTTTGAAGGAGATGACGATTTTTGAATTGTCTCTCTTATTATTGATTGGAGGGTTTTCTGAAGAGCCTGTGCTGATGGTGCCACGCATTTTTGAGTAGGATTTGTTTGGGGCTCTTTTTTAATGGTAGGAGATTGATTAATTTTGAAACATTCTAATTTGGATTCATAGTAATTTATTAAAGCATCATAATGGTGTTCAAGCATTTTATTTCTTGTTTTGATTTTTACTTCTCCCTTTTTATTTTTTATTTTGAATACTAAATTATTATTATATTTTGCAACACCAATAATTTCAATAGCCTCACTTCCTTTTTTAATGTTTGATTTTTTTGATTTCCAGTAATTTTCAAGAATTTGTGGACAATTTAGATTTTCCTCTTTTTCCCAAGTGGATTCCGATACAGGATATCCTTTCCATTTTAGAAGGTATTTAATTCCGCTTTGAGTATGTTTATGATCCATAATTTGTTCTACTTCATACATCCTGCTTGTATTTTTCACATCAAATGTCATTTATCTGCAAATGAACTATTGTTTAAATGCTTATATTTACATATTCATTTTTAATTTCATTAAAGAAAACAATATTTGATTGAACTACAAATCATCTTAAAGTCTCAGTTGTTAAAACTCTGGAATTATTTGATCATTTAAATTTATCATGCACTTTTAATAATGTTATTCATAATTTGATTTATTATAAGTTTTAAAATATCTTATACATTTGATATTGATTATTAATAATATAAATTTCGTTTCAATTTCGTAATAAAAATGAAGATTTGACGTTTAAAGAAGAATACAACCAAAATTAAAATTTTCGTTTGTACTTTTTTCACCAAGGAAATGAACAATTTTGATGGAATACTTTTGTTGTGCAATTTGAAATGTAGTTAAAGATCGTTAAAATATATTCAAAATTTTAAAAAAATATTCCAAATTATTCAAATGAATAATTTTTTCTTTAATCATTTTTTCTTCAGTTAAATGTTTTAAATATTTACTTATGAATAATGCAAGTGTAGAAAACACAGGTAAATATGCAATTGCAGGTGGAAATGAAGAAATCATTCATTTATGTGAACAAAATCATTCATCTTTTGAAGGTGCATATGAAACAGCAATTAAATTTCAACGAAATGATATCTTTAAATATCTTTATGAAAATAAAATTGAAGATATTAACAAATTAAAAAAATTCGGAGAAAAATGTGTTTCATATTTTAATTATGAAATTTTTGCATATTTAGAAAAAGAAGGAAAGAAAATTAATAAAAATATCATTAATAAAGCAGCAAAAATTGGAAATATTTTTCTTGTAAAATATTTCCATAAAAATAATTTACTTAATATATTAAAAATTAGAATTCTAATATTGTATTGGAATTTATCTTTGATAAATTTGGTTAATGTTTTTCGTGAATGAAATTCGAATGTATGATAATAATGAATATTAATTATGTCGGTTTATTTCATGAGTTTTCAAAAGCTCTATCGTTTTTACAGAATGAATTATATAGTAATGTATAGTATTTTTTCGGTTTAACTTTTCAATTGCCAGGGTTTGACTACACAGTTCTTCACTTTCCCACAATTACCGCCGTCAAACGAAAAAGTTTGAGAACATTTCAAAGCAACCGCTAATAACGATGTGACGCAGAAAATTCAATAGTTTAAAACGGCTGACAATAGAAAAATATCTCCAACAATAACTCAAGAGAAAATCATGTGAAAATGAAATCTAACAAATCAAATGCGCAACATAAACATTTGATTATAATATTTGAATAAAATTTTAAAAGTTTGCTTTAAATTGCAACGGATTTGATGATTTTTCTTCTCAATTTATCCGATAACTTTTTCGGATTAAACAAATTCAATCGATATTTGTTCGAAGTAAAAAATTTGACTGCATAGAAATCAGATCAAGAAATGGAAAAACAGTTTGAATTCATGAACCTATCTCCTCTCCATATGTCCACTCTGTTACATCGGTACGATATGGTTATGGAGTTAAAGGAACATGTTGCTGCCACAGAAAAGACTTTTCAACATTATGCTGAATGTGGTCGACAATTATGCGAGTGTATGGAAAAACTTTCCGGCACATTCCAGCGTTACGATGAATTTAAATCCGATCCTGCATTACAAAGCATATCAGAATTACTTATTTCATTTTCAAGTACCTTAAAGAGTCATTATGACCAAGTTGATCAACACATCATTACCTCTTTGAAGACTTTTATTAAAAAAGATATTGGCCGAGTTGAAGAAGACAATCGTCGAGTTTCACATTGCATTGATACATATAACAAACTTGTTGAACAGTTCGTTCAAATCAACAAGAAAAAGCCCGGTGCTGATCAAGAAGAGAAAGAAGCCCGTATGATGGCCTCACATTGGCAAGCTGTTTATTCCAGTTTCATGTTTAACCGTAGTCTCGACTATGTTGAACGAAAGAAGTTACTAGAAATCACAGGAACCATGCTTATGTTTATTAATCTCGTTGCTTTGGCATATAAAGAATGTTTATTTAGTTTTGATGATGCCAAAGATTCTTTTTCAAATCTTCAACTTGCACTTCCAGTTTCCTCTGATGAAGTCAACAACTTTGAAAAGAACACAGATATTCTTGGAAAATCACTCGAAGGATATTATACGTTATATTGGAAGCGATTAAAAGTCTCATTTACACACACCCCTGCCATCAACCACGAAGGCTATTTATGGAAGAAAGGCAGTGGTTTTACCAAATCTTGGCAAAAGCGATATTTCATATGTCAAAATCATACATTATCATATTTCCATGGAACAGAAGACAGTGATAAGCCACAAGGTATCTTACCCCTGTTATTGACCACAGTTAAACCTATTAAGGATCCAGAACGCCGATTTTGTTTCACGATCATATCGCAAGAAAAAGTCTATGTACTACAGGCGTTAACTGAATGGGACATGAACGAATGGATCGCAGTCATCCAAAACAATATTCAATATCTGTTAGATCATAGTGGGGAAGATATCAAAGAAACTACTACATTTACGAAAGATTCTAGCAATGACTCACCATTATCGGTCGAGTGTAATTGTGTTTGTGCAGATTGCGGTGCACCAAATCCAGTTTGGTGTTGCATCAATTGGGGAGTTTGCATCTGCATCAATTGTAGTGGAGTTCATCGATCATTGACCACATCAGTTTCTAAAGTTCGATCATTAACCTTAGATCGATTAGATCCCACCACCAATAAGTTATTTTTAGCGATTGGTAATTCTAATGCTAATTCCATATTAGAGAAGAACGTTGGGAGCGAGAAAATCAACCCTGGCGTTACGAAAGAGAAACGAGAAGAGTATATCCGGAAGAAGTACTTGCAGATGTCATATTTTGCCAACAACGGCGAAAGCTATGACATGCACGAAGCGATAAGAGATGGTAACGTTCTCAAAGTTTACTCGTGCATTTGCGACATGAAAAAGCGTCAAATCAATCCGACCAACGGTTATACCCCATTACACGAAGCAGCCTCAGCCGGTAACCAGTTGATTACTTTGTTGTTGGCTTTGAATACAGATAACTTAAATGCTTTAGATGAAGAATGGTCAGCTTTGGCTTATGCAACTTATTATAATAATAATGATGCAGTCGAAGTGTTGTTACAATGCGGTTGTAATCCAAATGCTTCACATATTGTACACCCATATCAAATAGCAAAGGAAAATGGTAACCAGGCAATTATAGCAATGATGTTACCTTATTGGAATGAGAAAAATATGGAACAGCATGCTACAAACTTAAAGCCACCACATCCTTTGTCGTGGCAAGCAAGCAATGATACAAAGAATACCAAACTTGAAAGATATGCAACAATTAATTTACTTGGAGCAATGGATTTCCAGTAAAAAAAATTACGATCGAAAAAATGTTTTTTGTTAATGAGTCTTAAAGTGTTTAAAGACTTCAGATTATAAATGTAACTATTTTTAGTAAAACTATTTAATGAAAGTAGATGAATTGAAGAATTTTTCATTCAAAATCCCCAAAAGAAAACGCGAATAATTCATTGTCATTATCCATTAGACTTATGGGATAAATACACATGTACATCTTCAACAGGTAAAACACTTGAACAAATTATAACGAATAATAATTGTTCAATGCTTATCACAGGTCATACACATCCAAGTGAAACAACATTCATCCATACGAATGGAATGCTTGAAGTTGTTGCATCAGATCTTCTTAAACATAAAGGTTTTGGTATTATCACTATTGATAATGGTCGAATTGTTTATCATTCATTAAAAATAGATGACGTTTTACAAAATGCTTTTGTGACTAATCCAATTCCTATTAATCAAGTAAGTACATTATCGATATTTAATCAAAAGGACATTCGAATTCGAGTTATAGTTTATGATTCAAATCAAACATTAAATACTTTTAGCATCAATATCAATTCCTTTTTGTTCAAGAAGTAATTTGACTATTTCTATATGACCATTTTCAGATGCAATCATAAGTGCTGTTTGAAATAATTTAAATAATTTCCAAATATTATTTTGAAATAAAAAATTATTAAAATAAATTTCAAATAAAATAAATAAATATCTTTAGCATTAATATCAATTCCTTCTTGTTCAAGAAGTAATTTAAATATTTCTGTATGAACATTTGAAGATGTAATCATAAGTGCTGTTTGAAATAATTTAAATAAATTCCAAATATTATTTTAAAATATAAAATCATTAAAATAAATATTAAATAAAACAAATAAATATCTTTAGCATTAATATCAATTCCTTCTTGTTCAAGAAGTAATTTGACTATTTCTGTATGAACATTTGAAGATGTAATCATAAGTGCTGTTTGAAATAATTTAAATAAATTCCAAATATTATTTTGAAATAAAAAATTATTAAAATAAATTTCAAATAAAATAAATAAATATCTTTAGCATTAATATCAATTCCTTCTTGTTCAAGAAGTAATTTGACTATTTCTGTATGACCATTTTCAGATGCAATCATAAGTGCTGTTTCAAATATTTTAAATAATTTTCAAATATTATTTTGTAATTTCAAATTATTAATATAAATTTTATCTTTAGCATTAATATCAATTCCTTCTTGTTCAAGAAGTAATTTAAATATTTCTGTATGAACATTTGAAGATGTAATCATAAGTGCTGTTTGAAATAATTTAAATAAATTCCAAATATTATTTTAAAATATAAAATCATTAAAATAAATATTAAATAAAACAAATAAATATCTTTAGCATTAATATCAATTCCTTCTTGTTCAAGAAGTAATTTGACTATTTCTGTATGAACATTTGAAGATGTAATCATAAGTGCTGTTTGAAATAATTTAAATAAATTCCAAATATTATTTTAAAATATAAAATCATTAAAATAAATATTAAATAAAACAAATAAATATCTTTAGCATTAATATCAATTCCTTCTTGTTCAAGAAGTAATTTGACTATTTCTATATGACCATTTTCAGATGCAATCATAAGTGCTGTTTGAAATAATTTAAATAAATTCCAAATATTATTTTAAAATATAAAATCATTAAAATAAATTCTATATAAAACAAATAAATATCTTTAGCATTAATATCAATTCCTTCTTGTTCAAGAAGTAATTGAACTATTTCTGTATGACCTACTTTAGATGCCCAAATAAGTGCTGTATAAAATAATTTAAATAATTTCCAAATATTATTTTGAAATCCAAATTTATTAAAATAAATTTTGAACATAACGAATAAATGTCTTTAGCATTAATATCAATTCCTTCTTGTTCAAGAAGTAATTTAACGATTTCTATATTACCTTTTTTAGATTCAATCATAAGTGCTGTTTGAAATAATTTAAATAATTTCCAAATATTATTTTGAAATTAAAAATTTTTAAAATAAATATCTTTAGCATTAATATCAATTCCTTTTTGCTTTAAAATGTATGTAACAAGTTCAATATTTCCTGAAAATGAAGCAAAAACTAAAATATTTCCTGGAAGTTGATTATTTTTATGGAAATATTTTACAAGAAAAATATTTCCAATTTTTGCTGCTTTATTAATGATATTTTTATTAATTTTCTTTCCTTCTTTTTCTAAATATGCAAAAATTTCATAATTAAAATATGAAACACATTTTTTCTCCGAATTTTTTTTAATTTGTTAATATCTTCAATTTTATTTTCATAAAGATATTTAAAGATATCATTTCGTTGAAATTTAATTGCTGTTTCATATGCACCTTCAAAAGATGAATGATTTTGTTCACATAAATGAATGATTTCTTCATTTCCACCTGCAATTGCATATTTACCTGTGTTTTCTACACTTGCATTATTCATAAGTAAATATTTAAAACATTTAATTGATCCAAAGAATGCTGCATAATCAATTAATGGAACATTTTTATGATTAATAAATGAACATCTTTCATAAAGTGATGGTTCAATTGTTTGATCAAAATTATAATTTGTTTGAGATGATATATCTTGAAGTTTTTCTATTTCATCATTTCGAATTATTTTTGCAATTTCTCTTGGATTAACTCCTTCTTCAATTAATTGCTTATGAAGTTCAAAATCATTCTTTGAAAGTTCTTCATAAGCAATATTTTCTTGATCAAATAAATATTTATATTCATTTGATTTATCTTGATTAATATGAACAAAAAATGGATTAAATGTATTTTTGATGAATTTTGATTCAAGTAAATTATGCTTAATCATGTAATTAAGTAAATAAAATGATTCTTGTGTGTTTTCTTTAAGTAGAAATTGAGAAAATAAATTTATTATTTTTGAGCCGATTTTATTATTTTCTTCATATTTTTCAATTTCTTGTAATAATCTCAAATATATATCAAAATTATTACTATCAATCAGAAGATATATATATATATCATTCGGAATATAATGATATCATAAGATAATGGATATTCTTAACAAAACTTGCTGATAATAAAATTTGATGATTGAGCAAAATTATCTATATTCAAACCAAAGATTATGCTTTTGAGCGCTGTAAATGTTTCCCACTCCTTTTGAGATTTCTGATTTGATGTTGCTGATTGATTTTGATTCATTTTAGAAAAACAGAAAGGGCAACAAAGCCGTTTAAAAAACCGCCAAATTTTGTTCTTTGAATATTATTTATAATATATAAGAACAAAACAGACGGTTGACACTCTAACCGTAATTTCTCCTCGAAAATTATCATTCAATTTCATCTATCGGAGCGGCTTCCAGTTTTTCCTAGAAAATTTCAGTTATTTTTTCTGATGTTTATTCTTTACATGTATCGTCATTCAATATTGAAAACTTTATTATTAGAAAAAGTTTCATCTTCGAATTAAATGATTTACTTACGCACTTTTTTTTTCTAATTGTTCGCGCTGCCAATTTTTTACTATATCATGTCAACCAGCGATCTCTAATGATTTGATTCATTTTTAAGCAATTTTTTTCTTTTTTCTCTTCTCTTAATTTTTTTCTTATCTTATTATTCACTGTTTTTAAGGGACTGCGGTCTAAACGGTCTCCCCCGGAAATTTATTTTTTTCCAAGAAATCTCTGTGGTTGAATGTAATACTTACAATTAATAACAAACAATATTTCTACCTAATGATTTACTTATTGTTTATTGAAATATTAAGATTTTTGATAAAATATGACAGATAATTAAATTTTATATTAAAATAAGATGAAAAAATCGTTATATTACATTATTACAAATTCTAAAATATAAATAAATATTTATCTGTTTTTAACTTTTTTTGGTTATTCATAAGTTCTGTTCATATTTAATCTATAAATTCGAATTTTTCGATAATGCAAAATTATAATTAATGAATTATCTTAGCTTTATACTTGGATTTATATTTTGTAATTATCTTTATTTTTTATTTTAATAATGTTGTTTAAATTCCAAAAATACGATTAAAATCCATCGAAATAAGCCCAAACGTCAAAATAATAAAATAGGGTCTGAAATATATTTATTTCGTAATTATATAGATTAAATCCAATTTATTATTAATAAAATAAATTACATGGATGTATAAATTTTTTAAACAGAGTATAATATTAATATTTATTGAAATATGTTAACAAATTGCATTTGAAATTTTTATCTTCAAATTTTCAATATCTCTCTATTCGTTGATTTCGATTGATTTTGTAATTATATATTTTATTTTGTTTTGTTTTATCACTTATATCTATCCCTCTATTCATTTTAAAATTTATTTTTTTAAATTGAATGCAATTTGATCGATTTGAATTCAATTTTTTGATGTGTTTTTTAATGAATTTTGCGTTTTTTGTTTTTTCTCTCTTATTTTTCTGGATTCTATATTAATTTCAGAAAATATGTTATCACATTATTAAATGGAATTTCTCATATTAATTTCAGTATTGAATTTTTCTTTTATGATCATTTGTTCATCATTTTTTTCAATTTTCTACAATTTCTTCTTTTTCAGAACCATATATAAGGAAAATTTATAAAAATGTAATAGAACGTTTTTTTCATCTTATTTTAATATAAAATTTAATTATCTGTCATATTTTAGCAAAAATCTTAATATTTCAATAAACAATAAGTACATCATTAGGTAGAAATATTGTTTATTTTTAATCGTGAGTGTTACATTCAACCACGAGATTTCTCGATAAAAAATTCCTATAAGACCGTTTATGCTTTTATCGATTAATCGTTTTCTATTCAATTTAGTAAACCACCTTTAAATAAGATTTTCTTTTCTTTGTTGAATTTGATCATTTCGAATTTTTATTAATATCCCTATAAATCATTTTTTTTTATAATAATGATTATTCTAATAATGATAGTTTAATAATTTCTGTCCTATTATATATATCAATCAATTGATATATCAATTATATAGATGTACATTGATTTTCCCGTTGATTGATGCATAATTTTTTTGATCTAAGAACAAAATAATTGGATTAAACTTTGATTTAAATCTCTAAATATGGTTTAACATTTCTTCTGACATTATTTATATTATCTCTCACAGAAACTCGACTTATTAAAAATACAGATCACGATCGAAAGGTGGTAATTAATGTTATGTTTCAGAATTATATTTGGAAATTATTCAAAACATTGAACACATCACTTATGAAAGCATCTAATAATGGTAATCTAGAAATAATTAAATTACTTATTGAACATTAAGGAGTTGATATTAAAATTATGATCCATGTTCATTATAAAATGGGTTTAACCATTTTAAAGAAAAAGTGATTGAACCTCAAAACAAAGCAAAAATATCTTCTTTAATAAACAATATTTTTTAAGATTAATAAATGAACCATGAATAGCTATTTAATTTTATATTGTAATATTATATTCAGAATTTAAAGAGAGAAAAAGAATGCGAAAAATTGATTATTTATAAATTAGAGCCTTTTCTTCTTGCTTATAAGAATATTGATCTAAGTTATTTTTTAGATATTAACTTCAATCATTTCCATGATTTTGTTTTCGTTATTATTGATTTTGTGCGTAATCTGTAGTTGAAATATTAATGTTTTTTGAATGAAATATAATATTGTCTTAATTATTGTTTTCTCGAAGTTGATACAAATTGTCATGTGAATTACATTATTAATTAATATTAAGATTAAATTTTTATAAAAAATATTAGTTAGATGGCGGAGACACTTTTTGAGCTCTGCTCAAAAAGTGGCATTACTTGTTAACTTAAATAAAAAAATATATCATCTTTGAATTCAAAAAGAAAAAATGAAAAAAGAAGCAAGATTTGGAATGCCTACAAAAATGTAAGGGAGAATATGACATTATTTGGAAAAATGATAATAACAATAAATTTGATAGCCTATTAGTGATAAATTAGAGAATAAAGAACTTTTCTTATGCAAGAGATATTTTTGCAATAGATGATACTGAATGAGCCAATAGATTTCAATATCTCTTTTTACCCTTTTTTGTATTTGATGAGAATAACAAAAAATAATTTTAAAAAACCATTGAGTTTTAACTTCCTTTAATATCTGATAATTATGAATTTTTTATTTTTGCCCGAAACTTTGGCAATGAAAAGGATTATAGATGAAAAATATTTTTTAGAATAAATAAAACAAAAGTGTTGATTTGCATTAGAAAGTGGGAAACATAAAAATTATTATTATTTCATTGAAAAAAATATTAATATTAATAAATTGGAAAGCTTTCAGAGTTAAATTATCCATAATAATGAGGAAAATTGTTTGCTAAATTTTCACATTTGGATGATTTCGTAATATAGAGATATTGAAGAAAAAAGATCTTGCAAAATGCAACATGAAAGCATACCCATACACACTTTATGTTGGAGAAGTTCTCTTAATTCCATTTCCACTTCCAATACCATCAAGATCACCGACAGCTTCTCCTTCTAAATCACCGACAGCTACTCCTTCTAAAACATTTTCTCCAACAGAAGCATTTACGCAATCAAACACATATTCTCAATCGAATGCCTTCACACCATCGAATACGTACAGTCAGTCAAACACATATACGCCAACAGAAGCGCCATAAATTTATTCCTTCCTCTCTGAAAGTATGTTTTAATGTAAGTGAATGTTTATATGAACAAATTTTAGAACATATTAAATGATGTGGATTCAAACATTTTCCTTATTTCAACTTGTTCAATTATAATTTTTTTAACACATAGAATTCAATGTTATGGATCCATAAAAACCTCTAAATTTTATTATATATTTAATGTTGTAGATTATATATAAAATAACATGGCAATTTCAATCCATAAAAAATATATAAATATTTATAATTTGTTAAACATGTTTAATGGATAAATTGTTTCAAATATATTCTTGTTTTTGTTTCAAAGATTTGCAAAATAAATTCTTTATTATTTGAGTTCTTCGGCAATCGATTGTGTGCTTTACTCATACGAGATACTGTATAAATATGAAATTAATATATTTTATATTTTAAATAATTATTGAATACAATATGTTATATAAAAATATTATAATATAATAATTATAGAATTATACATATTTATTAAAAAAAAATATTTTTCATATAAAATTTCATGAAATAATTATCTTCGTTTTACTTCATCTTTAAAAAAAAGATTTTCCATTGAATCTTCTGATGTAATATTACTTTCACTATTTTGTGATAACAACATACCTCCGCTTTGAATCGAATTTTGTGTGAAGGAATGAATGATATAAAGCGTGAAAAATTTGATTAAGCTACCTCTGATTTGGCAAGTTTGGACTCCTGGTGGAGAAAAAGAAATCCGGGTGATGTCTGCTTGATTCGTTTCATGTGCATCTAAGCCTGTTTCACTTGAAGAAGAAAATTATTTTGTTGAAGATTGTATTTTTGTCATAAACTATTGAAAATTGAATTCATATCTGGTCGAATTATCATTAAAAATTATATCGTAAATCAAAACTAAAAACAATCGAAACGTTTGGCCAACACACAAGTTTAAATGTTTATATTAATGAAAATATTAGAAAAAATTGAAGATCTTTAGTTCTTCTTTTGTGATCTGGGAAACTTAATACACTTTTTCAATAAACTATTATTGACTTAAACCGCACATATCATCTGGAAGAACATGCGAAAACGCAAAACAAATATAAGTAAAAAAGAAAAAATATTTCCTCAAAACATAAAACTAGAATTATTCTCTAAGCTTGAACAAATAATAATGAATCTAACAGAAGAAAATATAAATTTGTCAGCTAAACATACAATAAAATTATTTGATTTTAATTTACCATATTCATTTAATCTTGTTATAAATAATTTAATTTATTATGCATTTTTATCACAAAGAAATAAGTGTACTACGTATTTTAAATTTTTAGAAATAATTCAAAAGAAAGAAGAGGAAAAAATTAATTCTAAATACAATATTATTGAAATATTCCTTAATTATATCATAAAAAATAATTCTCAAGAAGCTCTATATCTAACTGAGCAAATGATTAGACAAAATTTAATTGATGCAAACATTACAAAGATAATTCCTTCAAAATATTTTGCTCATTACAAAACTACAACTGAAAACAAAGAATGGTTATGTGGTGATCGATTTTGTTCAACTTTTGTAAAAAATTATGACCAACTTTCAAAGAATGATTTTGAACTTCATAAAAAATATGTTAAAAAAGGACATAATCCGAATGAAATTGCAAAAATAATTCGAAATGATGAAATAGAAAAACTTCAAGAAATAACATCGCAAAATGATTTTGACTTTAATCAAACAATTGAACCATCACTTTATGAAAGATGTTCATTTATTAATCAAGAAAATGTTACATTAATTGATTATGCAGCATTTTTTTCTTCAGTTAAATGTTTTAAATATTTACTTATGAATGAAGCAAATGTAAATAATACAGGTAAATATGCAATTGCAGGTGGAAATGAAGAAATTGTTCATTTATGTGAACAAAATGGTTCATCATTTATAGGGTCTTATGAAATAGCAATTAAATCTCACCGAAATGATATTTTTCTTTATCTTTATGAAAATAAAATGGATAATTTGTGTGAGGAACATGATACAAAACCTCATAAAAATTATCTGAAATATGAAGATTTAATAAAAATTTTGTGTTATGAGTGGAAATTATGAAATCCTATCATTTTTAGAAGGAGAAGGAACTAAAATCAATGAATCTATCATCAAAAAAATCAGCAGAAATAGGTAATATATATCTACTCATGTATTTTCTTCATAATAACAAGAAAATACCAAAAAATATTTTAATTTATTCTATTAAATCAGAGAATGCTGAAGTTGTGGAATATATCATTCTTAAACATAGAAAAGAAATCAATTTTAATTCTGTAAATATTTTTTGTAAAATTTCAATGCTTTCATACAATATTTGATAATGATTAATTAAGTTATTTAGAACTCCTTTGATATATGTTGCTGAAAAAGGTTACACAGAAATAGTTAAATTACTTATTAAACAAAAAGAAATTGATATTAATGCTAAAGATATTTATTTGTTTTATTTAAAATTTATTTTAATAATATAGTATTTCAAAATAATATTTGGAAATTATTTAAATTATTTGATACAGCACTTATTGAAGCATCATGGAAAGGTCATATAGAAATAGTTCAATTACTTCTTGAACAAAAAGGAATTGATATTAATGCTAAAGATATTTATTTGTTTTATTTAAAATTTATTTTAATAATATAGTATTTCAAAATAATATTTGGAAATTATTTAAATTATTTGATACAGCACTTATTGAAGCATCATGGAAAGGTCATATAGAAATAGTTCAATTACTTCTTGAACAAAAAGGAATTGATATTAATGCTAAAGATATTTATTTGTTTTATTTGAGATTTATTTAAATTATTTTATATTTCGAAATAATATTTGGAAATTATTCAAATTATTTAGAACAGCACTTATTTTGGCATCTTATTATGGTCATACAGAAATAGTTAAATTACTTCTTGAGCAAAAAGGAATTGATATTAATTCCAAAGATATTTTATTCCTTTACCTAAAATTTATTTTAATGATATAATATTTCAAAATAATTTTTGGAAATTACACAAAATATTTAAAACAGCACTTATTTTTGCATCTAGAGATGGTAATTTAAATATAGTTAAATTACTTTTGGAACATAAAAGAATTGCTTTAAATGTTATAGATGATTTTTATTTATTATAATCGATATTATTTAGAGTTACTTTGGGTTTTAAGCCAAAATTTAAAGTTTTATTATATAATTTGAAACACCATTAATTTGGGCCTCAAAAAATGGTCATAAAGAAATTGTTAAAATACTTCTCGAAAAAGAAGGAACTAATATTAATGCCAAAAATTTTTGAATGTTTTGTTCAAGGTTTAAATTAATTAAAATGGATTTCTTAATAATGTTTGGAAAATATTCATATTGTTTCAAACAGCACTTATAAAGGCATCTTCAAGTGGATACACTGAAATAGCCAAATTACTTTTAGGAAAAGAAGGAATTGATGTTAATGCTAAAGATATTATTTTCATATTTTGTTTAGAATTTATTTATACAATTGGATGTGCTAAATGTGTATTTAGGATTTGTTTAAAATACTTGAAACAGCAATTGTGTTTGCTGCTAAAAATGGTCACACAGAAATCGTTAAATTACTTCTTGAACAAAAAGGAATTGAAATTAATGCTAAAGATGAATTTTTGTTGTTTTATATGATATTTATTATAATAATTTGATATATTAAGATAATATTTGGAATTTACTTAAAATATTTTGTACAGCACTCATGAAAGCATCGAGAAATGGTCATGCTGAAATAGTTAAATTACTTCTTGGACAAAAAGGAATTGATATTCAAGCTAAAACTATTTATTAAATTTATTTAAAATTCAAATAAACGATATAATATTTCAAAATAATATTTGGAAATTATTTAAATTATTTGAAACAGCACTCGATTTAGCATCTTCAAAAGATAACCAAAAAATTGTTAAGTTATTTATTAAAAAAAATTATAATTAATAAAAAAATTATTGAATAAAATTATGTGGATCACCACATTAAACCGATAGAATTTTTTGAGATGAGCGTTTAATGCATTCAAAAAGTTGAGAATACCGTTTATCCAGAGCCAATTCAAAAAATTCTATCGTTTAACGGTCGTCTGCCTGGAAATCATTTATCCACTTAATAAAGACACTGTCAACCAACTCTCCCTCTTATGGATTTCTTATTAATTTTAAAATTATTTGTAATGTATTTAATACATATCAGATTTTAACATATACAAATTTTTATGAAAATATAATAATTTTTTTAAAATTTCCTTTGAATTTAGTCACTTTCCATTTAAATTCGTGTACGATACAATACACAAACGGTCATCTAAGCGAAGACTGGATGTATCAATTAACCACATCTAAACCAGTATATACAAGAATTGTTGAAAAAATGTTTACAATATTTTTATCTTCTGTTTGATTTTGTGATTCCTGTTGTGAGTATCGCTCACTCGTGGAGGAACGGATCTTGATGGATTTGTAACCGAAAATCGATTCAAAAAGTTATTTTTTCTTCTTTGACCAGAGTATCCAATAATGAATAAATTGTTTCAAGAATTATCCTATTCATAGAACAAATAAATTATATAAAATTGCAAAGACAGATTTTTGAATTTTTGCTCTGATCTATAGATATTGAAAATCTTGTATAACTTAAAAACAGAATGAAAACTCTAGAAAAATTATATAAATTAATATTGATTATCATTAGTTCTATATATTTATTGAAGTTAAACTTTTGTATTTAATCCTAAAGCCCAAAAAAGCATTTTGAAATTTTGGATATTGCTCATAAAAAATAATACAACAAAATTTGGTTAAGATAATTTTATTGAATAGAATGTGTATACTAATTTATTTATATTTTTTTTAAAATTTAGTACAGTGGAAAATGAAAAAAATTGATTTTCTGATTTGAAAAGACCGTTTATTTGGTCGACTTATTTAATACAACAGACTTATTCATTTGATGTTTGTCTCAACATTTAATACCGCTTATTTCTTTAAACAATTTCAATTTATTAATTTGGCGCAATAATTTGTACACCAACATCAGCAAGAACAATTTTTGTGTCATTTCCAGTTAAACTCATTAAGGAATTTGAAGATAATTTTCTGAGTTTTACAAAGTATACTTTCACATGAATTCAAATTTTCTCTACTAACCGTTTATTATTATTTTTAACATTGGGAGGAAATATTTCACACGAAAAAGTACAAACCAAAAGAATTGTTAAAACGGAATTCACTATAGAAGTATTACAGCAAATCGAAAAGCTTATTTTTGAAGTGAATGAAAATAATATTTCAAAAACAGTTGAATCAATATTAGTATTCGAAAATAATAAGTTTCCTTTTTCATTTAAACTTTTAATATGTCAAATTATATATGTATATTATATATCAGGAAATTATAATATTAACATAATTTGTGAATTTTTAAGACAATTTCAAATCAAAGAAGAAGAAAATAAAGAAACAAAAAATAAAATTATAAATATTTTTGAATATTTTCTAATTTGTACTAAAACACAAGAATCTTATCATATTCTTTATAAATTACATGAAAATAAGTTAATTAAAGAAAAAATGACTGTAATTCAAAACTCATTATATTTTCTTCAATGCATTCCAAAAGAAGAAATATGTAAAACAAAATCCAAATTTCAAAATGAAATTTTAAATAATTATGAAAAACTTTCACAAAATGATTTTAAGCTTCATAAGCAATTCATTGAAGAAGGACATAATCCAAATGAAATTGCAAAAATAATTCGAAATGATGAAATAGAAAAACTTCAAGAAATAACATCACAAAGTGATTTTAACATTAATCAAAAAATCGAACCATCACTTTATGAAAGATGTTCATTTATTAATGAAGAAGTTTCATTAATTTATTATGCAGCATTTTTTTCAGCAGTCAAATGTTTTAAATATTTACTTATAAATGGTGCTAAAACAAATTATATAGGCAAATATGCAATTGCAGGTGGAAATGAAGAAATCATTCATTTATGTGAACAAAATCATTCATCATTTAAAGGCTCGTATGAAATATCAATAAAATTTCACAAAAATGATATATTTTTTTATCTTTATGAAAACAAAAGTGAAAAAATTCATAATTTGGAAGACTTAGGAAGGTTTTGCATTCTATATCATAACTATGAAATTTTTCTATTTTTGATAAAAAATGGAATGAATATCATTAAATTTTTAATCAATACTTCATTGGAAACAGGAAATATATTCATTTTACAATATTTCCTGAAAATAAATCCATTTACATTAAATATTTGCGATATTTCATCCATTTATAATAATAAAGAACTTTTTAATTACTTAATTGCTGAAAATATTTTTGATATTAATAAGGAAACTATATATTTCTTTCATTTAATGTTTATGTAAATGATTTGTTATATCAGAATATTATTTGAAAATTCTTTAAATTTTTTGGAACAGCATTAATGTTTGCAATAGAAAATGGTAAGAATGAATTATTTAAATTACTACTTAAACAAAAAGGGATTGATATTAATGCTAAAGATATTTATTTGTTTTATTTAAAATTTATTTTAATAATATAGTATTTCAAAATAATATTTGGAAATTATTTAAATTATTTGATACAGCACTTATTGAAGCATCATGGAAAGGTCATATAGAAATAGTTCAATTACTTCTTGAACAAAAAGGAATTGATATTAATGCTAAAGATATTTATTTGTTTTATTTAAAATTTATTTTAATAATATAGTATTTCAAAATAATATTTGGAAATTATTCAAAATATTTAGAACAGCACTTATTTATGCATCTAAATATGGTCATACAGAAATCGTTAGGTTACTTCTTGAACAAAAAGGAATTGACATTAATGCTAAAGGTGTTTATTTGTTTTATTTATAATTTATTTTAATAATTTTATATTTCAAAATAATATTTGGAAATTATTTAAATTACTTCATACAGCACTTATGTATGCATCTGAAGAAGGTAGTACAGAAATAGTTAAATTACTTCTTGAACAAAAAGGAATTGACATTAATGCTAAAAGTATTTATTTGTTTTATTTAATATTCGTTTTGATAATTTTGTGTTTCAAAATAATATTTGGAAATTATTTAAATTATTTGATACAGCACTTATTGAAGCATCATGGAGGGGTCATATAGAAATAGTTAAATTACTTCTTGAACAAAAAGGAATTGATATTAATGCTAAAGATATTTATTTGTTTTATTTATTTTATTTTTAATCGTTATAATATTTTGATAGAATATGTGAAAATTATATAAATTTTTTGAAACAGCACTTATGTTTGCATCTGGAAAAGGTCATATAGAAATAGTTAAATTACTTCTTGAACAAGAAGGAATTGATATTAATACTGTTAATATTTATTCTTTTCCTTTCATATTTATTTGAATAATTTTGGATTTCAAAGTTTGATTCAATAAATGCTTAAAATATTTGAAACAGCATTAACACTTGCATCTTGTAATGGTCACACAGATGTAATCGTAATGCTTCTTAAACAAAAAGGAATTGCTGTTAATACCAAAAATATTTTTTTTATTTTATATAACATTAATTTTAATTATTATATATTTTAAAATAATATTTGGAAATTATTTAAATTATTCAGAACAGCACTTATGTTTGCATCTGGAAAAGGTCATACAGAAATAGTTAAATTACTTCTTGAACAAGAAGGAATTGATATTAATGTGAAAAATGTCTAATTAAAATGTAAAATATTTCAAATATAGTTTTGAAATAACATCAAAAAATATGGAAATTAAATTAAATTATTAAAACAGCACTCATATGTGCAACAGAAGAAGGATATATCGAAATAGTAAAAAATCTTCTAGAACAAAAAGGAATTGATATTAATTCACAAGATATTATATTAAATAATAACGAATCTCAAAAAAAATTTTAATGATATCATAATATATTACATATTTAAATTAAATTAATAAATCATCACTTATATTGGCATCAGAAAAAGGTTATTTCGAAATAGTTCAAATACTACTTCAACAAAAAAGGATTAATATTAATATAAAAGATGTTTCAATTGATTAATTAATATTTCAATTAACAATTTTGTGATTTAAAAGAAAATTTGGAAAGTATTTTCAATATATTTTACTCCACTTATGTGGGCATCTATTAATGGACATAAAAAAATAGTTCAAATATTACTTAAACAAAAAAGTATTGATATTAATGCCAAAAATTTATGCTTTTTATTATATAATATTTATATGAATCTTTTTATATTTCCAAATTATTTTTGGAGTTTCTTTAAATATTTGAAAACAGCTCTTATAAAAGCAATTGAAAATGAACATGTTAAAGTCATAAAATTACTATTAAAAAATGATAATATTGATATGAATATTCATGATGTTAAAATGATTTAAATGATTTTCATATTAAATATTTAAAATTTTAAGATAATTTTTGGAATTTATTAAAATTAAAAGAAACGGCTCTTATGCATGCAACTAAAAAAGGAAACACAGAAATTGTCAAATTACTAACAAAATATAAACGAAAAAAGAGTAAAAAATAATATATTTTATATATAAAAATGTCTTTATATAAAAATTTTGTATTTAAATAGATCCGACTTTATTTCAAAATGTTTAACAACTGATAATAATGTTTTTGAACGATTAGAAAATCATTTAACAATTAAAAATTCAACTAATGGGAATCAATAAAATGAAAGAGCTTTTGTTCGGGAATTTCGAACATAAATTAGGCACTAACTACATCAAGATTAACTAACATGATTGGACGAAAAATTACTTCAATACATCATACAAAATTAGGTACCAAGTAAAATTCTTTTCAATCTTTTCTTTATGTTGTTTGTGAATTTGATTTATCAAGGAATTGATTCGTTATTCCTTATAAGGAGTCTAATTTATATGCTATTAATTGAAATACACTTGGAACAATATAAATAATTTCGAATTTTTAAAAAAAACCTATAAGAAAGAAAATTGATTGCCAAACCGAAATTTCGTTGTTATTAGTCCTAAAAATTGAAGAATTGAAATGATTCATTTTACCACATGAAACCAAATGAACATTGCGACTGGGAAACACATCTATCAATAAATCAAGCAGTTTTTAGTTTGAATGAAGAAAATTTAAATATTTAGGTTTAATAATCAGCAGTAAAATATCTTCTAATTAAAGAAACAATTTGGCATTCTTTTTTGGCAATGTTATAAGCAATTAAAGGATTTTATTCTCACAATGTTGAAAGAATTAAATTTCTGAAAAAAATGTTTCTTCATGAAGAAAAAAAATTTTATAAAAGTCCCAATCAAAAGCATAGAAAATTGTATAAAATTCGAAAATTGATGAATTATATTTAATAAACTTGAGGATCTGGCCCGAAAATTCGTATGTACTCTTTATTGCTTAGATCTTCGACTTTTTCATCTTCATCATTTGCAAAATCTTCGAACTCAAAATGTTCCATTCACCATTCAGAGTATTAGTACTGATTCTATTCCATGCAACAATAATTTGATCGGCAATTTCCCATCGATCAATTTTTCCTCCTTCATACTTATGATAATGTTCCCTCTATATTTGTTTAACGTAAGCTTTCAATACACCAAATACTTTCCTATCCGAAGGTTGCAACTCATCTGTACTTCCAGGAGGAATAAACGTTAATTCTTTTCCTAGTTCAGCAGCCTTTTCCTTTACTTTCTCTGTTCTGTGTGGTGCATAAGTATCAATTATTAATGCACATTTTTTCTTAACAAATTTTTTAAAAATTTCTAACACTGATTCCTAACACTTCAGGAAGCACCTCTAACATTTCTTTTTCTTCCTATCATAATTTTTCGGGCTCAGAGTCGAAATCATTCAAAAAGGTTAAAATTGATGAAAATAATATTTTTATTTAAAATATTTTGATTCAAGTGCCTCTTTTGCTGTTGGCCTTTGGTTCATATCCAATGTCAGCAAAGATTTCATCAGCTCAATGAGTTCTTCGCTTTGTAAGTTTGCACGTTTTGGAGAAAAAAACGTTTCAATATCGGCGGTTTTCTCCATTTCGAATTTTTGCGAATAGCACTCAGGTATTTTCTTTCCGAGGCTCTCCGCGTATTCAAGAATCCTCCTTCCGCCAAAGAACTTCGTCATCTCGACCAAATGACCCCATTGATTTCGGGAATCCCATGGAAGTTTAAAATCACAAAGAATTAAAAGAATGAGTGTGCCAACAGCCCAAATGTCTCCTTTTGTCCCAAACTTTTCCGATTGAAACAGCATCTCTGGAGAACGCATGGTACGAGATCCAATAGATGATGGCATAGAAGATGAAAGCCGACATGAAGAACCCCAGTCAATAATGGTGACGTCGTCAAATTCTGGTGAAACTATGATGTTTGACATTGTAAGATCAGCATGAATAAAACCTTTAGAATGGACTGATTCAAGACATTCAAGAATAGACTTTAATAAAAATTTGATTCGTTCAGGAGTGAGTTGATCTATTAATTTTTTGCTGCTAATTCCTTGTTTAAATTCCATAATTAGAATGGGACAATCAGTTGGTGCAGCTATTAATTTTATAACATGTGGACATTGTTGGATTTCACTTAGTATTTGTCCTTCATTATTGGAAAAAATATTATTAGATGGATTTAGAATTTTTACGGCAACATCTTGATTATCTTGCCAAATGCCTTTATAAACGCTTGCAAATCTTCCACGTCCTATTTCGTTTTCAATTCTCAAACCTGGGTAGTTTAAAGAAAGTGCATAAGATTCGAATTCTTTATCCCGCATTTTTACATCGACCGTTTATAATATGAATGCAAAAAATTTTTTTGTTATAATAATAAATCTTCTTTCATATTTTTTTTTTTTAGAAATGAAAATAAAAATGCATATAAATTTTATTGCTTCATTTCTCTGAATAATTTTTTTTCTTTTCTTCAAATGCATTTTAATAAACACAATTAATTAATAAATTAAACATAAAATGTTTTCTATTTACATTTTTATTTAAATTTTTATCTAATCCACTTTCATTTGAATTGTACTTTCGCCACTTTTATTTTTCGTTACTAATTTTCCGCCTTCATCGCCCCAAAAGTATTGTGTGTTCTCCACCATTTCTGTGCTATATGATTGTTTAAACGTAATAACATCGCCGTCATCAGTCATCAGAATATTAATTCTAATTAAAAACAAAATTTTATCATCAAAACATTTCAACAATGCGAATTTTCCACTTAAGTCGAAATCGATTGAAGAAATGTTATTACAATCGATTTTATCTTCTCCTTTAAGAGAAATTCCATTTTTATATTGATAAACAATCAATTTCAAAGTGGAATTTTTATATATGTATGAAATATATTTAAACTTTAAGTTAAACGAAATAATTTTACATTTGTTATTCAATTCGGAAATTAATTTTAATGAATCATCTTCATTTAATAATAAGAAACCATCCATTAACATGAACAAAAATTGTTCGATTTCAGTAACATTCTTAAACAATAATAAAATTTTCGAGTTAAACAAATTAATTAATTTCTTAAACAAAACATAAATCAATTCTTTATTTTGATCCTTAATTAAGTTTTTAATAAAAATAATACATGAAGAAGTCACTTTCTTAAACAAAACTTTAAATGAATAATCATCCAAATGATTATTATTTAAGTTATTAATAATCGAGAAAAAAAGTTTTTTAAAGAAATCATTAGTTAAATATTTTCCATATCTATCGATTCCTCTCGCTAAAAGTTCTCTAACGAAAGGACCGAATTCATTTGATTGCACACCGGATATTAATTGTATCACATTACTTTGTATATACTCATCATTTAATTTATCCAAAATAGTATCAGCTATAAAACATCTCAAAAAAGTAAAAACATTTCGATAATTCGGAAAACATTTTGCTGCATCCCTTAATTTATCGATCCAAACTAATCTCAATTTAGAATCATAAGAAGAAACTAATCTCAAAAGTAAATCATGTCGATATATATCACATGAAAACAAAAATGTCATTAAATGAAATATCGATGGTCGTTGGAAATGTGAAATTTTTTGTATGGCGCTTATATCCAAATGAAACATTTCTTCGATATAATTTGATATTATTTTGTTCTCTTTCATTGCAGTCGATATTATTATTCGACATGCAAATATTATCGATGAAGCTAATGGTGATATTTGCCAATGTGAACGACGATTAAATTTAATATTTGGGAAATGAATTGTTTGAACATAATGATGACCTACGAAACCGAATTGGAATTGTAATTTAGAATGATATTTAAACTTAGTCTTAAAGAAATGTCGAGTATTTTCAGATAGTACTCCAAACAACAAAGAAAAGTTTGGAATTTTTCGAATGATATTATTAATTTCTTCTTTAGAATTCTCTTTAAATATATTTTGGATAACTTTACTATATTTGTTTATATGAATAATTGGGATTTGTAATGATAATGACCCGATTTTTAATGGTTGTATATTAATGCCATAACATTCATTCGATATGAATGTAAATGGGATATATTGTTCATTTAAATGATGCATTATAATAAACTTTTTATTCCCAGTAACTATCGATTCTAAATTACCGGATAATAATGACCAAAAATATAATGAATTAGCTTCAACTAATAATATTTTCGTAGGAGGATGATACCAAATCGATTTAATTCGGCCATCATGTCCTGTCATTATACGTTTACTTTGTAATTCATTTAAGTTTATCAATGACAATACATTATTTCTTGTACGAAATATTACACAATTATCAATTTCGGTATTCGTTTGATATTTTACTCGTAAAATTGATACGACTGGCATTGTGAATTGACAAAAACTTGCTTTTAATTCAAACGATTCTAAATCGAATATAAAGACTAAACAATCATCACCAGAAGTAATTAAATAATTCTTTGTTGAACACATTGATACTACTCTGCCATTATGTTTTGTAGTTATATAAAAGTTCTTCGATGGATGAATCCTTCGAATATGAATTTCTCCATTTTCTGATCCTTCTGCTAATGCTATAATGTTATCATTCTTCATGATAAAACATTGCGCTGTTATTGGATTATTATTTTTAATAAACGCGTTTTGATGTATTGAACATTCTTTAAAATTATGTGATGAAATACATATAATATCATCAAACCCTAAGACAATGTTATCTTTAAAACCTGTAATGATCGGTTGATCTAATGGTGATGATGTTACATTGATAATGTTATCTGGCTTCATAACAGTAGCTTTACTTGTTTGGATTTGATTGATTTTGGTGGATAATGAGTCAGGTATAATGTTCTCTTTGATTAAATCAATGTTTGGATCTTGTGGATTAGAAAATGGATTTAATAAATCATCAATCTCATTGACCATGTTGGAATACGTTTGATCCATACATTCGGTTTTACTACGTAATTGATCAGGATTACGTATTAATGATGAAACAATGTCAATATGTGTGTACGTAGATTGAGATTTATGAACATTGTAAACTGACAAATGTCCATTCATCTCAATCAAGGCAAATTTGGTGGTGTTTATCCATATGCATTGGATAATAGGTGAGTCAGTGTCACTATGATATGATGGGAAATGTTGATATTTCAAATCAATGAGATAAAATGATTGTGGACAGATCGCTAAAAGATAAGAAAAATCGGGCGAAGGCGTTGCTGAGATAAAGTCATTGTTCTCAGGTGGAGTTATAAGACGGATTTTTTGTGTATTTGTGAAATTCGGAAACTTGGTGGAATATGTAGCACAACCATTGGAATCAAATGTAAAAAGCCATTCTGTGCATTGAGTAACATAAAATGAAATACAGACAACAAAACTGGAGGATGGATGAATCATTTGGGTTATTGAACCATCACTTAAATTAACAATAAAAATAGGCGCAAATGCTCCAGAAACTATTGCAAAGTCTACGCATAATTCAGAAATTGTCATCCTTTGACATCCATTCGGTAAAATTCGATCAAATTTACGGATACAAATTCCATCAACAACACTCCACACACAAATTGTACCATCAAAAGATAAGGATGCGACTCCACATTTGATAATTGGAATCTTGCAATTTGCAAATTGAACAATTTTTGTTCTATGTCCAAATGAGCATGAAATTGGCATTTCTCTGTCATGTAAAATAAAAAACCTTGCTATTTCCCCATAATATGATCCTGCAAAAATTATTCCTTCAATATCTTCTTTGAAATCATATGCTTCTGTGGTAATATTACTAATTTCACACACATGTAGGGCTGAAATGTTGAATTTTAATGGCTTCAAACGTTTCCAATCAACGAGGGAAACACTTAGATCAGGAACAGCCCACATAAATTTTTAGGGTACCCCCATTAACATGTTTAGAATTTATCCAAACAAACTTAGGCAATTCCAGACAAACAAAAAAAAATGGAAAACATCATCAACGAAAAGATTGATGAAATGGAAATCAAGACAAAAAAGGTTGAAATCAGATTAAACAACTATTTGAAAAGAAATAGTTTACCAATTTATACAAATTCTAAAATTGTAAAGAAATCAAATAAGACATGTTCCAGATATTTATCAGCTTTTGCAGTACTGCTGATTGTCGTACTTGTTGTTATTGCCAGAAACTTTTTGAACTTCGATAGATTTATTTATTAAATATTAGATTTTAAAAAAATCAGTTTTTATTTTCAAGATATGCTTTCAGCTTCTGTAATTTTAAAGAAAGAATATTTAAAGCGTATAAATTTATTTCATTTTTGAATTAATTGTGTACTTTTATATACATTCATTTTTTTAAATAAAAAGTAGCTTGAGTTGTGATTTGTTAGCAAGCAAAATGAGTTTGTTTTTTTTCATAACTTATGAGGAGGAGATTTTTAACTCGGTTCGAGTAAAATAAGAAAATCCTATCGTCATTGAAAGTATGAACATTTTTTTATAGAATCATATTCACAAGCCAAAAATGGTCGAAGCTCCAATTGATAAATCAAAGATACAATACCGTAGATATAAAGGAGAGGAAGAAATCCAAGCAATATTCAAAATAATTGATGAAGAGTTATCAGAACCATACGGTCTTTTTACTTATCGTTATTTCATGGATTGTTGCCCACAACATTGTTTAGTTGCTACATATAACGATGAAATTGTCGGTACTATAATAGGAAGAGAAACACCCAAAGAAAACTTTAAAAAAGGATACATTGCAATGCTTGTTGTTCTTAAACAATACCGTAAAT
Organism: Histomonas meleagridis; assembly: GCF_020186115.1. Classification (NCBI taxonomy): domain Eukaryota; phylum Parabasalia; order Tritrichomonadida; family Dientamoebidae; genus Histomonas; species Histomonas meleagridis. The sequence goes on from NW_027150894.1 coordinate 1,352,118, forward strand.
GCGGCATTGGAAGAAACCTTGCTGTCCAACTTATCAATGAAATGAAGAAAACATGCAAAGTTGTATCATTGGATGCTGAATATGATAATGTTCCAGCTCTTCATCTTTATGAATCATTAGGTTTTGTAAGAACAAAACGTCTTTTCAGGTATTATCTTAATGGCAACCAAGCATATCGTTTGAAAATATGGTTCCCATAAAAAAATGAGTAAAACTAATAATGTGATAATTCACAAATAAAAAATGTTTTTTAAGCTCTCATATAGTTTAAGAGAAGGTTGTAATCATATGTTCCGTTGTCTTGATCAAATGCACGAGTTAATGTGATCGCTGCGTGTGGCGTAATTTGAGGGACAAAACTATTAAAAATTGATTTAGCTTCATCAACACTAACAATACCAGTCTTTCTTTTATCGTATTCTTCAAAAAGTGCTCGAATGCTTTTTGTACTTTGCTGACAAATTGTAGTTAATTTCTCAACTATAAGTGTGATGTTTGCCTCAGGGAAATCATCAGGGTTTGCTTCCATAAGGTTGAATGTATGAGGTGCAGCATCAATTAATTCAAAAACGCGACCAGATACATGGATCTTGGCTCCAACATAAAATGATGAAGCATCAAAGAACTGATTAGTAACTGGATCCCTAAGGCGTGTTCTTTGAAGGAATTTACCAGCTCTAAATCCAGAATTAGGAACTTCCATTTCAAAAACAGCAATTGTTTTATCATAAAGATAAAATGATACAACAAACTTACGTCTAAGATCTTCAGGGTACCTAGATTGCATTTTCGCAGAGAAGTTTAAAACTTGAGTTCTTTCGTCATCCATTGGTTAATTTGAACTTTAACGTATTTTTTACACATTCTATTCAATAAAATTATCTTAACCAAATTTTGTTTTCTTATTTTTTATGAGCAATCTCCATAATTTCAATAATTTTTGGGCTTTAGAATTAAAAACAGATGTTTAAATAATATATATATATATATATATATATATATATATATAGAATTAATATAATTTTTTTTAGTTTTCATTCTGTTTTTAAGTTATACAAGACTTTCAATATTAATAGACCAGAGCAAGTTCAAAAATCTGTCTTTGCAATTTTTTATAATTCATTTGTTCTATAAATAGGATGATTCTTGAAACAATTTATTCATTTTTGGTAGTTAAGCATTTTTACTTTGATTCACAATAATTATCACATATCCATTTTTACTATAGTTTGCAGCTTTTGATTTGAGTGTTAGCGTTTATAGAACTCGTACGAGCACGTTCAATGAAGTGCAACATGTTATATTAATTTCATGTTAGCTTCAAATAACATAAATCTATTAAATTGTTATTGAACACATAAATTAAGAAAAACATGATTTACTTGTTCTTGGCGCATATGTAGAAATCAGAACAAAAATTTAACATATTAAAAATAATCCATACAAAAAAAATTTATTAATATTATGAAATAAATTAAAACAAATTAATATTGGCTGTATTACACAGAGTGAATAAGAATAAAAACAAATATTTTTCTAAATCAACAAATTAATGAATATCATCTAATACCAATCCATCATCTTCTTCAATTGTACCAGTTGGAGCACGATTAAGAGATAAATAACCAAATTGGAATTTAAAGAAGCTTCTCTGATACTTAGAAATTAGTATTAGCTGATAAATTCCAAATACAAAGAATTCTAAAAAATGTATAATTATCATTCCTATAATTACAATAAAGTCAAAAGCACTTCTGGTTTCAACAAAAAATATCCATAAAAAATCTAAGATTATCATTGGTATTGCTGTTAAAATTAAAAATGCAACAAATAACGGAACATTCCCAGTATTAAATCCTCTTGAAATTAAGAGTCTAAAGAATTCTACGACTGAAAATAATATAAATGTTAATAAAAATGTTTCATCATTAAATCTTACGAAGAGTAGGCAAAAAAAGATCACGAATATTGCAGCAAAATATATTTTGTTGATGGTGATGATTTCTTGTAAGAAGACAAGTCTTGGATCACCACCAAAGAGCTTCATTGAAATCCCAGTTCTGATTGTACGTTAAAAAAATTCTATCGTTTATAAACGTTCGATCTAATTCTGATTGATTCTCGCATCCTTTTTATGAACATCAATACATATATGGACTTTATATGAAATTATTCATTTTGCTTTTTCAACCAAATAAGTTTTAAAAAAAGTTTATTATCAGAAAACGAGTGATTAAATGATTCACTTGCTTAAAATTAAAATGAAAATAAAAAGGCAATATTTTATTCAGTCTTTTTGTTTTCATGGTTACCAATGATGATTGTGTGTTGTGGGTAGTCATTCTTAATAAGAAGGATTTTCAAGAACAATGAAAAAACTGTGATATATTGGAATACAGCGCCAAGGCTGTACATTCGCTTAGATTTCCTGAAAACTTGGATGAGAATAAGATAAGAAATTGCAATCAGAAATGAAATATATGGAAGTGCAAATGAAAATGATTTGACTTTGATGCCTGCCTTTCGAGCGAGAATATCAGTGATTATAAAGTATATTAAAATTGTTAAAAAGAATACATTTGCTGAATGAATGTGTATGTAAAAATGATCTTTAAGTGTAACATTTGCTATTGTTGCTAAGCTAATACATATTACAGGAATCATGCATGATGTAATGCTAAGAAGGATGCTTTTCTTGTTCATGCAACTACGAATAATTTTTTGACGAAGGCTGAACAAAATAAAACCAACAAACGCTGTAATATTCATTCCTATTACAAAAATTCTGCTTTGAGGAAAGCTATTAACAGTTTCTGATATTGTCTTTATTGGGAACAAATTGTGTTTAGAATAAAAAATGACCCAACTTATTATGATTGATGAGGACGCAAATATTGTTACAAAGTAATATAATGGGTTAAGTGATTTAATATTTACTGTTATAGGCATTTGAAATTTGGCAGAAAATAGATTTGGAGCACCCCAATAGAAAAATTGATCGTTCGGCCAAACAACGGTTCGTTCCAAATTTTTAATTCAAAATGTGTTACATAATCTTTACAAACACATGTAAAAGGGAATCAGAAGTTTAGATTTGATGTTAGTTAATTATAGTTTTATTATGATAGACTATAAAATTCATGATTTCACTTTTTGTAAGGGAAACATCACATGATATTTTTCTTCTGAATAACTGCCTAATCCTGTGTTGCCCATATACTTTTCCCAACGGCCTCTTACAACGTAGGTCCCATCACCGTGAGAATGCATTTTATATTCAGCGCTTTCAAGTGCCCCATTGATTTTGACTAAAAGATGATCAAGCAATTTTTTGACGATCGAAAAGCACGGAAAAAGCCATTTTCAACGGTTAATAATATGAAAAAGTAAATCTTTTTGATAAAAATGCCGGCTCCTCTCAAAATGGCAGACGTTTGTGTCAAAAATGACGTTGAACCGCATATTATTATCAAAAAGTGAAAACATCAAAAATTTGATAACTTGTTTGTCAATTATTTCAAATTTTGAATAATTAGAAATGGTTGAATTATAATTCAATTGATATGGCATTTTTTTCCTACCTAAAACACAGTTAAAGCCATTTATCAGTTCACAAATCAAATGTTCTTCCTCCTTATTGTTTGTTCTTTATCAGATTTCCAACGTATTGTTTTCACAAAGAATCTTGATGAATGCAAACCTGAAATACGAGAAGAAGAATTGAAGTTGGATTGCACAAGTATATCATCTGAAATTTTTTGTGATAACTATATCGAATATCTTAAAGTATCAAACGATAACACTGTTTGCGAATTTGATAATTCAAAGCTCTCAAAGATTGAGAGTTTGGTAAAATCGGATTTTGTATCAATAATTCCGATGTACTCATATTCGGAGGAAATTGGTGACTTTTCAAGTATTTCTGGAAAACATAGTGTATGGATTGGATCATCTAATGGTACCTTTGCCAGTGCTGATGTTTCAAATTCAATTCCACTTCTTGTTTTCGAAGGGTCTCGTTATAAATTTAAAGGGAAATTCAAGGGCGATCACATAGTATTTTATAATCTTAATTCTCATTCATTTAACATAAATGATATTGAAGCAAATCATATTTATAGTGATGATCTTTCTTTAATTAAAGCATCTAATGCAAAAGAAAAAACATACATTGTGGGAAAACTCGAAAAGATTGTAGTTAGCGACGATACTTATACAATACACACTCCAGGAGGATTTACGGATACATTATCATCAGATATTTCGATTATGGTAGATCCATATCCCATATCATCATATAATATTGAAATTGAACAAGAAAAAGGAATAAGTTCTGCTAAAACATTAAAAATATTATTTGAAGAACCAGAAATAGCATTTAATTCTAATCTTTATGGTAATTCATATATACTTGAGAAAGGAGATAAAATTAAAGATATTGACAAACTCATTGAAGCAAAAGTTGGATTTGATTTTAAAGGTGATTGGGATAATTTAAAGGATTTTAAGTTGGATTTAACAATTTATACATCAAGTAAAGATAAAATCGATACTTCTGGCATTCCAAATTCTGTTTCATATGAAATAAAAGAAGATGACACATTTGGGAAAGCAGATAATGGCTTATCGAAAGGTATAATAGCTGTCATTGTCGTAGTTGTTGTTGTTGTTGTAATAATTATTGTTGTTGTCATTATTATCGTCATTAAAAAGAAGAAGAAGCAGAGTTCAAGTTAAATACCTTAAATAAAAACTGAATTCATTTTAATTGTTAAACAAAAAGATAGTATTTGAATAATAAATTACAGAAGTACATTCTGAAATGAGGTTAACCAAAGTTGGCAAATACTTGGAAATGATAAAAAATAAATTAATGTGATACATATATTACTACAATGTATGAAATGTGTGATTTCAGTATGAATCTCGAAAATGTAATAATATTCTCAGAAAAGATTTTACTGTTAAAAAAATATTTATTTAATAAATTCTATAAGAAAATAACAATTGTTTAATTACAAAATATTTATTTCAAACGCAAAACACATTGTTTTAATATACAAATTACTATATATCTTAAATTTCTATGATCGAAGTAATATAACAAAACTACTTCAACTCCTAAATTTATTTAATCCATTGATCATCATCTTCATCCATAATTTCTGCGATACCATTGGTAGTCTCATTAACTTCGCTTATTTGATCTGATGGACATTGTTCTTTATTTGATAATGAATGTGTTTCATAATGTTTTTTGTGCTTAATGACAAAATATGTAAATCCTATAATCAGTAAAACAACTGCAAATGATCCACATATTATTCCAATTAATACTTTAATAGGAAGCGATTCGTTTTGTTGGGGGTTGATTTTAATCATTGTATAAAAATTAGAATAAAAATGATAAAGTGAAGAATAATAAATAATTGTATATTCATATGAAATAATATACGTTGGATAATAATAATATTGAGAGTTATTTAATGAAATTGTTATAGTACTTATGTATTTTGCAAAAAAAGAAATATGTTCAGTAACTGAAAACGAATTTATCAAAACAAAAGAATGTGTAATTGTCATGTCATTTGATAGCGAAGCAGTAAATGTGTTTGACTTAGTAAAAGTATTACTTTGGATAAATGAATTTGATCTTGAAAATGTATTTGATTTTGAAAATGTTTTAGAAAATGTATTTGAATATGAAAATGTTTGTGTTGGCCAAGGAAGACATTCATCAATTGTTATTCCTTTGGAAACATTTAAACCGCCAAAAGTTTCATTTGAATATGTTTCCTTTGTCATCACTGATTTAGCTGCAATTCCAACAAAAGTATTTCACCATAAAAATAAATACATTTAAGAGAGAAACATGATGAAAATGCATCAGAGCCAATTGAATCAACATTTTCTCCAATAAAAATTGTTTCAACCGAAATACAATTTCGAAATGAATATTGTTCAATATAAGTAATTGAATTTGGAATATGAAATGTTTTTGTTGAATTTCCAATTGGATAAAGAATTAGTTTTGTAATATTTTTATTGTATAAAACGCCATCATTTTCATAATTAGAAAAATATAAATTTTCTTCTGAAACTTTAATAAATTGAAGACTTCTGCAATTTTCAAATGAACTTGATGACATTGAAGAAACAGAACTTGGAATATATATGTTTTTCAAATTTATACAATCTGAGAAAGCACTTTGTCCAATAGAAGTTAATGATTTTGGAAATGTGATTTGAGTCATTTGGCATTTATAAAACGCTTGTAAACCTATTTCTGTTAAATTTGCTCCAAATTCGACTGTTTCCAATTTAGAACAATTACAAAATGACATCATTCCAATTGTTTTTACTGAATCACCAATTTGTACATATGATAATAAAGGCCATAAGTAGAAAGCAAAATCACCAACTTCTTCAACGCCATTAATTACAACATGCTCAGTAACATCCTTATAATCACATGTAAATTCACTTGGTTGAGTTATATTAAGTGTTTTTGTTGAATTATTAAATGTTTGCGACGTATTAATGAAAAATATAAAAATTAAAAATGAAATAATATGTTTATCTTTGCTATAGGTATATTTAATAAAATAATTTCCTGCTAAACTATTAAAAGTAAAGAAAATAATTACAAAATCATATGAAACGATGGTTAAAAATATTATCACTTTGGAAGAAAAAATATTTGAAACTGCTATTGAAAAAGAATGTAAGAATCCATTAGCTTTTGGATTATGAAACTTGTGTAAATTATCTGATAAAAATGCATTAAAAAATAATAATTTTTCCAAAAAATTGATATTATGATAATACTTTACTGTTTTAATGTGTTCTATGTGTTTTTCTGTTGATTGTATAATAGATATAATATTAATATGATGAATTCCTTTTATGCTTTGAAGATTAGTTCCTTTTTTGTCCATAATTAAATGAATGTCATGTAACAGATGTTGAACTATACCTACGAACATCGTTACTATCAACAATTGAAGATACTTAGAGTATATCATGCTTTTTTTTTCTTTATGACTTTCTTGAATTAACCCAATTTGTTCTGAATTTTTCTGTTGTTATCCTAGGATTTAACGCAGTTATTCACAAATATTTGTGAGAATGCCGATTATTTTCAATGTAAATTTTGTGCAAACGATCTTGGCAATGGAGTCAATAACCGGAATCGTTTGGTGCAAAACAGAAATTGTTAATGAAGTTAAATCGTGGATTGTATCACAATTTAATAACATTATATGGACTTATCTAAAGCCAACTCTCACAGGACCAATATCATCAACTTCTTTTTCGCGTTTAAATTTTGGGATTATTGATAGTGGTGATATACAAGACGAGGAATGTGTAACAAAAGTACTTATGTCATTGTGCAAAGCCTACCCTGATATTACATTCAAAATTAAAACAGCAGAAGGTGATTTTTTAATGTTTGAAACAGCTCAACTCGTCGATGAATCAGTCACAATTCCTGATCAAACTTCTGTTGTTCATAACGGGGAGTTACATCATGTCGATGATTCGATTTCATCATTTCCAGATCTTCCTATGCATCTGAACGACGAAACAAAGTTCGAATCCAAAGTACAAACAGCATTTCAAGCGTTTATATCACAGATTAATTCCACAAATTTTTATCAATACAAAAATTTATTCATTCCAGAAGATCTCAAGAAACTACTTATATATGATCCCAAACTCATCTCCACCATCATACGTAAGTCCAGTTTTTCCAAGAGCGTTGACTTTCGGCGATATACATATTGTGAGCATTCGATCAAATTTCGGAAGTATCAATTTGCGTATTTAGATTCTATGGATGTCAGAGTTCCTCGATCATTTGGATTGCTTTGTCCAACCCAAAATCGGTCGCTTCGTTACATTCGTTTTTCATTTCTTCTTACAGTCGGATATCATAACAGCGAAGAAGAACTTTCGAATGAAATAAAACGATCGCAAAACATAAAAACGGAAGAAACGCAACATGAAGATGATGACGAAAGTTGGCTCAATGATTTCCAAAAGCCAGAGTACAGTTTCGAAGACATTGGGACGCAAATGGCTGAACGCGTTGGTGAATTCATGAAAGAGATTTCGCAATTTGACTCTGTTGAAGCAGACGGTCCGATAAACTTTGATTTCGACTCGTACAAATCGAAACTTGAACATTTCCTTGACAGTAGTAGTGATGAAGAGGAAGAAGAAGATGACTATGAAGAAGACGAACTTTTGGAGCATTTGGAAGACGAAGATGAGAAAATACTTCGGAAAGTCGCCGATGGGAAGATGAATGCGAACGAATATGTTTCGAGTTTTCTTGAGCAGTCTTATGAAACGCAGCCAATCGATAGCGGGCCCACTAGTGATCTGATGCAATTATTTAACCTTCGAAAATAACGATTTTGTGCGTGGCTGAAATTCTTTTGTTGGGTTATGTATTGTAATTGTTGATAAATCTTTTTGCTGACGAGTTATAATGTTCGCTTTGTCTTCATTTGGTATGGAGAGAAGCATTTGATTCCGGAAATTGATTAACGTATCAAATGTTCGACGTTGTTCTTGTGTTGTGTATCGCATAGTTACGTCAATGCATTCAGATTCGCTTAATGAAATTACATATTTAATTTGCGTGTTCCATCCTTTTTCATAGAGTAATGGATTATCGATTTGGTTCTCATATGGATCAAGATGGATAAACCGATCTAATGATTCGTCCCAAAATTCAAGCCAAAACAACCGAGCACTGACACCAGTGACTCGAATGATGTAACGAAGGGATTTCAATAGGGACCCAAATAAAATATTGAATTCGAGCCTATCGCCAATTGGATTTTCAATGAGCGTTTGAATTTTTGTGTAGCGAGGATAACGTTCGCCAGAATGACAAGTCGGGCAGCGTAAAACAGACGTTATAAAGGCACCTTTTCCGAGTTCATCCTTGGTTGGTAAGGAATTTTTCTCAAAAATAAGAGCGGTGTTGCAACGCTTACAATTGAGTGATGTAACTTTGTGGAAAAATTCATTGGTAAACCAATCAAGAATTTCTTGTACGTGTGAAATGCTAGAGCTTTCTTGGAAAAATTGGCTTGGAAGAATTGATGTTGTGACTGCGTTAGAATAATCATCAGAAATATTTTTGAAGTATGTGGATAAAAAGGATATTGTTTTCAAAACTTTGACTGATTCTGGATCTAGCTCAGATGATTCGTATATGATTGAGGGAAATAATTTCGATGAATAATTTTTGATTGCTTGATACTCGAAATTTTCAAAAATTTCTACATTAGAAACAAATGGATTAAAAACTACTGACAAAACTTCAGGGCAAAAATAATGCATTTTGTCTGTATACAATGAATAACTTGGATATGTTTTTTCGAATTTAAAGTAAGAAGATATTTCATGAAATAAATCAACCAATGTCATATGCTCAAACTCAGATGGTGAAAACTTTCTGGTGAGCTTCTTAGATTTATAAGTTAGAGTAACAGCCCTCATTTTGTGGAACGTTGAGGTGCAAGGCAGCCACTTTTATGTCAAACAAAGTTACTCAATCAGTGAAATCATTAAACGGTCAAACTTCACTATTGTGAACTGAACATTAAAGAACGTTAAAAAAAATTTCAAGACCCAACCAATTTTTAGCTTTTTGCATAGTTTATTTAGGTAAAAAATCGAACCTGAAGTTTCGTACATACAAATTTGTCCTTAAGAACTTAGCTTACCAAAACAAATAAACTGTTGACAAAACCATTGGGGAATCAGGTAAGGTAAGAATCTTGCAATTTGTGTTTAAAACTTTTATCCAAATCGTAATCAAAATCTTAAAACAACAAAGTTGTGCCAACTATTAATCAAGTTGAATGTCATCCATTTTGTCAAAAGATCGAAGCCATAAAGCATATGGAAGAATTGAGATACAAATAAGCCATTAATCACCAACTCCCACGATAGAAATATAGTTAAGATCATGATCAGTGTGATTTTATAAACAGATAATACAGTATTTACAATACAAGATATCTTGTATCCAAATTGAAATTGTAATATATTTTTGATCTGAGTTTGGTCATTGATTTTTCGAAAGAATTAATGTATCTTGAAATGAAGTTTATTCATTTATTTCACTTATTTAAAATTACAAGTAACTCCAATTAATAGGAATATGCTTTTTGAATAAAAGTTAAAAGAGACTTGTGCTTGTTCATTGAATGAATCTTCTTTATCCAAAACGATACACTTTTTGAATACCAACGTTTGACCAAATAAGTGACTTTTTATCAATGTTTTTGTGTGTAACGATACAAATTCGTATCAACCAAAAGGAGGAAAACCATGTTTTTTTGGCTACTGTTTCATGCACAAAGCCAAAAAATATACCCCACAGTAAGCATAATTAATCATTCATATTGGAACCAATATCGCATTTGTTTTCCTCCTTTCAACTGGTCAATACCCAATGGAATCAATCAAAAACAACTTCCATTATTTTGGGCACAGCCAGAAAACTCAAGACATTTCCGGGATACTAATTCCAGTGAGCATTGTGGTATTGTTCGAATTGTTAAAAATGGTTCAATTAAACTTCCTTTTCCATCAATTTCTAATGTTACACATTTTATTAATACTAATCATCCTCCATCTCATTCAAAAACACAACGCTTCAATAATTTGCTTATATTATCTGGTCATTGGGGTCATTATTTTCAACATTTCTTTGATAACATTGGCCCTCAATTTGGTCTTGTTTCAGTTTTAGACAACATAATTAATATCAGCAATACCACTGTCATAGGGGATACCTCACCATTATTTCCAAATGTTCCAAAACTTTGGAATCGCATGAACATCAAAAAATTTATATCATCTCAAGACAAAACTTACACAGCACACAATCTCATTTACGTAGAGTCCTGTCCACGTGTTCATCCCTATTTTTTTAGTGTCTTACGTGATCAATTGTTATTGCAAATATCCAAACCCAAATACATCATATTTATTTCACGTAAAAACACCAACTCTTATTATAATCAACGATTTATTCTTAACCAAAACAGTATTATTAATACTTTAAAGTCACTTTATGGAAATCGCGTCTTTGTATTTGACCATAAGCAACATACATTAAGTGAAACCATAGCAATATTTGGCAAAGCAATTGCAATAATCGGTGCGCATGGCGGAGGTATGTATAATCAATTCTTTGCCCCGAAGTCGTGCGTTATTGTTGAGATAATGCCCATCAAAGAAAACGGTCTCTATCCCGATCAAAATTCATTCAAAGATGTTCCATCGTTCTCGCATATGTCGGTGTGGTCTAATTCCTTGTTGATTGGTCAAAAGTTTTACAGATTCTATCAAGTAACAAAGTACCCTAACTTTAGAGTTGATGTACAGAAGTTTAAACGGTTCTTGATAGACATCGAAGAAATAACTCCAAATAATTACCCAAATTTCGAGTTGTAGAATAAATGTATTTTATATCGATTTTTGATATTTACAAAATAAATAAAAACCTTAATCAGGATGAATTATTCATCAGGAATGTGATATACAATGATCGGGGAATTAAAATATGTTGAAAAATTAAATTGCATTAGTATATGCAAGCAAACTTGATCGAAGAAAACTCACGAAATTTAGATTTAATTAGCAACAGTTATCATCACAGAAAATGAAAAAACAATTGAAACTTTTTCGTTATCTGGTTGTAATAATTTAACATTTGTTCATTTTACATGTTATCAATCACCAACTGACATAAGTTATAAACACCATCAGATTTATGTATCAAGAGGTTCATTTGTTGAAGAATGTTCTCAATATGTTTGTCCAACACATGCATTTACTCAATCAAATGCATTTATTGAATCATTACAATCTGATGTAACGTATATTCAAACATTAATTTTAATACAAACAGTTATTTCCAAAAATATTTTCACAAATACTTTTACTTTTTGATGTTTAAACCATTTTATTCTGATGTAAACGAAATTTGTTTGGGCAAACATAACCAAACTGGGCAATCGTTTTTTGCTACAGACAAACCTTGTCAACCTAAGCTATTCTAACAACCTTTCTTAGATAAAAAATAGATGGAGCAAAATGTCAGATTATGAAGAAAAAATTATGATATAAGAAGCTAACAAAATCATATAAATTATTGATTTTTGTAATTTCTTCACATTTTTTGAGTTTCAAATTCTGGTGAATGCAGTTAAGAAGAAAAAAATTGATAAATATCATATGCTGAAAAAGAAAAAGAATCAAAGATTTATGAATAATAAATAAAACATTATAATTCACATATATGTTGAAAGGATAATAGCAAAATAAAATTGGATGGGAAAAAAGAATGTACATTATAGCATAAGGATATTTTTAATAAATGGATGCAGATTTCCAACGATAGAATCAAATGAATGAAAAATCTTTATGATCCTATTTAATCAAAACATTTTTATTTTTAGAGTTCATATATCATCCCACTTAAATCTATTTTAATCTCGCAAAATATAAAGCCATCAAAAAGCGGGAGTCTTGAAAAAGTTCGAATTATTGTTCACTTTTTGAATGGTTTACTTGGAAATTGAATGATTTTTGGTTTCGGTACACAACACTCAGATGAAAAACCACATGCCTAATGATGGGATTACCATAAGCACAGGAGATAAAAAGTTGGAAAATTTATCAACCGGCTTGAAATTCCTAATTAAAATTGAGAAAAATATATTCGGTTTAACCGAAGAAAACTTTCAGCCGTCCATTAAAAAAATATTGGAATTATTCGATTCAAATTATCCCTTTACGTTTAATACCATTATAAGTAACATCGTTTATAATGCATTTTCATCAAAAAAGCAAGTATTTGATATTTACTTAAATTTTTTAAAGAAACTTCAAACTAAAGAAGAAGAAATTAATCAAAACACAGTTAAATTAATAGCAATTTTTATCAAACGTATATCTGCAGCAAACACACAAGAATCATATTATTTAATAGAACAAATGATTGAACAAAATTTAATTGATAGAAATATAACTAAAAACATTAAATCAAAATATAGGGGGTGGAAAAAGTCCGTTCGTCAGCTTTTTTTTGATTTATATTAGATATTAATGAAATCAAATTATATAAATAAAATTTATAATAAATATATTATCATTATTATTATAATACTTTTTTCCAAGTAAATATGATGCATGAAGTAAAACTACTTTTTTTCATGATACCTCTGAAAGAGGACGTTTAATCATTTTGATGTCAGTTCCAATTGAGGAATTACGTTCTGTTGTCCATTTCCTTTGGTTAGAATCAAATGAAAATCAAGACATATATAGGCGATTATGTGCTGTATATGGTGATAATATTATTACACTTCGAACAGTTCAGAAATGGACAAAAAAGATGAATGAACATACCTTCTCAATTTTCGAACAGAAAAAAACAGGGAGACCAAGAAGATCGGATTTCGATCAAAGAATAACCAGTTTTATATTAAGTTATCCATATGCATCGACGAAGAAAATTGCGAAGAATGTAGGCGCAGATCCAAAAACAGTGAAAAATATAATGATTAATATTTTAGGGATGAAAAAAGTTAACTTCAAATGGATTTCACATAAGTTGACTCCAGAAATTAAAGCCAAAAGAGCTGCCATTGCTTCTGAATTATTTGAATTCCTTTCTAGTTCAAATGACTACTAACTAAGACACATATTGACGCAAGATGAAACCTGGATTTATTTTGTTAACGGGAGAAACTCGATGTGGATTGAATCTGGAGTGCAAAAACCATACAAACCCAAACAAACTATTGCCTCCAAAAAAGTAATGATATCTGTTATATGGTCTATAACTGGTATCAAATCAATAACAATGCTCCCGATAGGCCAAAAATTTAATCGAATTTTTTTTTCTGAAGTTGTACTTGAAGATTTGGCTAAAAGAATTTCAACGAAGGGATATTTTTTGCATATGGATAACGCCCGGCCTCATTTGGTTCATGAAAAATTGAATTAATTGGGGATTAAAAGACTTCCGCAACCCCCGTTTTCGCCAGACCTCGCACCTTCTGACTTTTTTTCTGTTCGGATATCTAAAAAAAATGCTCGAAGGTGAGGAGTTTGAAAATGAAGATCAACTTTTTCAAAAGGTTGAAACATTACTGTATAATATTCCTAAAGACACCTTCAGAGCCGTATAGAATGAATGGATGAACAGACTTTTAATTACAATTGAAACTCAAGGTGAATACATATCATAATAAATAAACAAAATTTCTTTTACTTTTTTATTCATTAAAAAAAAGGCTGACGAACGCACTTTTTCCACCCCCTATATTTTGCTCATTATCAACCAAAAGAAGAAAACCAAAACCATTTTTCATTTGGGTCTAATAGAAATGATCCAAAAGAAAAATACTTTTTGGAAAATTATGAAGAACTTTCAAAGAATGATTGGGAGCTTCATAAGAAATATATTAAAGAAGGAGTTAATCCAAATGAAACTGCGAAAATCATTCGAAATGATGAAATAGAAAAACTTCAAGAAATATCATCACAAATAAAATTTGATTTTAACCAAACAATCGAACCATCATTTTATGAAAGATGTTCATATATTAATGCAGAAAATGTATCTTTAATTGATTATGCAGCATTCTTTGGATCAATTAAATGTTTTAAATATTTACTTGTAAATAATGCAAATGTAGAAAACACAGGTAAATATGCAATTGCAGGTGGAAATGAAGAAATCATTCATTTATGTGAACAAAATCATTCATCATTTGAAGGTGCATATAAAACAGCAATTGAATTTCATCAAAATGATATCTTTAAATATCTTTATGAAAATAAATTAGAAAAAATACAACCAAAGTCAAAAATTTCTAAAGTCACACATTATTTGGTAGATTTTTGTATTCAAAAAGATAATTATGAAATTTTAGCATTTTTGGCAGAAAAAGGAATTAATATTAATGCTTGTAATATAAATGAATCAGCAAGAAATGGAAATTTATATCTCGTTAAAAATTTCCTTCAAAATAATCAAATTCCAAAAATTATTTTGCCATTTGCTTCAGAATCAGAAAATGTTGAACTCGTGAATTATGTTTTAGAACAAAAAGGAATTGATATTAATGCAAAAAATATTCATTTGAATAACTTGGAATATGTTTTAATTTTTTGAAATATGTTTTAATAATTTGCAACAGCACTTCATATAGCAGTTAGAAATAATAATATAGAAATAGTAAAATTACTTTTAGATAAAGAAGGAATTGATGTTAATGCAAAATATATTCATTTGAATAATTTGGAATATGTTTTAATAATTTTATATATGTTTTAATAATTTAAAATCTGTATTAATAATTTGAAACAGCACTTCATATAGCAGTTAGAAATAATAATATAGAAATAGTAAAATTACTTTTAGATAAAGGAATTGATGTTAATGCAAAATATATTCATTTGAATACCTTGGAATATGTTTTAATAATTTGGAATATGTTTTAATAATTTGGAATATGTTTTAATAACTTGGAATATGTTTTAATAATTTGGAATATGTTTTAATAATTTGAAACAGCACTTCATATAGCAGTTAGAAATAATAATATAGAAATAGTAAAATTACTTTTAGATAAAGGAATTGATGTTAATGAAAAAGATATTCATTTGAATAATTTAGAATATGTTTTAATAATTTTATATATGTTTTAATAATTTATAATATGTTTTAATAATTTGGAATATGTTTTAATAATTTGCAACAGCACTTCATATAGCAGTTAGAAATAATAATATAGAAATAGTAAAATTACTTTTAGATAAAGGAATTGATGTTAATGCAAAATATATTCATTTGAATAATTTGGAATATGTTTTAATAATTTTATATATGTTTTAATAATTTAAAATCTGTATTAATAATTTGAAACAGCACTTCATATAGCAGTTAGAAATAATAATATAGAAATAGTAAAATTACTTTTAGATAAAGGAATTGATGTTAATGCAAAATATATTCATTTGAATAACATGGAATATGTTTTGATAATTTGATATATGTTTTAATGATTTGAAACAGTACTTCAAATTGCACAACAATTAGGTTACACAGAAATAGTAAATTTACTCCTTGAAAAAAGTACAAACGAAAATTCTAATTGTCTTTTTCAATAAACATCAAATCTTCACTTTCAATAAGAAATGGAAATGAAGCATATATTGCTTAGTAAATTCTTTACTAAAATAAAGATGAATTTTTTGATGATAATTTCAATGATTTTTTGATTTACAACTATCTCTGTAAGGTTATATTCCACAAGAGATATTGATAAACCACAGAAAAAATAAACCAAGATAAATAATTATAACTGCTATCATTTACTTTGAAATTCTAATCACCATAAGTAGCATTCATTAATTCATTATTTTAATGTATCAACACAAATTCCAATAAATTCCTTATTACATTTCCACTACTTTTAACAGATGGTATGCAGTTAATAGAGTCTGTAGTAGAAATATATTTATTTTCATTATTTTCATTATCTAATTCATAAGCATTAACTGCTATAAATACTGGTTTTCCTATAATAAAATTATCAATATTTTCATTATATTCAATAGGTGCGTTGGGTTTAATTGTCTTATTCATTTGACCATCACCACTACTGCTTATAATTTCTTTTCTATACTGAGAATTTTAGTAATGCCAAAAACTAAGCTCATTTTGATAGGAAGCAATCCTCCAGGTATATGTTCCAGGAGCTTCAGTAGAATTATTATGATACAAAATCTAAAAATATGCCTGTTCCCAAAACAGAATTCTGATATAGCACAATATCATTTGGGACATTCGTATGAGTTGCTGGATTCAAAGTATTAGGTTTATCTGTAATATCCTTATAACTATGAATATGTCCATTTAATGAGAAAAAACTAACATCAATATAATTAATAGAATTACAATTTATATTGCCATTGTTTACATTAAAACTGATATTATCATCGTTATTATTAAGTATACCAAAATATAATGTATTACCAGAAGTTCTTATTCCAGCTATAATCACTATTATAATCATTACTATCATGAAAATCAACACAATCTCCAATCTCCATTACACCATCACTATTGATAGTAGCTATACGATTATATGTTCTACTAGTAATAAGTTTGATGAAACAGTTAATTCTTTTGGGGTGTTAATTAAGAAAAGTAAACTTATAGCAATATCTGATAACGATTTATTAGATTTCATAAATAAATATATAAGAAGAGTATTGAAATATAATTCTATTATAAAATTTATCAATAATGATTTTAAAGAAGTTAATGAGGAATCTTTTTGCTCAAAATAAAGAATATGATAAACATATTGAACAAGCAAAAAATGAATCTAAATTTGAAAAAGAAAATTATGAAAAAGAATTAAAGCATGGACAGGAATTAGAAAAACAAAACTATGAAAAAGAACAAGCTATTAAGAAAGCTAAGGAAGAAAAAGAAGAATCACGTAAAATAAATCAAACAATAGAGACAAAAGACTTTAGAACTCAATGGTTTAAAAAATTAATATGTTTTAAATGAACTCAATAATCATCGAGATATTCTTTCGGCATGAATTAATGATATGGGAATGAATATACAGAATATAACAAGCAGCTATTGAACAGAGTGATATAAAAAGACAGATTAATGAATTAGAATTTAAATATATTTAGAATTAGATAATAAAAAGAAAGAATTACAAGAATTAAATAATAGAAATGTCGATGAAACAGGATTATCTCAATCAGTTAAAGTTAGACATCAGAATTATTTACAAAGAATGGCAATAGATAGAATGCAAAAAAGAAGTGAACTTTTAAAAGAAAATCATGAATTAAAATTAGAGTATCAACAGATGATATTAATAAAATTGATTAAGGAGAAGCAAATAGATTACAAGGAATTATTTGAGATAATGAAATTAAAACAAGGAAATTAATTATCTTGATTCTGATTATGATGTTTATGCTGAAACAGAAAATATTAAATATGATGAAAAATAAAAAAATTCTCATTCGAAAGCTAAGATTTTTGAATTAGAGAAAACACAAGAAGAATTGGGGTAATTACCCAATGATAAAGATATTAATGAAAATTTGAAAAAAATGCTGTTGATGAACTTAGAATAAAACGAATTAATGAATTGAATGATAGTAAAGAAAAAGAATATCAATCAAAAGTTGAATTAGTGAAAAGGAAGGCTTCTAGTAATGCTTATCTAAACGAAGACTTTATCAAATTAGCTAAAGAAGTTGCTGAGAAAGAACAGCAAGCTATGAATAATATGTAATAAAAAGAACAACGAGATATATTAGAAAAAGCTCGTCGTGAATCAATTATTTTACAATAGCAGTTAAATGCAGCAAGAACTACTAATAATTTAAATGATATATCTGTTATGGCTCAAATTGGATATCATTTACAGAAATTAACAAAATTACCTAGGAAAAGGACTTGTAGAACAAATGATTGTTTTCAGACAAAATATTATAATTAGATGTAATATGTTTGGTAAATCTGGTTGGGAGAGCTATATTATTATATATTCTCAATTGAGAATCATGATTTTAACATATTTTATATTGGATATGATATAACTCATGAGTTTTTACAAGGTCCGAATTCAGCTTTGAAACGATTGATGAATAGTTAATTAATTTTTTATCTTATATAGATGTTTGCACCTCAAAATCAACAACCTAATGTAATAGATGCATGAACGAACATTTAGAGGACTGGTATAATGCAGTTGATGAAGCACTAAAGTTATCAGAGATTATTCCTGAAAAATCTGAATATTCTACAGCAACATTCTACGAAGATGTTGGAAAAATAAATAAGAGCGATATTACTTACGTCGATATAATCAGATCGTTTCCAAATGATTAGTTTAAATAATTCATATATCACTTTAGAACAAGAAATTATTATTAACGTTAGTTTATAGTTTATCTGACGAAGCTAAGGCTGGAAATGATTGTTTTGCTACAATAGATAAAATAAGCAATCATGATCCTTTTGTACATGGTGTATATTGTGATTTTTCAGCAATAACTGCTAGTTAAAATATTTATGTAAAAATTCCTTGTCGAATCTCATTATTTTATTTCTGATTATTATTTAATATAAGATATTTGAGCTATATATATAATTTGAGCGTAAGTGTTTCCCATTCGTTTTGAGATTTCTGACTTGTTGTTGCTGCTTGCTTTTGGTTCATCTTGAACATATAAACTACTCATTAACTTAGTATTGGATTTTGTGAATATTCGCTTTTTCTAAATTTTACTTGATCGGTTTCAGTTAAAAACACTTTTTGAATACTTTCGATCGGTGAGTGAGCTTAAACAAACACGGATATCTTGGATATAAATTGGAGATCAGTAATAAAACATTGTTTTTTTCTTTAATGAGTATATGAATATTATATATAAAATTACAACAAATTTGAGGCGAAATTTATGATGATATAGGGGTTGCATCCAGGTACGATCAAAATCAACTTTTTCAATACTTTCGAAAAAACATGTTTTTGTATCTCACATATTTCCATGTATATAATAAATTATAAAATTTATTGTTGATCCAGGAAATAATACTACATGGACTTCAAGTTTATTATGTTGTTTCCGTATAAGGTAAGCCTAAATAAATTTATCAATATAATATATAAATCAAATTATCGTAATTTTTTGATACAAACATTACATGGCATTATATTTTATAGTGCTAGAAATCAAATAAATTAAAACAAAATCAAGAAATCCACAAAACGAAATGAAAAAAATTAAGTAAGTCTGTTCAAAGACAAAAGATACAAATAATATTGAGTGATTTATAATATTATCAAAAGATTCTGACAAAATAAAGTTCTTATAATTTCATAATTTTTATCATTTGGTGTTATATGCAAATGTCTTAGATAATATTTTAAACATATCAAAAAAAAATTTTCCATACGTACATGAATTATGTGAATACAATTTTTCAACATTGTTGTAACCCGAAATGTTTTCTGAAAATGAACGGTCTCCAAATTGAATACTTCACACTCGGGAAAAGTTGATTGGTGCATCAATTGTTGGCGACGGTTACAGATCGGCAATAAATTTTACGGTGTCAAATTGACGATAGATATACGATAAAACGTTTTGAACATGTTCAAAACGTTTTATCGTATATCTATCGTGAAAGTGACATTGGTGTGAAATATAATTGAATTGCTTACATTGGTATAAAGTATTGAAAAGGTTGAATGACATTTTGACGTGACGACTTTTTGAATAGATTTTAATCGTTGAATATTTTGTTAGTCGTGTGTAAACTATATAAAAAGTGAAGAAATATTGACCGTTTATACGGATAACATATCGGGTTATTACAAACATCTCTCAACATAACATATAATTATTTTGATATATTTGCCATACTTTTATAAGTTCAAATTATATATATATATCATAATAACAATAATTTAATCATATACTCGTTTTGTCTCATATGTAACATATGAGGTTGGACCAATTGAACCTTCGACTTTTTGTGCGGAAAAATACTTCCGTTACTATAAGACTATTAATATTGAATTATAAAAGTATATTCTGATTATTAACGGTTTTGGGGCGGTCGACGAAAATCTTCCGTTCTCAACACTGTATTATTGATATTTTGTATTGATGTAGGCTTTTAACCTCACGGATAACCTATTGAATCACTAATTATAAAAATCGATTTTTTCAAAGAATTTCATAGATTTCACTATATATTATTTATTTTGTTGCATCGTCTTAGTTCTTAGATAATATATTAGATTATTAAAAATCGTTTTGTATCAAATAAAATTAATAAATAAATAATATCCTCTGTTGTATTTATGAGGTTCAGCATGCAAAATTTGAGAAAAATCTGCATTTGCTGCTTCATATCGGCAACGATAGACTTCGGTCTATAACGGTCGCCGATACGATAGAGTGAAAATCTTGAATTTAATAGTTCACTCATAATTAAATAGTTTACTTAATTGAGCGATTTCTTAGAATTTCCATACGCAACAGTTACTTAGATATTCTTCCTAAAATGAACCAAAATCAAACAGCAACAACAAATCAGAAATTTCAAAACGAATGGGAAACACTTACAGCGCTCAAAAAAATAATCTTTGGTTTGAATATAGATAATTTTTCTCAATCATCAAATTTTATTATCAGCAAGTTTTGTAAAGAATATCCAATATCTTATGATATCATTATATTCCGAATGATATATATATATATCTTCTGATTGATAGTAATAATTTTGATATATATTTGAAATTATTGCAAGAAATTGAAAAATATGAAGAAAATAATAAAATCAACACAAAAATAATAAATTTATTTTCTCAATTTCTACTTAAAGAAAACACACAAGAATCATTTTATTTACTTAATTACATGATTAAGTATAATTTACTTGAATCAAAATTCATCAAAAATACATTTAATCCATTTTTTGTTCATATTAATCAAGATAAATCAAATGAATATAAATATTTATTTGATCAAGAAAATATTGCTTATGAAGAACTTTCACAAAATGACTTTGCACTTCATAAGCAATTAATTGAAGAAGGAGTTAATCCAAGAGAAATTGCGAAAATAATTCGAAATGATGAAATAGAAAAACTTCAAGATATATCATCACAAACAAATTTTGATTTTAATCAAACGATTAAACCATCACTTTATGAAAGATGTTCATTTATTAATGAAGATAATGTTACATTAATTGATTATGCAGCATTTTTTTCTGCAATTAAATGCTTTAAATATTTACTTATGAATGGTGCAAGTGTAGAAAATACAGGTAAATATGCAATTGCAGGTGGAAATGAAGAAATTATTCATTTATGTGAACAAAATCATTCATCATTTGAAGGTGCATATAAAACAGCAATTAAGTTTCATCTAAATAAAATTTTTAAATATCTTTATGAAAATAAAATTGAAGATATTAATAATTTGATATTTCAAAATAATATTTGGAAATTATTTAAATTATTTTATACAGCACTTATTTTAGCATCTTATAAAGGTCATACAGAAATAGTTAAATTACTTCTTGAACAAAAAGGAATTGATATTAATGCTAAAGAATAATTAGCTTAAGCTAATAAAATTTTGGATATCTTTATCAAGAATAAAAACCTTTGCATAAATATAACAACAACAACAACAACAACAACAACAAAAAAAAAGCTTTTTAACAAAAAGAAAAAATATTTAAATATCAAATTTTTAATGATTTACAACTTTTTGTTTCTTTTTGTCCTTATGGTTATGGGCCCATCTCACAACGAGTAATTTCCCTTCGACAAATTTGCCATTAAGCTCATTCATTGCAGCGACTGCGCTTTTGTGGTCCGCCATCATGCACAACGCAGTTCCCTCCTCCATAAGAAATGGAGACTTGACAGTGCCAAATTGCGAGAACATGTCGGCAAGATCGTCGTTTGTCTTGATGTTGACGGAAGATTTTCAATATACAAATTGTTTCTATAAAAATGTTTAAATTTTTGCTGATTTTGTTTTGATCTTGGTTTTTTGAAATTATTATGAACACTATTCATTGCATTAGGTTGTGGATTTTGCTGGCGTTTTGCTTGATGGTTGAGTGGTCCATTTGTTGGAATCCTTGTTGCTGATTTGAATAAACCATTTGTTGACTTGGAATTGATATTGCTGGGATCCTATTTGTGGATCCATCTTAGATCTAAGTGTATCATTTGCTGAGATGGGTAGATATTATTATAGATCTTTGCCACCAGATTTTCGCCATTGGAAACATTAATAACGGTTATGGACGTTAATTACAAAAGACGATAATATCGCACTCAACTTTTATACTCTCGTAAAAAAAGTGACAGATGAGAATCAAATACTTTGAAGCGCATCTACGAGAAATTGAACAAGGAGCAAATGCAATAAGGATGCTTACCGAACTTGAATCAAAAAAACTAAGTGATTTATTTTTAACTTTTGTCGTCGATATAGCAAATAGAAAAGAAGACCATATTTATCCTGTTTCATCAAACATTGAAACAGTCACACAGAACGAATCAACTAAAATTGCAATTGAAATTCCAAATTTTTCATTTGATCCATCTTTAACATATGATGAATTAACAAATATTGGAGCTTTTGAATTATCAGGGAAAGATGATGATGGAATTCCTTTCTCTTTATCTATTCCTGTTTTCTGTTCAGATGAATTTCATATTGAAATTTTATCACCAATTGCAAATCATTGAGATTTCAATAAAAATATTTATATTGTTTTATACTTTATCACAGTAAATAATGGTTAACCTATTATTTTTTAATCATCCTAAAAGCAAAAAATGATTAATTAAGTTATCATTATTTCTATAGAAACAATGAGTCGTATAATTCCAACACTTTTATGCGGTAGAAAATGATAAATATCTAAAAAGTAACGAATTCAGAATTTGGTATATGTTATTTTAAAAGACAAAGAAAAACATGTTTTCCATGATATCTTCTTGAAATCTTTAGGCGCTGAAATTTTGTAGAATAAATTAGAATGTAATAATAGCAAGGTGATAGTGGTTATAAATAAAAAGGAAATAATTCATTATTTGACGAATTCTCTTACAGATTTAAATTGTTCAATTTTTTGAGGGGCAAATTTTCTAATTCAAAATAGAAAATAATATTCAATATTTATTAATCAAGTGTTCGAGAACGAAAAATATTATAAAAAGGATCGTTGATTGACTCTGTCCTCACTCAACATACTCCATTAACGACCAAAGCTTTCCTTGACTGTTCGATTTTTCATTTTCGTTTAGTTTTAAGAATCTCTACACATAAAAAAAATTATGAAATAAATAAATCATTTGATTGTTTTAATTTTTGTTATGACTTTTACTTATTTAATTTTTTATCTAAACCAATTCATTTGTGGTCTTTCATTATGATTTGAACTTTATTCGTCAAATATTATTCCTTCTTGTTGTTTAAGTAAATTAATTATTTCAGGATTTCTTGTCAACATAATTGCAATTTCATATTATAAAAATTAACACCAAATTAATCGAACGAATATCGTAACATTAAAACAAAAGTCAAAAGGGATAAACAATTATTATCGATATTCAAACAGATATCTTTTTGCTTTATAAGTAATTTTACTATTTCGATATTATTATATTGACAAGCGAACATTAAAGGTGTCCAAAATAATAAAAATAAATTCCAATAAATTTATAAAAACTGAAAATATTTCTAATAAATTTCATTTTGCGCATTAACATTTGCACCTTTTTCAAGAAGTATTTTAACAACTTCTGTTTGCGCTTGACTTAAATCACCATAAAATGAGTCACGATTCAACGCCGCGTTCTTAGCAGCAATTTTGGCCATTTTAATTAATTGTTTCTCAAATAAAATAAACAAATACTCAATAATGAAACCAAACCAAAAGCATTATAAATAAATTCCAAATATATTATATTAATATGATTCGTATTTAGATCAACTCCTTGACTTTTCATGATCTTATGGATGAAATTAGGTCCCATTTCAGTAACTTTTTTACATATTAACATTAATGCTGTATAAAATACATTAAATAAATTCCAAATAACATTTTGAAATTTGAAATGATTTGAATTTATTTTGTTTGCTGCATTTACATCAATATCTTCTTTCGTTAAAAGTAATTTTACTATTTCAATGTTTTGATTTTCACATCCATATATTAAAGCTGTATAAAATAATTTCAGTAAACTTGATATTTTCATATTAAATGTCAAATCATTATAGTAAATACGTAATAAATTTAAGAAATATTACATATATTAACATCAATATTATCTTGTTCAAGTAATAATTTAACGATATTAACAAAATCTTTTTGTGATGCATAAATTAACGGAGTATTAAATTTTTATTATAAATACCAAAACATTTAAAAAAACTAAAAATTTAATAAAATTAACACAAAATTATATTAACAAATATTTTGGACATTACAATCTACATTTTGATGCTCGAGTATTAATTTCATAACTACCATTTTGTGCAGCAACAATTAAAACTGTTTCAATTAATATATGAAAACTCCGAATATTATGATTAAATACTTTATAAATTAAATAAATATCAAAAATTTTGGGTTTACATTTCGAATATTAACATCAATATCTTTTTGTTCAAGAAGTATTTTAGCTACATCAAAACTATTCTTAGCCGAAGCTTCCATTAAAGCAGTCCAAAACAAATTAAATAAATCCCAAATTTCAAGTTTATACATAAAAAGATTCAAATTAATATCAATATATTATAACAAATACTTCTTGAATTAATATCGATTCCTTCTTTTGATAAAAGTAATTTTACTATTTCGATGTTATTATTTGTTGATGCTTTCATTAAAGCTGTCCAAAGATTCCCATAAAAACACCAAATTTATTATATTATACATTATATTATTCAAATTAACTTCAAATTGTGTATCAAAACGTTTTTCATATTAACATCAATTTTTTCATTATTCAAAAGTAATTTAACAATTTCATTGTTATTATTCTCAATAGAATACATTAAAGAAGTCCAACATAACAAAAACAATTTTCAAATTATATTATAAAAATTTAAATATGCATATAATATATTATCATAAGAATTAACATTTATGTTTTCTTGGTCAAGAAGAAGTTTTAATATGTTAATGTTTTTATTTTTTGTTGCAATTATTAAAGCTGTTTCAAATATATTTAATCAATTCCAAATAATAAATTTAAACTAAAAATTATCAAGTTAATCATTAAGTTAATATTAAAGTAATATTTTGTGCATTAATATCAATGCTTTTATGCTCAAGAAATAGTTTAACAACATCAAAACTATTATTTTTTACTGCTATTAAAAGAGGAGTTGCAAATAAAATGAACAAATTCCAAAAATTTTACTTAAACGTCAAATAAAATTTATAATTTTTTCTTATATTCATATCAATGTTCTTATTTTCTAAAAGCATTTTAATAATTTCATTTTGATTATTCATACAAGCAAACAATAAAGCCGAATAAAATTATTTTAATAAACTCCATATAATTAATAAAAACATTAAATCATTCGAAGTTACAACTTTAGCATTAATATCAATTTCTTCTTTTTCAAGGAATAATTTAACAATTTCTTTATGACCTTCAATAATTGCTATCATTAAAGCAGTATAAAAACATTGAAATAAACACCAAATTATAATATCAAATTTTATGTTAATATTAAAAATATTTTTAGCATTAATATCAATATCTTTTTGTTGAAGAAGTAATTTTACTACTTCAATGTTATTCTTCATAACAGCAAACATTAATGGTGTGAAAAATATTTTGAATAAATACCAAAAAACTTGTTAAAACAGAAAATTATTAAAATTAATATAAAATAAATCAAATAAAGATCTCTCTTATTAACATCATCTCCTTTTTCAAGAAGTAATTTAACAATTTCGACATAACCATTTTGATTTGAATTTGGAACTAATAATTTAATAAATTTAAATGAATTTTTTTATCAGATGTTTTATAAATTTTATCTTCAATGAAACCAGTATTAATTGGTGTACCTTTAGCACATGCATAAATAAGTGCTGTAAAAAGAAAACTTAATAAATTCCAAAAATTATATTTGGTCACAAAAACATTAAAAGAAACTAAAAATATTATAATACAACATCAACTGTTTTAATATCAATTTCTTTCTCAAGAAATGATTTTATTATATTAATATTACCACGAGTGCATGCAATAAGGAACGCTGTTAGGAATAATTAAAATATGTTCCAAATATTAATTTGATATATCAAATATATAAAATTTACACAAATAAAAATAAATAAACGTTTTTTATATGTACATTAATTCCTTCTTGTTCAAGAAGTAATTTAACTATTTCTGTACAACCATTAAAAGATGCATTCATAAGTGCTGTTTCAAATAATTTAAATAATTTCCAAATATTATTTTGAAATACTAAATTATTAATATAAATTTTAAACAAAACAAATAAATATCTTTAGCATTGGTATCAATTCCTTCTTGTTCAAGAAGTAATTTAACTATTTCTGTATGACCATTTGAAGATGCTAATGTAAGTGCTGTATCAAATAATTTAAATAATTTCCAAACATTATTTTGAAATAGAAAATTATTAAAATAAATATTAAATAAAACAAATAAATATCTTTAGCATTAATATCAATTCCTTCTTGTTCAAGAAGTAATGAAACTATTTCTGTATGACCTTTCCAAGATGCCCAAATAAGTGCCGAAAAAATAATTTAAATAATTTCCAAATATTATTTTGAAATAGAAAATTATTAAAATAAATATAAAATAAAACAAATAAATATCTTTAGCATTAATATCAATTCCTTTTTGTTCAAGAAGTAATTTAACGATTTCTATATGACCGTAATTAGATGCAAAAATAAGTGCTGTTTGAAATAATTAAAATAATTTTCGAATATTATTTTGAAATATTAAATTATTAAAATAAATATCAAATAAAACAAATAAATATCTTTAGCATTAATATCAATTCCTTCTTGTTCAAGAAGTAATTTAACGATTTCTATATGACCGTAATTAGATGCAAAAATAAGTGCTGTATAAAATAATTTAAATAATTTCCAAATATTATTTTGAAATATCAAATTATTAAAATAAATTTTAAATAAAATAAATAAATATCTTTAGCATTAATATCAATTCCTTCTTGTTCAAGAAGTAATTTAACTATTTCTGTATGACCTTTTTGAGATGCTCTCATAAGTGCTGTCCAAAATAATTTAAATAATTTCCAAATATTATTTTGAAATATCAAATTATTAAAATAAATATTAAATAAAACAAACAAATATCTTTAACATTAATATCAATTCCTTTTTGTTCTAAAGCAAATTGAACACTTTCTATATTACCCGATTGTGAAAAATTGACTAAAAGATTTTTTGGAAATTGATGATTTCGTAGTAAATATTTAACTAATAATAAGTTTCCTTCTTTTGATGAATTTTTTATAATAGAATCATCCATATGTATTCCTTCTTCTTCATTGAAAAATGAAAAAATTTCATAGTTTCCACTACTTATACAAGTTTCGCATAATATTTTCAGCTTTTCTGCTCTTATCTCATCAGGAGACTTCATATTCTTTTGTATATTCATTGGTTGATTCATAAAATTACCAAATAACCCAAAAACAGGCAACTTATTTCCAAACATTGAAAATTGATTTGTTGGAACTTGTTTCGGTTCTTCTTGATCAAGTTTTTCGATTTTATTATTATAAATATATTTAAAGATATCATTTTTGTGGAATTTTATTGCTGTTTCACATGCGCCATCAAATGAACAATTGTTTTGTTCGCACATTTTAATTATTTCAATGTTTCCACTTGCAACGGCATATTTCCCGACGTTTGTAGTTTTAGCTCCATTCAAAAGCAAATATTTGAAGCATTTTATTGATCCAAAAAATGCTGCATAATCAATTAATGAAACATTTATTTGATTAATGAATGAACATCTTTCATAAAGTGATGGATCAATTGTTTGGTTAAAATCAAAATTTGGATGTGATGATATTTCTTGAAGTTTTTCTATTTCGTCATTTCGAATTATCTTTGTAATTTCATTCGGATTATGTCCTTCTTCAATTAATTTCTTATGAAGTTCCCAATCATTTGCTTTAAGTTTTTCAATATTTGCATCGAATATTTTTTCGATCTTCGTAAGCGTAGGATCTCTGTTGAATACAGTTGATTTTATTTTGTTACGATGTATAAAATAAGATGAGCATATGGATTTAGATTTATTTTCGTCAATTATCCCTTTGCTAATCATTTTCTCAACTAAATAAAGTTGTTCTTGTGTATAAGGAGACTTGTAAATTAAATAGTTAGAAAATATTTTTAAGATTTTAGCTTTATCATTATCTTTGTTTATTTGCTCTTCTTTTGATTGGAGTGATTCTAAATATTTGAAATATATGTCACTAACACATTTGGTTGAAACAAATGAAGAATAAACTAATATAGATATGGCAACATTATATGAATAGATAAAATCGGGTTCAATAAGTTTCATTGTTTCTTCAACTGAAGCATTAAGATTTTCTTCATTTAATTTAAATATGATTTGAGTGATTGCAATTAGCTTTTGCATCTCAGTGGATTGATTGTTAGCTCCTTCCATGAACAAAAAGTAAAACTAACCGACCAAGGCACCACTTTTCTATAGAAATATTCTGTTGCTTTTGTATGGAGAACTCCTTTGTGTTGTGCTATCGTTTCTAAAACAGTTCATTTGTTGATTCACACCTTGCATTGAAATATTTCAAAAATATTGTTTAAACAAACGAATTCATACAAAAAAGCATAAAAACCGTTATTTTCAGAGCATCGTTTACTATCATTGGAATTCCAATGATTCATTCAATTCTATTGCAATTTGCAACATGATAAAAATCAAAATAGTGAAACACCATAGATCAAGATTGCATGTGAGTCAATATAACAACGGATTTCAAACTTCAAAATTCAATTTCTTCAGTATAAAATAGTTTAAGAATTGATAGGAAATATAATAAATTTTTTTAATCATGTTACTGCAATATAATCGCAAGCTAAAAGATAGATAATTTTAATTTGTAATTTTGTTTATTGAACTTCATCACCAAAGAACTAAGAAGTAAATACTATGCTTCTACATTAATATATTGATGAAAAAAGAAAAATTTAAAAAAAATTACTTTGTTTTATATGTTTCACTTTTTATTGGTTGTGTATTCTTCTTTGAAGTCATTTGCAAATGGATCTTCTTCAATGTTTTCGAGTGATGTTGTTCCGATGTATTTATTTATTTCTGTTTCATTTTGTTCGCTATTTTCTGAACTTTGTTCAACATTTTGTTTCTTTTTTCGCACTAAGATGATAACAAGAACAACAAAACAACTACAATTATTGCAATCACAACTCCAACACTAATGTAAATATTTGTTTTATTATTATTTATATCATTATCATCAGTAAAAAGTGTAAAAAAATTCGAATAAAATTGGAAATATGTTGAATAAATTATTACATTATATTCATAATAAATAATATTTGTATAAATGCACGTAAATGTCGAGGCAATCGAAGAAAGAAGAAGTGTATTTATATTTGTAATTGTGAAAAAAGAAAATGTTTGTGTATATGAAAAAGTTAAAACAATTGAAGAAGTACAACTCAAAAAAGTTTCTGCATATTCATGTATATTACTTTGTGTGAAGAAAGTATTTGATTTCGTATATGTATTACTTTGCATAAATGTGTGTGATTTAGTAAATAAATTTGGGTTGGTAAATGTGATACTTTGTGTGAATGTAAGCGTTGAGATTGGATTACATCCTTTTGATATGGCATCTTTAACTACTTGTAATGTATCAAATGTTTCATTGCCTGTGTAAGTTGGTATCACCATAACTGTATTTATTGAAAAATACATTGTTGCCAAGAGTTGGCTCTGTTTTGCCATAAAAATAAATACATTTCATACTAGCGCATGATGAAAATGTATTTGAGGAATACATTGTTATCATAATTACATATATCATCAAAAGAAGTCGAATTTTTATAACCTATTATACAAACAAACGGATAATCCTAAGAATAAATGAAAATATTATATTATATACATAAATGTCATTTTAATCTTAAACATCATTTGTTATTATTATGTAAAGACGTTTGTTAAATGCATTACAATAATGGCAAAATGTTATCTTTATACATTTATAAACTGCGACAACATATATGTGAATTCAAGTTTAATAATGTGATACAACCAAATGAAATAAATTATGTAATTCATTTATTTACACAATTCTTCATCAAGAACATCGCTGTTTCTAAAAATGAAAATTTATTATTTTATTAAACACAAAAGAGTAAAACGTTTTAATTTTGGCTTTCCATCAGATGAAGGTTAATTCTCGACATTGCACTTCTCAGCTGCAGACCTTTCGAAGGGTTTCCCAATTCTATCGCGATCAAATTTATAATTTCGTCCGCGTTTCCATTTCCGTTCAACAAGAAATCGAAAGTTTTGTTCCATATTTCATTGTTCCATCTTTTTGGACAATTTTCGACGTTATTATTTAATTGGATTTTTGTACAAAAGTAATGAAATAACAATGCAACATTAACTCTGTCATTATTCCCATTGTTATTATTAATGTTTTCGCAATTACAGAGTATAATTCCTTGTTCGATCCACGAAGGATTATTAATATCAAATTCTTTCGTGAGTTCCAAACTTGTGATTCTATTTAATAATGTGTTCATATTAATATTTCCATGTGATAAAAATTTCTCTTCAAGATTTTTGATGATGAAAAGCATTTGCAATAGATAAAAATGCGCAATGAGTTCGTCAGTTCCACGCGGTCTATTATGACAATATTCGATTACGCGTTGAAATGTGCCATATTTACAATATTTGGTGATGTATAAATTATTTGATATCAGTTTACCAACCAAAAAATATTGCGGATTTGTGGGCATAAATGGAATTACTTCATGTGAAACTTGCTTAAGATGGAATGTGCTCGAATTATTTGCGCATAAATATGACGAATTGCTAATTTTGGAAATAATATTATACGTTTCGCCGTCAATTATTATGCTATTTCCGACTTCGATTCTGTTATTTGGTGTTGAATTCTTTTTAGGTAATGATAAAAATGAATCATCTTCATTTGAAATATCCCTTTTCTTTCTTAAGGTTGATGACGCCGAAGGCGGTGCATCACCAAAATCATATTCAGCGTTTTGAAATGAGGATTTAACTGGTTGAGGATTATCATAATTATCAAATTGGGGTTTCTTTTGTAATTTGCTTTTGAGTATGGACATAGGCGGCGGCGCATTGAGGAAATCATATTCGTCACTTTGGAATGAGTTTTTAATCGGCTGCGGTTGATCAAAGTCATCGTCAAATGGAATTTTGGTTTTTTGACTTTTCTTAATTTGCGACGAGTTATTAAACGAAGTTTTGTTTTTAAGTATTGGCGAAGCTGAAGCAGCGTCAGCAAAGTCATATTCGTTGTTTTGAAATGCGGATTTAATTGGTAGCGGATTATCAAAGTCATCATCAAATGGAATTTTTTTGGATCTTTTGGGCATCGGCTGCGGTGAGTTATCGAATTTTGTTTTGTTTTTAAGTATTGGTGAAGCCGGAGCAGCATTTAAGAAATCATATTCATCATTTTGAAGTGCAGATTTAATCGGCTGTGGATTATCGATGTCATTATTAAATGGAATTTTGCTGTTTTTCTTGGGTATTGGTTGCAGTTGAGGATCATCAAAATCATCATCAAATGGAATTTTGGTTCTTTCCTTATGCACTGGCTTTGGCTGTGGTGAGTTATCGAATTTTGTTTTGTTTTTAAGTATTGGTGAAGCTGGAGCGGCATTTAAGAAATCATACTCATCATTTTGAACATTATTTTTGCTTTGAAAGGCAGATTTGACTGGCTTAGAGTCATCAAAACCAAATTTTCTCTGTGAGACATCTCCATTAAAGGGTTGGTTTGGTACGAATAGTGGAGAATCAATTTCATCATTGCCTTGTGGTGTAAAATCAACTAGTTCAAGAAAATCATATTTTGGAGGAACTGGTTGCCTTGATAAAATTGATTTACAGGATACGCCCGTTGTATTGAATACATAACTTACATTGTCTAAAACACCAAGATCAAGAATGGGCTGGCTTGAAAGACGTATTTGCATCCTTTCAATAAATCCACTGTATACTTTTTGAAGAAATTCATTCGGCTCTACATTTTGTTGTTTTGCTGTTTCAAATATATCAAGTGAAGAAATAAAGTTCTGTTGGTGCTCAAATAGAATTGCAACTGTTGAATACCATAAAGCATTTTTATGACCTACACCAATTGAATGACATGATTTTAAAATTTCCAATCCAATCGAATTTTCAAAGCCAGCAACGAATTTAACAAGTGATATTATTAACCGATTATCATTTCCAAGTTCTGGATTATTTAATAATACATCTTTTAATTGATTTTGTAAAGAAATCCATTCACGCGGAATTCTATTCGATGCTGGTTTGGTGGAATTTATTTGAGAAATTATTTTGGTAAGGACAGGATTTGAAAATAGCTTTAGATCCATTTGAGTAACAACTATACGTTTATTATTAGGGGATGACCGTTTATTTCATTTCACAATGCATAAACAAAATATTCAATAAGCTATCTCAAAACAATGTAAACCTATGAATTATAAAATTCAAGTTCTTCATCATTTGTACAACATTCAGTTTGCTTAATGGTGTGGTCGTACTGGTAGAAATGGTGTCGCGTTAATTTTTTGATGTAAAATTTTTAACAAAAAATAAACAAAACAATATTTAAAAACAATTCTATTCTTCTGATGCAGATATCAGCCACGAAGTCCACAAATCTCTAAACCTAAAGAACATTTTTGCTCCTTTTCTCAAGAATCCAGAGATTCCTTTGTTTTCATCTTTCATCTGATTCATTTCTTCATCAGTCCAACCGAACTCTTCCTTCATTACATTTATCACTTCTTTGTCTCCACTGAAGTATTTCACTAATAACTCCGAAAGTTTCGATCTTTCGTCTTCTTCTTCTTTATTTACATTTTCTTCTTTTTGTTTTGTCGGTTCATCGTTTTTCTTATTATACATTTCATTATATTTATTAACAAGTGCTTCTAGCTCATTTTCGAGGTCATCAACATTCGGCAATTCTTTGTTTAATGCTGAGATTCGTTCGAATTCGGAACGGTTACACGATAAACGTTCTTCGAGAATAGAAATTTCGGAATCGCTAGAAAAGGTGTCGTTTGCGGTGGATTCGAAGCGATTGAGTTCATTGAGAAGTTGGGTATAAAGTATACGTTCTTCTGTTAGTTCATGTTGAAGATTTTCATTACTTTGTGATGATATTTCAAGCTGGGATTCAAGTTGTTGAATTGAAGATTGAAGTTCTTCATTAAGGTGAACTTTGGAGTTGAATTCTTCTTGAAGAATTTCATGAGATCGATTTGCAGATTCTTTATCAACATGTGATAATTGGTCGCTGGTGAGAAGTTCAGTTAAGGTGGCTATGTGAGATTGAAGGTTTCCATTGCTTTGTTGAAGTTGTTGTACTTTTTGCTCAATTTGAGATATTTCTTGATCAAGGGTTGAAAGA
The DNA here is from genome assembly GCF_020186115.1 of Histomonas meleagridis. Lineage (NCBI taxonomy): Eukaryota > Parabasalia > Tritrichomonadida > Dientamoebidae > Histomonas > Histomonas meleagridis. The sequence continues at coordinate 1,386,507 of NW_027150894.1, forward strand.
GAACGAAAAGAATCATAGAGCGAATTTAGCTTGAGCTGCTCTTGGGAGAGATTTTGTATGTTTTGGTTGATCTCGTTTATTGAAAGATGAAGTTGTGTAGGATCAGATAAAAAATTGGTTCCTGGGAAGAAGTTAGATAATTTTTTCATAGCCTCATAATATTGAAACAGCTGCTTATTGACAGTTTTAGGTGTTGATATTGAGTCAGTTTCTTCTTCTTCAATTGATGAAGAACCTAATAAATCTGCTTCAGAGATTTCTTCTTCCTCCTCTTCTTCCTCTTCTTCTTCATCATCATATTCAATTGTAATTGCATCTTGGATTTTTTGGAGAAGTCCTCGAAGCATTTATTGAAAACGTTTATTCTGTCTCTCTGTGACGATCAAAACCACTGAATTTGTACTTTTCAAATTTAAATGGTTTACTCAAACATATGCATGGTGAAGTGATGCTTAACGTACGGTAAGAACGTCATAAATTTATTGCACAAAGAAGCTCCAAAGATTGGACAACAAAGTTTTTCCAAACACAAATTTATAAGATTTATTTTGTTAGATTTCTATTATGCAATTGTGCCTTCCTTATTTTTCAAAAAATTTACTGTTCGTTATAGTGATTTATCTTTATTTTTTTCTTTAAAGTGAAGTGACATTGCTTTTTGTTCGGCATTTAACGGTCTACATTGTATTTTAGAACGATGCGTTCAAATTGGTAAAATTAAAAAACGATATGACGACTTCACATTTCCGCACACTCAAATGACAAGCCCGAAAATTCTTGTTCATCTTGGCGCATCGGAAATACCGAAGCAGTTCCAAGAGGAATCCTTAGAATGGGTTAAGAAAGCAGTTGAAAGAGGTTACGAAGTTGCCAAAACAGGTGCCAAAGCTGTTGATATTGTAGCTGAAACAATATGTGTTTTAGAAGATTGTCCTGTTTCAGATGCTGGTATTGGTGCTGTTTTCAATGAAGAAGGTAAACACCAAATGGATGCCGGAATTATGACTGGTGATAAGAAATATGGAGCAGTTACTTGTATAACTGGCGTTCGTAATCCCATTAAAGTAGCTCGCCTCATGGTTGATGATCCCAAGTACTCAATTTTAACAGATGAAGGTGCCATGCAATTTATCAAAAAACACAATATTCCTCTTCTTCCTGATGAACAGTTCGAAACTCACTACAACAGGTACATTCGTGATTCTTGCCAAGGTCATCATGATCCACTTGATTTATTTGTTATTCCAGAACATGGAACTGTTGGATGCGTTGTAATGGATACATATGGTAACATTGCTGCAGGTACTTCGACAGGTGGTACACCATTTTCCCCAAAGGGCCGCGTTGGTGATTCATCTCTTCCAGGTTGTGGAGTTTGGGCTGACGATGAGGATGCCTGCTGCAGCTGCACTGGCTATGGTGAATCAATTCTTGTCGAACTTCTTGCTGCAAAAACTGCACAACGTTCTAATAATATGTCTGCAATGAAAGCAGCTCGTGAATCAATCAAAGCATTTGCAAAGACTCCAAGATCTGTAGGAGGAGTGATTATGATTACTAAGAAAGGAGAATATGGATTATACCATAATACTGTACATATGCCTTTTGCAATGCTGAAGGAAGACGGCACAATAGTAAGTGGTCTATCTGTCAGCGAACTGGGAGACTTTGAATGAGTATCCTAATTAGTTCGCGAATGAATAAAATAATAGTTGAAATGGAGCCATAATTAGTTTTTTGTGTTTGAATTGAAATTGATCGTATACGAAAAACAAAAGCAAATACAGTTACTTCTCTCCATATTGAAGAGAAACATGTAAAGTTTTAAGCCGGCAGCAACGTTAGAAATGAGTCAGATACCCTTAAAGTGCGCTGAAGAACTGTTTATAAGAATCAGTCAAGTTCAAAATGGCGAAAAACAAGAAGACGAACTTCACAAAAATAAACATAATAAAAAGTATAAAGCACTCTTTGTTTATTTAAGTTGCATCTATTTCCACATATGATACATGGAAATTGATCGCAACCCTGCATCTCTGGACATTAGGATATGTTTTTTATTTATTAAAGTGATGTTCAAAGATCATCTTTTATGGTTTTCTCTAGTTTTTACTTCATCCTATTTCAAAAGAATTAGAAATATATATTGGCATTAAAATCAGATAATGCTATTTAATTAATTTAATTTTAATCATATTATTGATATCAATGCACCTAGAAATAAAGCTTTATTTTTGAAAATAAGAAGATAATCAAAAAATGCCAATTAAGCATTTGGGTAAAAATATTGGAATAAAAGATTATTTGCATAAACACACAAAAAAATTAATAACATTTTATACATAAAACAAAAAAATTTACAAATAAAAATTACTTCGCGATATCTTCAGATCCCTTATTCAACATATTTCTTGCTTGATCAATCATTGAATCAATTTTATCTAATTTCTCTTTCAAATCGTCCACCAATTCCAACGCCTCATTATTTCTTTCGAATTCTATTTTATTTGCATCTCTCGACTTAACATTATTATTCTCAACGTTTTCGTCGATATTATTTTTTTGACTTAAATCTATTTCAAGATTTAATTCCTTAAACAAATAATTTAATGAATTATATGTATCATTTATCGCATTTTCGACATCTTTAGACAAATCATCAAAATGAAGAATACCATTAAAAATACTTGCGATATCACGACATAGTATTTGCACGTCTTGTTTTATTGATGAAATTACATTAATTCGTTGCGCACTTTGTGGAATAACATTAGTAAATAAATATGAAACTGAATAATTGAAGTCACTTAACTTTTGTTGAAATTGAGAAAAGTTAAATTGCGGCGTTTGATCTAATAATGCATTCTTTGAGAGTTCTGATGCACTCTTTGATATGCGATAAATGTGTCCTAATGCACCATTAACTGTTTTGATTGGAAATGGTGGAATTGGCTCAGAAAAATAATGTGAAAACTCTGCAAAGACTTGTGATATATGTTGCATCTTTTGTGACAATAAATCAAATAGCGGATGTGTTTTTCGAGAGCTTATGTATTGGAATTGTTCAACAAATATGTCAAATTCTTTTAATAGATTTCTGGCAATTCGATAAAGAGTGGCGGTTGGTCGAACTTTCGTTGGTGATTTTGATGGCATAAGATTATTAAACATTAGCCGAGAATATTGAATAAAACTATTAAATACTTTTTGTGTGATTGAAAATTGGATTAAAAAATCATCATCAATTTGATCTAAATAACACGCCTTTGAAAACCTTATAGAGGCTTCTGATAAATAATCCCAACTATCTTGTGATGGTCGAAGTTTTAATGTTGATGAAAAATAATATGAATTTGAATCATCTGCTGTTTTAATTCGACGTGGAGTTGGACATGTTTGTGCAAGTTGATTTCTTGGTGATGAAACTGTACTTTTTTGCCGAATATTTAATGTTTTCCCTCCATTCATGTTGGAGTTAACGTAAAGATATGACATGTTACATGAAATTCTTAATGGAGAAAGTAAATTATGTTGTTGAAGATATTTCTCCTGAATGGAGGGCTTTAGCCGAACAAATAGAAGTACCTAAAAAAGTTACATCAAAAGAGCAAAAAATTATTCCAGAAAATAATTTTTCATTATCACAAATTCTTTGTGAAGATTCTTCATTAAGAGCTATTCCAATTTCACTTAATAAAACAGAAGAAATGATTCAATTTACATCGTTATTAATTGAAGAAATCAATCGATGTATTACAACATTAAAAACAGCTGAGCAAAAACGACGTGAAATTGCATCAAATGCTGAACTTATTCATGGTGAATGTGATTCACAAATGGCATCTGAGCAAAGACTTACAATTTTTGTTAAATCAATAGATTCCATTTTACGTTATTATGATGATTTAGAAAAGATTTCACTTGATTTTAAGTCACCACTTTATACTGTTTTAAGTCCAGACTTTCCGACAAATTTACAAAAGATTGAGCGCGGCATACAATTTTTTGAAGCAAATCCGAACTATCGTGACTCCAAAATGTTTCTAGTAAAATATCAAATGTTACAAACCAAGTCCGTAGAAGTTATTCGTGAACATTTAATACTTACTCTATCACGACTTTCATCACGCATTTCACATCAATCCGACGAAACCGCCATCTATGTCAAATATATGAGCGTTGCTCCGTTAACAAAGCGATTATTTGAGCTTAGTGAACGCACGCCAGGTTTTAATGATGTGTTATCGATATATCGCGAATCACGTATTTCATTGCTTAAGCCATTTTTAAGTATTCCCATTACAGATCCGAAAGAAATACGATCACAGGCATCAAAAATCCTAACATATGTACGGAAAGAATATGAATTATCACGCGAATTTTTTAATTTTAATGGACATCCATTATATATCCGATGTTTTTGTGATTTAGTGAGTGATATTGGACAACTTTTTAGTGATAATTGTTGTTCATTAATCTTAAAAATTAATGATGTTCAAACATTATGTGAGATAAGTATAGTCTTAAAAGGAGATGTGTTACAAGAAGAAATCGGAAGAATTCCTTTAGCTTCCGAAAAGCTTCGTAATCATTTCTTATATATCTTAAGTGTAACACAAGAACGATTAATGTTTCGAATAGAATTAATATCGAATGAAAAGACTATTGATGTTGATAAAACTATACAATTACTTTCATTAACTTATTATGCATTACCTCATGAAACATTTAATGAGTGTGCATGTAATTTAATGAAATCTTGTTTGAACACATTAAATATCGAATCGAAAAGGTTTAAAGAAGATTCGATTGATAAATCGATTTTCCTTTTAAATCATTATTTAATTCTAAGAGATAAATTAAAAAACTTCGATTGCCAAATAATTGGCACTACACATGAAATAGATTTTGAACCTTTATCTGAGTTTTTATGGAGACTTTTAAAATTCGATCCTTCTGTCTATAAATTAAGTGGCGAACGCGGTCTATTTAATAGTTTAAGTGGTTTGTCGAGAATTGTTTCTTCTACTTTTGATGTTAGAAAAGAATTAGAAAGTGCAACTTCATTATGTTTTAAATCTTTGACTTCTTATTCAACACAACTTTTGTTGCAACCTTTGTTAAACTTAAAATTAAGAAATGGAAAAGAAAAAGAACAAATTTTAAACGCTTTGGAAGGTGTGAATTTGGCAATTGATGAACACTTTAAGGATTGTATAGGAGATAAATTAGAAAAAGGAATTCCAAATAAGGCTCAAAAAGATGCTGTGTATGATGTTCTGCATTCACATTTGAAACAGGTCGTTTTGGATTGCGTAAATTCGTTCGGAAATATTGATGATGACGAATTAAAAGTACAGATTAAGAAGGTGATAGAGAGAATTAATAAACTTTAATTGTTTTTCATAATTAAATTGTTATTTGTTGAAATTTCTTATTATTGGAAATGAATGAACTTGTTTTACAACAAAGATATCAGAAAATTATAAACGAAAATAACAAACTTTTTATTTGCAAAAGAAATTGATGTAAGTGCTTTAAATAAATAATTATGCATATATGTACTAGCCTACATGTATATTTTCGGGCTTAAGGAAAAGGGAAATTTGGCGTACCCTATAACGATATCATCATGAACCAAATTTGGTGGTGCCTTTGTGCGGTCAGCTCACTATAAATAAATTCTGTTGGAGCACACACCAAACTTTTTTTATTTTTAACTGTCCACATTCTTGAGGATTTTTTGTGTTAAACTTTTATTATACAGTTCCAAACAAGGAAAAAATCCCACTGACCAGAAAACACCCGTCAGAAGCGGTATACCGTTGCGACGTACAAACGTGCACAAGCCAAAAGACACCTATTGGCCTAAGAAAATACCGACTTTGATAAAAATTTACTTATAAGTGTTGGCCAACAGAAGAAACCCACGGCACTTTTAAGCTGCTGCGGTTATTTCAATTGAAATTGCGTTGTAAAATGTATCGTCGCTGGCATAAAAATTTATGTGAGAATAAAATGACACAATCGATTTTGTGAATACAAAATGTTTTAAATCATAACATCAAAATATTTCGATATTTAAAATAAGCTATATGAAATTTCATATATATTTTCTAATAATAAAAACAGGATGGAGTCAACTATCGCCAAAAAAAAAGAAAATTTATGCTCTTTGAGCGATGTTATTGATATTCATTCAATTTTTTTTGTGAATTAATAATTTGATAAAAAATAGAATTGAACAGGTTGAATTAATTTAAGAATTAGAATTATGTTTATACAGTTATATTAATTAATGAAATCTCTAATGAGATTTACATTAGAAAACTCTTAAAGCTGTTTACGAAATAAATCATTTCTAAATAAATATTGAATATTATTTATTAAGTATTGTTTTACAGATATTGCAATCAATATCTCGTATCTTAATAATATAGAAATTACTTCATATAATAGAGTCTTATATCGTTTGTTTCATTTGTATCAAAAAAAGTCAATCAAAGAACTGGAAATAAAACAGGAGATAATCATTTTTATAGTGTTAAATGCTTTCGTGAGTATATGGTCAGAGAAATTCAATATTTTTAGTTTTCACACAAATTGTTACAACAATTTGTTAATTTAGAAGTCATTTTTAACTTGATCCAATACTTTGAAACAGAAAAAGGAGAACTCTTTATGATTGAACATTAGCCATAATATATTTTAAAAATTTATTCAAAGAATCGCGAAGTTGTTACTTATTCAAGATAATTATTTTTCATATGACAATTCCTTAGATGTATTTATTTGTTTTCTATTTCTAAGATCAGACACATTTCAATGGCAAATCATCAAGTGATATCTCTGTTTATAGCTCAGATTGCTTCATAAAAATCCAAAATTGTGTTTTTGATAAACATCAGAACGAGTCCATCGGCGAACGATACGAAGGAAATACAGTTTTTTGTGTAAAGAATATCCAATATCTTATGATATCATTATATTCCGAATGATATATATATATCTTCTGATTGATAGTAATAATTTTGATATATATTTGAGATTATTACAAGAAATTGAAAAATATGAAGAAAATAATAAAATCAACACAAAAATAATAAATTTATTTTCTCAATTTCTACTTAAAGAAAACACACAAGAATCATTTTATTTACTTAATTACATGATTAAGCATAATTTACTTGAATCAAAATTCATCAAAAATACATTTAATCCATTTTTTGTTCATATTAATCAAGATAAATCAAATGAATATAAATATTTATTTGATCAAGAAAATATTGCTTATGAAGAACTTTCACAAAATGACTTTGCACTTCATAAGCAATTAATTGAAGAAGGAGTTAATCCAAGAGAAATTGCGAAAATAATTCGAAATGATGAAATAGAAAAACTTCAAGATATATCATCACAAACAAATTTTGATTTTGATCAAACAATTGAACCATCACTTTATGAAAGATGTTCATTTATTAATGAAGATAATGTTACATTAATTGATTATGCAGCATTCTTTGGTTCAGTTAAATGTTTTAAATATTTACTTATGAATGGTGTAAGTGTAGAAAATACAGGTAAATATGCAGTTGCAGGTGGAAATGAAGAAATCATTAATTTATGTGAACAAAATCGTTCATCTTTTGAAGGTGAACAAAATCGTTCATCTTTTGAAGGATTAAATTTCATCGAAATGATATCTTTAAATATCTTTATGAAAATAAAATTGAGGATATTAATAAATTAAAAAAATTAGGAGAAAAATGTGTTTCATATTTTAATTATGAAATTTTTACATATTTAGAAAAAGAAGGAATGAAAATTAATAAAAATATCATTAATAAAGCAGCAAAAATTGGAAATATTTTTCTTGTAAAATATTTCCATAAAAATAATCAACTTCCAGAAAATATTTTAGTTTTTGCTTCATTTTCAGGAAATGTTGAACTTGTTACCTCCATTTTAAAGCAAAAAGGAATTGATATTAATGCTAAAGATATTTATATGTTTTATTTAATATTTATTTCAATAATTTTATATTTCAATAAGAGATATTTTTTTAATTAACTTTTATTTACGGAAGTACTCCCATGATTCTTAATAACCCATTCAAGTCTTTTTATTAATGCTTCAAACATCATTTGAAGAGCTTCAAAAGTGACACCTTCGAATATGCATATAATTACATTTTTTGAATCTTCTTCTGAATTCTTTCTAAATATTATTCTGAATTTATCCCCACACTCTTTAGGTTTCCCTTTGTCATTCCAAAAATCGCATGGGCTTAGATCTGGTGAATAAGGTGGGTGAGGAATTCTATTAAGTTTTTCATCTCTCAATTTTTGAGTAACAATTTGACTCATTATGAATGGGGGAGTTTCCATATGGACACATATCGGCCACATTGAAATAATGTCCAAATATTATTTTGGAATTTTAAAATATTATAAATAATATTGTAAATAATGGGTAAATTTCTTTAGCATTAATGTTAATTCCTTTTTGTTCAAGAAGTAACTTAACTATTTCAAGATATCTATTTAAAACTGCAGTATTTCAAATATCACAATTAAATTCTAAATTTCTTTTTTAAACCCAAAAATTATAATATCAATTTTGTATAATACATATGAATATCTTTAAGTTTAAAGTTAATTCCTTCTTGTTCTATAAGAAATTGAACAATTCCTATATAACCTTTTATAGATGCTATCATTAATGATGTTCTAAATAATTTAACAAAATTCCAAATATTATTTTGAAATATCAAAACATTAAAATATATTTTAATACAAACAAATTAATATCTTTAGCATTAATATCAATCCCTTCTTGTTTAATAATATATTGAACAAGTTCAATATTTCCTGATTCTGATGCGAAAACTAAAATGTTTTTCGGAATTTGATTATGTTCAAGAAAATATTCGACAAGATATAAATTAATAATAAATTACCTGTTTTCGCTGATACATTAATTATATATTCATCGAATTTGATTTCTTCTTCTAAAAATGATAGAATTTCATAATTACCAATATTAATACATTGATAAATTTGTTCTTGGAATTTAATATCAGATAATGTTTGAGTGTTACTTATATAATATCCTAAGTTTTAAATGGAATTTTGTTTTTAATTAAATATGTTAATAAATGTTGTTGATTGTTTTGATCTAGTTTTTCGATTTTGTTTTTATAAATATATTTAAAAATATTCATTTTGACTCATCCGGAAAGATATTTTTTGAAAAGGTTTTAACAGTTTACATTTTTCATATTCTGAAACTGATTCAACAATGTGATTTTGCAGACGATTTTTGTTGTTAAGCACTGAGAAAAATGATGATATTTTATGTTTTATATATTGAAATAAAAAATAAGTATAGAGCTTTTCATACTACGACACGTTAAAACAGAAAGGATTGTCTCAATAAAAAATATTTTTGGATTGAGAATACATTGGTCATTGATTTTTCTATCAACTGCTTCTCTATTTCTAGAAAAAAAATCTCTTTATAAATATATAAATATCCGAGTAATTAGACAAAATTATTATATTCTAATGGAAAAATTGAAACATATATAAAATCTGATGTCAAATTATTAAAAGATAACGAAAATTAAAATACAAGTATAAGTGATTCAATAAGTGTATTTTATAATTTTTAGTAATATATAATTATATCACATAATCAAACAAATCATTATAATATTTAAAAAAATATACCCAAAGTAATTCACATTTATAATAATATCTGTATTGCGTAAATTATGAAAATTGTTAAATTTTATGAAAATTAATGATAAGATTAGATAGTGGAATTTACGCGAATATTTGGAATTTATTACAATAATTTATAACAGAACATATGATAACTTCTTAAATAGGTCAGAAAGTTATACCTAAATTACTTTTTGCAAAAATCGAATTCAATGCCAAAAGTATTTCATATTACATGTTCAAGGGGTTCGAAGTCAAATTTGAATGAGTGTACGAATAAAAATCACTCAATCATCTCATATCGTATCCAAATAACAATATCAGAATAAAGCTTGCTCAAGAAACCGTGGTATTGAATTATATTCGAAAAAAACAGAAAAATCGACATTATCACATAGAATGTCAAATAAATTGAAAAATGTGATATATTTGAAATTCGAAAGCACATGAGTAATATGAGATAAAAGGAATCGATAAATGTATCTCGAGTCAGTATTTTAAAGATAATTTGCAAATTGCATTTGTATCGATATTTATTCAATATAATTGAACATTTTGCTAAAATAGGCAAATAAAAATATATAAAAAAAATCATCAAATAAATTCAATGATCAAAAATTATAATGTTCAGAAAAAAATATTTAGTTTGTGCCAAGATATTTCAAGAATGAACTCATACAGAAACTATTTAATTGATTATAAATTATTAATCAGGTTAAATAAGTACATCAATTAAAGATTACGAAAATTATCACATCATTCATTTTTTCAATAAATTCATAAATTCAAGAAAATCAAGATTTCATATAATTATTTGGAATGAATAACAAATAACGATTTTATGAAAAAAAAATATAAAATTTTTGTTTCTTAACAACTTAAGAATCATTTAATTTGGCTGTTGACAAATATATTACAATGATGTAAATAAATAATGTATATATTCTAGAAAATAGTAAAATTTTGATAATATTCACCATCATTCAAATTCGCTCCCATCGTCACTTATCGTTGTTGCTATCGTTTGATATAAACCATGCAAAAGTCGATTATTGTCACTTTTTGGAATGAAAGAATAAATTTATCTCGTGCTAATCATGATATTATTTCTAGATTTATATTAATAATAGATGTAACTATGTATATATATTATATATTCATAATATCAAGATCGTAGGATGATCCCTATATACGATGAGTGGAAATTGCAAGTCGAGTTTAATATATTAATACTATAGTATTAATAGTGATGAAATTTCAGCGTTTTTGAAAGAAAAAGAATTAATTAATTATTTGATATTCATTTTAACTCTCAATAATATTTTCATCTTTTACAAATTTGTTCATGTACTTATAGAGTGTAAACATAATCATTAAAATTCAACATATATAAATTTAATTGGTTGGTTTTAACTTAAAAAATCTTCATTGTAAATTCATTAAAATTTTCATTTTATTGTTAAGGTATAAATCATCTGTTAGCAAATATAAATAACATTTACAAATCATTGAATATTTACAACTTAATTAGAATTTTTTTCTTTAGGTTTTTCATCTAAGAAAAAATTAAATTTTGTCATGAAAAAAAATATTTATTAAAAATTAAAAATTGCATTACCTACAAATGCTAATTCAATAAAAATTATATTTTAACGAATCCTTTATCTAAGAAATCTGTTCCAAACGGATCTTCTTCGATATGTGAAGTTTGTACACCAGAAAAATCGGTTATTGTTTCCGGCTCTTCATTCGTAGCATTATTCATTTTACTTTTGTCCACTTGAGTTTTTTCATATTCATATAAATACATGTCATCGATGACGAACTTTTATCTTTAGCATGTTTAACAACACAACCAAGAGTACCAATAATTATTAAAACTATAAGAATTGGACCACAAATGATTCCTATTAATAATTCTAATGAAATTTTATTATTATTTGAATCATAATTATCATTTAAATAAAAAACAGTATAGAAATCTAAATAATAACTATAGAATGTGGTGTATGTAATAACTTTATAAACATAAAATACAAATAATGAAACAAAATGTGTGTATGTGGTAACGCTAAAAGAAATTGTATCTGAATTAGTTAAATATGAATACGAAATTATTGTTTGTGTGACTGTCATAACATAAATTAATGTTTGGGAATAACTTTGACTTATAGTGACACCATCAGAAATATTATGTGATGACATTTGAGCATGAGTAAAAGCATCTGAAGAAGTGAATGTACTTGTCGCAGGAAATGTAAGTGTTGGATCAAATGTCATCGACGGATAAAACGTAGATGATGGATCAAATGTAGATGTTGGAGAATATGTATTTGACCCTGTAAATTTTGATGTTGGTGGAGGGGTACATCCTTCTACTGATGAAGTAAAAATACCTAACTGACCAAATGTATTATTTTGATATCCGTTTGTCACCAGAACATTTGGTGATCCTGAAAAAACATATTCTCCGCCAAAAGTTGGTGATGTTTCACCATAAAAATAAATACAATTAAGGCTATTGCATCGATAAAATGCGTAATCACCAATAAAATTTACATTTTCTCCAATGGAAATTGATTCCAATGCAGAACATTCATAAAACGCTTCATCTCCAATTGATTCTACATGGATTGGAATTATTATATATTGTAATTGATCACAGTCATAAAACGCTTCATCTCCAATTGATTCTACTTTAGCAATATCAACATTTGTTAATTTAGAACTTTCAAATGCTTTTGGACCAATTGATGTAATAAATTCAGGAATGTAATATGTTTTATCTGTTTTTGCAATTGGATAAGAAATTATGGAATAATTTATGATATCACAAAGAACGCCATCATATGAAAAATATTTATTTTCATTACCTATTATTACATTAATATATGAAAGATTATTACAAACAGCAAAAGGATTATCACCAATATATTCTACTGAACTTGGAATTTCTATAGAATTTATACCATGACAATAATAAAATGCTTCTGTTCCAATTGATTTAAGTGTTGAAGGAAATGTTATTTCAGATATATGATAATTCCCTTGAAATGCTTTATCTTCAATTGATAAAACTGTTTCAGGAAATACAAATGATCCATTTTCAATTCCTGCTGGATAACATATAATTTTCGTTATTTCATGATCATAAAGAACCCCATTTAATGTACAAAAATTAGTATTATCTTCAGAAACATTAATATATTGAAGACCTTTACATGAGCAAAATGGATTAACTCCAATATTAGTTACGTATGATGTAATTGTAACATTATACAATGAATCGCAATAATAAAATGCTAAATAATCAATTGTTGTCACACCTTTACCAAATGTTACTGATTCCAATTTTTCACATGAATCAAATGCACATATTCCAATAATTTTAACTGAGTCAGGAATCATAATGCTTACAAATGAAGAGCAACGTGCAAATAAATAATTTTCAAGTTTTTCTATTTTATCAAATGGAATTAATGTTAAATTATAGCAATATGCAAATGCGTATGTTCCAATTGAAGTAACTGAGCTTGAAATAGTGATATTCTTTAATGAAGTACAATATTTAAATGCAGAATTTCCAATGGATGTTAATGTATCTGGAAATGAAATATTATCTAATTTACTACAATATGAAAATGCATTATTAGAAATTGATCCCAAGCTAGAACCAAATATAACATTAGCTAAGTTTAAGCAGCTGTCAAAAGCATAAATTCCAATTGAAGTACATGCTTCGATTCCAACAATGCTTAATAAAGGCCATTCATCAAAAGCAAAGCTAGGGATGCTTGCTATTTGATCTGAAATCACAACATATTGAGTCAGACTCATGTAGTTGTCGCTAAAGTCTACATTTGATTCGATAGTAAGTTTCCCAGATGTTTCATCAAAAGATTGAAAAGAATACTCAACAAAAAAAAGAAACATGACAAAATGAGAATTCTTACTTCCACTTAATGTGATGTCAATTTTAAGATGTTTGGTTAAAAAATATATGATTATGTAGATAGTTAGAATTAAAAATAAAATCGTGTAATTAATGAATTTGGTTTCAAATATGCCTGCAATGCTAGTGCGTTTTGGTGCTTCAATATTCCATGGATTAAGAGTATCTGAAAAACTATTCATTATTGGAGTTTTGTAATTTTCAATAGGGAAATACTGAAAATACACTTTTGGTGCCTGCAAACATTTGTCTCTTAGATAGTTTTGAAGTGAATTTCTTGGGAAAAGAAGTAGATCTCTATGCATATCTCAAAGGCAGAAACAATAACAAGTATTCGAGACTGAATCTACGGTAGCTATTTCACCTATGAATAAGACTATGTGCAGTGATAAATGTTATGATATTCCAGTATGTCCGGAAAATGCCAATTGCTCATAGGCTTTGTGAACTTCGCAACATACATAACAGTATAGAGAATCATATTTGGTTTGTATTTATTGAGGTCAGTATGTTTACTGGGATGAAGTTCTTCCTCATTCGCAACACTTTGAATTCACTTTTTGATAAATGACATTTGATAAATTGAGTGACTTATGATCGTTTCTATAATTTTTATGGACATTCCTCCTCCACCTCCTCCACCAAGTCCATCAGTTTTGCAACTCGTTCCTGATGAAGCTCTTGCAATTGAAAAGTTGTTTTTAGAATTAAATGAAAATAATCTCGAATTAATTTTTCAGAAAGTTTCAAAAGTATTAGAAGTTCCACCAAGTTGTCCTTTACTCTATGAATTTTATATTACTCAGTGTATTTATATGGCTTATTTTACGCAAAATAAAGATGCAAAATTATACATTTCATTTTTAAACTTGTTATCAAATACAAAAAATATAAGTTTTTCAAAACTACTTAAGGTATTAACCATTTATCTTTACCTAAAAAATACAAGTGAATCAGAATGTCTTCTTAACGAAATGATCGACCATAAAATGATACCTTCAAATCTTTATTATTATTTAAAAATTATAAATAAAGAAAACAAAGAAAATCAGAAAGAAAATCATATATTGGAGATTCTTCGAAATGATAATTTAGAAGAATTACAAGAAATGTCAACGCAAAATAAATTTGACTTCAATCAAACAATTGAACCATCACATTATGAAAAACATTCATTTGTTAATCATAAAAATGTTTCATTAATTGATTTTTGTGCATTTTATAAGTCAATTAAATGTTTTAAGTTTTTATTAATTAATGGATCAAATGTTAAAAATACATTAAAATATGCGATTGCAGGCGGAAATTTAGAAATTATTCACTTATGCATACAAAATAATTCGACTATTAGCTATGTATTAGAAACAGCAATTCAATTTCATCGAAATGACGTTTTTTATTATTTTTATGATGAAAGAAATCAAAAATTTGAAGAAAGAAAAAACTTAATCATTAGCAAAGATTTAAATGAATTAGGAATACAATGCTTAAAACACATTAATTATGAAATTTTATCTTTTTTAGAGAAAGAAGGTTTATCAAAATTAAATCTTTCACTCCAAGCTGGTGCATTAAGTTTGCATAATCTTCCATTTATACATATATTTTATGAAGGAAAAATGATTAAAAAAGAACTTTTTTCCCAATTTCTTGGATATGGAAATCCTATAGTAGTGAAATGGCTCATCAAACAAAAAGGAATTAAGATTGAGAATGTCGATGTTAAATTACATAATTCTATGTGATAAATATTTATTTAAAATTTCATTAATTTTTTTGAAAAAGCATTTTTATGGGCATCAAAGTATAATCATGAACAATTAATTAAATACTTTTTAAAACATGGAATTGATGTAAATCATAAAGACATTAAATTGTTTTGTTTAATATTTATTTTAATAATTTTTTATCTCAAAATAATAATTGGAAATTATTTAAATTATTTAAAACAGCACTTATGAATGCATCTTTTAATGGTCGTACAGAAATAGTTAAATTACTTCTTGAACAAGAAGGAATTGATATTAATGCTAAAAATAATATTTATTTTTATTATTTTATGTTTCAAAATAATATTTGGAAATTATTTAAAATATTATGGACAGCACTTATGAATGCATCTTTTAATGGTCATACAGAAATAGTTAAATTACTTCTTGAACAAGAAGGAATTGATATTAATGCTAAAGATATTTATTTGTTTTATTTAAAATTTATTTCAATAATTTTATATTTCAAAATAATATTTGGAAATTATTTAAATTATTTTCGACAGCACTTATGATTGCATCTGAAAATGGTCATACAGAAATAGTTAAATTACTTCTTGAACAAAAAGAAATTGATATTAATGCTAAAGATATTTATATGTATTATTTAATATTTTTTTTAATAATTTGATATTTCAAAATAATATTTGGAAATTATTTAAATTATTTCAAACAGCACTTATTAGAGCATCTTATAAAGGTTATACAGAAATAGTTAAATTACTTCTTGAACAAGTAGGAATTGATATTAATGCTAAAAATATTTATTTGTTTTATTTTATATTTATTTTAATAATTTAATATTTCCAAATAATAATTGGAAATTATTTAAATTATTTCAAACAGCACTTATGAGAGCATCTCAATTTGGTTATACAGAAATAGTTAAATTACTACGTGAATACAAAGGAAATGATATTAAATAAATCATAATTTTCAGTTATTATTATTATTAAAAAGATATGATTTTTTTGAAAAATACAATTCAGAAGATAATGAGATCTCATTCATTTCACATTTAAACGGTCGTTTCAAAATAATAAAAAAAGAATTTTCAGATAAGAAATCAATAAAAATGCGAAGAATAATAATTATATTAATAAGTGTTCTCAGAGAGTTCCTCAAACTTCAAATCCTGCAATATTTTTTCAACGGCAGTAGATTGCAAAAATACTCTCGTTATGAAATTTTGACTGTTCAATCTTTCCAAATTCGATATGATTTCGACCATACTTTTTCGGGAATTTTGGAATATTTCCTATATAGTAATATTGTATGTTAGATATGTTTATTTTCTAAACTATTATCTTGTATCATTTTTATTGAAATTTTTGAGAAAAAGTGAAAATACATGAAAAAAACACACTTCTCCAAGGTTTATGCAAACGCAACTTTTTATGTGAAGTAGCGCTCGTCTTTATTTATTTGTGAATAAAAGTATTTGATTATTTTTTAAGAATATTTTTTATACAAATTTTTACGAATGATCAATAAACTGGTGAAGTGAAAAATGCAGATAGGATAAGATTATTTTTCATCTGTTTTTTGTTCTCGATTATATTTTTTCTCGTTTTTCCTTGATATTGAATATTTCTATGAATAGCTTGTGATTATTTGTTTTCGTATTTTTATCATTATCGAATGTTTTTTATTTAATTTAAATATATTTTTGTCTTTTCATCATGAATGTGAGAAATTTGAAGTAATTTATAATATTTTACAATATTATTTGTTAAATCCATCATAATTATATCATATTTTACATATTTTATTTTGATAAATATCAATCATAATTAAGTTAAAAACAACACATGATGTATTTTCTTGTTTAATTTTCTGAGTCGTTAATGAATCAGACATCGATCGAATAGTACTATTAAATTAATAGGTTTCGAGTTGATATCTTTATCCTTATTACCTTTATTCATGAAAAATGATCGATTTATCATATTTAAATTCAGGAATACCAAATATAAATAGTGAGGCATCTGTCAATAGTGATTTTTTTATATTTTATATCATGACTATATGGTCATTCTTGAATTTTTCGTCGAAAAAGCCAATTTGTGAGGTGAACGACATGCATGCATTGAAACATTGAATTAAGAAAAACCGTGCATATTCAAATCACGAATTTTAATTCAAAAAGTTTACTAATGAATTTTGAATTATTCAATTTTTTTTTTTTTTTGGAAAACATGACTGAAAGAATGAAGCATAAAAAAAATTCAGCAGTACAAATATATAGTCAGGCTGGCTCATATTAATGAATATAGCTAGCTAGAAACTGTGGTATTGACTAATAATCGGAGAAATAGAGAAATTAACATCATTACATAGGATGACAAATATTAAGTTGTAGAATGTAATATATTATGAGATAAAAGGAATAGATAACCGTAACTCATATTCGTTATTTAAAAAACATACACTAATTAAATTCGTTCATAAAATTATCAAATTAGATTGAACATTTATCGAAAATACGAAAATTTAAAAAAAAATGCAATTGATAAATTCAATGATCAAAAATCGTTTTTTTCAGAATAAACAGAAAATAATGTATCGTATGTACCAAGATTTTACAAGAATATGTACTTCAACAGAAAATATTTTATTAACTATTGATTATGAACCATGTCGAATAAGTATAGCATTAAAGTATTTTGAAAGTTATTACATATATGATATATCATTTATTTTTTCATTGAATTAATAAATTAATTTCAAGAAAATCAAGATTTGATATGCTTATTTGGAATAAATAACAAATCACGCTTTCATGAATAAATCTCAACAATTTTATTTGTTGACATATCACAAGTAACACTTACCAAATTTGGCTGCCTTCATCACCACAATGATCATGGAAAATATTAAAGCATAGAAATTCAAGACACTTTTCGGATATAAATAACGTATTTTTTGAGAAAATGGTAAAAATTTGGTGTTGCCATTTTTTTCCTTTCAAATCCCCTATCGTTCAAAAACCGAATCATCATTAATATTATTTAATATTATTTTTTTTGTTTTATAAGCACATAAAATCAAATTCGAAACAAATGAAAGACCGAAATCTACAATTGATGAAGAATGTGGGTGTATTTGATATTCGATATTTGGTTGAGATTTCTTTAATAACCGAACAGTTATAGAAGCATTATTCGGTTTAAGAATGAAAATTTCGTGGGCTTAAGGAGAAGTTATAATTAAATGATGAAGTTGATATGGTTTTTTGGATATAATTTAAAAAGTTTATCCACAATATATTTAGTTCAGGTTCCATGGATCAACTGAATCATAGGGGGACCCCATAAACCGTTTATTTTTCAAACAAACCTTCTCAATTCACATGCCGATCAATTTGCATAGAAGTTTAGTAAAACCCCCATCCGAGCGGTTTATGACTGCTAGCTCAATAAATTCAGAATATGTAACAAAAAGATCGATACCTTTTGAGAAGATCAAGTTTAAAAATTTAAAAAATATTTTTATAGGTAGGATCCTACCTTTTATATGTCCAAAGGATTTCCTTGAAAAGCGAGTAAAACCGTTCCCAGATTTACACTTTTTATAGAAACTTTAGAAAAATTCGTCTTTCTGGAATGGAAGGTTTTGATGAAGACAGCGGAAGTTTTGAAAAGTTTGATTCAGACAAAGAAGAAATGGCCTCACGTGTTTTTACATTACTTCCAACAAAAAAATACAGAAGCAACAAAGTATCTCATCAAAAATACACCATATTAACCTTAATTCCATTATTCCTCTACCAACAATTTCGTTTTTTTACAAACTTCTTTTACCTAGTAATAACTTTATTACAATTTATACCAGCATTACAAGTTGGTTTATTATTTTCGTATGTTTCACCTTTACTCTTTGTTTTAGTCATTTCCTTTATCAAAGAAATGTGCGATGAAGTACAAGTAATGAAACGTGATTATGAGCTTAATTCACAGAAATATACTTTAATCACTTCAGAAGGGCCTACTGAAATCAAGTCTCAAGATCTTCGCGTAGGACATATAATTGAAGTAGAAGCAGGCAAAAGGGTTCCAGCCGATTTAATTCTCCTCAAAACCTCCGAAGATGTCGGCTCAGCATTCATTAAAACAGATCAACTTGATGGCGAAACTGATTGGAAGCTACGCCGATCACTTGGGGTTACCCAAAACTGCGCCAATCTATTTGATCTTGGTAATATTATTTTTGAAGTTGAGCAGCCACAACCAAACATATATGAGTTTTCAGGGCGAGTGTATTATGATGGCTCATATCATCCTATTGGCATTGAATCCACAGTTTGGTGTGATACAGTAGTTGCTAGTGGTAAAATTATCGGTGTTGTTACATATACAAGTACAGAAACAAGGTCATCACTTAATGCGTCACCGCAACCGATAAAAAGTAATCACATTGAAAAAGACATGAACAAGTATTCCATAATATTATTTATATTATTATTTTTATTATCATTTATATCCACTGTTATTAATGGATTTTCATCCAATTTTATTGTTTTATTTATACGTTATGTGATATTATATTCATATTTAATACCGATTTCTATGAGAGTTAATTTGGATTTAGCTAAAATGGTATTTGTGTTAAGAATTAAAAGAGATAAAGATATTGAAGGAGCGATTTTACGTAATTCTTCATTAGCAGAAGAATTAGGTCGAATACATTTTTTGTTTACTGATAAAACAGGAACATTAACACAAAACGAAATGGAATTTAAGAAACTTCAATATGATAATATAATTGCGGATAAAGACACTAAAGTATCTCCTTGTCCATTATCATTTTTAGCATTATCATTATGTCATAATGTCTCTGTTACTGAAGAAGGTTTTCAAGCTTCTTCACCAGATGAAATCGCATTAGTTAAACATGTATCTAATATCGGATACAAACTTATAAATCGAACTGATGATCTAATTGAGATTCAACTTGAAGATGGAACAATCGAAAGATTTAACGTTTTAGCATTATTACCATTTTCTTCTGTCTGGAGTCATATGGGAATAGTTTTAAATAATTCGAAATATGGAAATTTGTTGTTCATTAAAGGTTCTGATGTTAGTGTAAGTAAAATGTGTCCACCAAATGAATGGCTTGATGAAGTTGTAGGAAATCTTGCACGAGATGGATTACGAACATTAGTATTTGCATATAAGCAATTAAATGATGAAGAACTCGAAACATTTTTAACAGAATTTAAAGAAGCTTCACATTCGATCATTAATCGAAGTAATAATATCTTAGAAAGTTTCCAAAAGATATCGAAATCAATGGAATTATTAGGCGTTACAGGTGTTGAAGATAAACTTCAAGAAGGAGTTCCAGAAACACTTGAAGCACTTAAAGCGGCAAAGATTAAAGTATGGATGTTAACAGGTGATAAATGTGAAACGGCAATATGTATTGCATTATCATCACGTTTGTTTTCACGAGATTGTGATTATAAAATAATACATTCGTTAAGTGAACTTCAAAGTTATATCGATAGTCCTTATGTACCACCATTAGTAATTGAAGGAAAAGAATTTCAAGATATTGAAGTCGTTCCTGACTTCTTTATAAAAGTAGCAATGCGTTCATCTGCTATTGTAATAAATCGTTGTTCTCCATCACAGAAAGAGAAAGTTGTAAAAATGGTCATGAAACAAAATAAAGATTTAGTTTCATGTGCTATTGGCGATGGAGGTAATGATGTATCTATGATACAAACAGCTTCAATCGGTATAGGCATTGTAGGTAAAGAAGGCAAACAAGCTTCTTTAGCTGCTGACGTATCGATTAATAACTTTTCGCACTTGCAAAAGATGTTGTTTTGGTACGGATCGAATTGTTATAGACATTCGTCAAGATTAAGTCAAGTTATTATTCATAGAAGTATTTTGTTGACGATTGTTCAAGCGATTTATTCCATTCTTTTTAATTCGATACCAACTCCGGTTTATGATGATTGGAGTATGGTCGGATTCTCAACTGTTTTCACGAGTTTTCCTGTGTTTTGTCTTGTTTTTGATTATTTCGTCGATTTAAATACTGCATTATCTTTCCCTGAGTTATATATAAAATGTCAAAAAGGCAGATATTTCTCCTTGAAAACATTTTTGATTTGGGTTTGGCTTGGTATTTATAATGGTTTAATAATAATTTTCTTTGTGACTAAACTTTTTAAGTTTAAACTTGGAGTCGATAGTCGAAGAATTCAATCTGTTTCTTATACTTCTTTGATGCTGATTGAATTGATTTTGATTGCAATTCAATTGAATCATTTTAATATAGTAACAATTGCTGCAGAAATAATTTCTTTCGTGTTTTATGTGGTGGCTGTGTTCGTGATTCCAAAAGGTTATGATGTTAATTTCATGATAACAGGTGAGTTCGTGTGGAAAGTATTGATAATAACTTTGGTAGGAAATATACCATTGATATGTTATGAAATTTATTCAAAATGTTGTTACCCTTCAAATGAAATTAGTTTAAGAACAAATAATTCAAATTTGGATGGAGCTTCGGCACTTTTGCTTCTCTAAATAATTAATAAAATGTAAGTTGTTATTTAAATTTAAAAAAAATTAAACAACGAATCAGAGAGTAAGGGTTCTGTTTCATGAAAATATGATTGTAAATACATTAGTACAAATGATTGTGTATAGATTACATTAATTTATGAAAATATATTCTTCTTTGTAAAATTTTGGAAATTGTGAGCACAAATTTGTGATAGTTCATTTTTTTGAATTAATAATAATCATCCAAAAAGTGGCATTAGTTAGGAAGATCCTTATTAATTCTTCGAATAACTTACACCAAACTCGAAAAAAGTGAATAATAAAAGCAATCATCCGGCACGAAAAAACACATCACCAATTGATAATGGTTTTGGTAGAACAATATTTTTCAATTCATCATTTGCATCAAACAATAATACTAACAAACGATTAACAGTAGCACCACCACCTATAACATCATTTGTAAATAATAATAACACAAATAATAACACGAATAAACCATTAACAGTAGCACCACCACCTATAACATCATTTGTAACAAATAATAACACAAATAATAATACGAATAAACCATTAACAGTAGCACCGCCACCTATAACATCATTTGTAACAAATAATAATAACACAAATAATAACACGAATAAACCATTAACAGTAGCACCACCACCTATAACATCATTTGTAACAAATAATAATAACACAAATAAACCATTAACAGTAGCACCACCACCTATAACATCATTTGTAAATAATAATAATAACACGAATAAACCATTAACAGTAGCACCACCACCTATAACATCATTTGTAAATAATAATAATAATACGAATAATAACACGAATAAACCATTAACAGTAGCACCGCCACCTATAACATCATTTGTAACAAATAATAATAACACAAATAATAACACGAATAAACCATTAACAGTAGCACCACCACCTATAACATCATTTGTAAAAAATAATAATAACACAAATAATAATACGAATAAACCATTAACAGTAGCACCGCCACCTATAACATCATTTGTAACAAATAATAACACAAATAATAACACGAATAAACCATTAACAGTAGCACCGCCACCTATAACATCATATGTAACAAATAATAATAACACAAATAAACCATTAACAGTAGCACCACCACCTATAACATCATTTGTAAATAATAATAACACAAATAATAACACGAATAAACCATTAACAGTAGCACCACCACCTATAACATCATTTGTAACAAATAATAATAACACAAATAATAACACGAATAAACCATTAACAGTAGCACCACCACCTATAACATCATTTGTAACAAATAATAATAACACAAATAAACCATTAACAGTAGCACCACCACCTATAACATCATTTGTAAATAATAATAATAACACAAATAATAACACGAATAAACCATTAACAGTAGCACCACCACCTATAACATCATTTGTAACAAATAATAATAACACAAATAATAACACGAATAAACCATTAACAGTAGCACCGCCACCTATAACATCATTTGTAACAAATAATAATAACACAAATAAATTATTAACAGTAGCACCGCCACCTATAACATCATTTGTAAATAATAATAATACGAATAATAACACGAATAAACCATTAACAGTAGCACCACCACCTATAACATCATTTGTAACAAATAATAATAACACGAATAAACCATTAACAGTAGCACCGCCACCTATAACATCATTTGTAAATAATAATAATAACACAAATAATAACACGAATAAACCATTAACAGTAGCACCACCACCTATAACATCATTTGTAAATAATAATAATAACACAAATAATAACACGAATAAACCATTAACAGTAGCACCACCACCTATAACATCATTTGTAACAAATAATAATAACACAAATAAACCATTAACAGTAGCACCACCACCTATAACATCATTTGTAACAAATAATAATAACACAAATAATAACACGAATAAACCATTAACAGTAGCACCACCACCTATAACATCATTTGTAACAAATAATAATAACACAAATAAACCATTAACAGTAGCACCACCACCTATAACATCATTTGTAAATAATAATAATACGAATAATAACACGAATAAACCATTAACAGTAGCACCACCACCTATAACATCATTTGTAAATAATAATAATACGAATAATAACACGAATAAACCATTAACAGTAGCACCACCACCTATAACATCATTTGTAACAAATAATAATAACACAAATAATAACACGAATAAACCATTAACAGTAGCACCACCACCTATAACATCATTTGTAACAAATAATAATAACACAAATAATAACACGAATAAACCATTAACAGTAGCACCACCACCTATAACATCATTTGTAACAAATAATAATAACACAAATAATAACACGAATAAACCATTAACAGTAGCACCACCACCTATAACATCATTTGTAACAAATAATAATAACACAAATAAACCATTAACAGTAGCACCACCACCTATAACATCATTTGTAAATAATAATAACACAAATAAACCAGTAACAGTAGCACCACCACCTATAACATCATTTGTAAATAATAATAATACGAATAATAACACGAATAAACCATTAACAGTAGCACCACCACCTATAACATCATTTGTAACAAATAATAATAACACGAATAATAACACGAATAAACCATTAACAGTAGCACCGCCACCTATAACATCATATGTAACAAATAATAATAACACAAATAAACCATTAACAGTAGCACCACCACCTATAACATCATTTGTAAATAATAATAATAACACAAATAATAACACGAATAAACCATTAACAGTAGCACCACCACCTATAACATCATTTGTAACAAATAATAATAACACAAATAATAACACGAATAAACCATTAACAGTAGCACCACCACCTATAACATCATTTGTAACAAATAATAACACAAATAATAACACGAATAAACCATTAACAGTAGCACCGCCACCTATAACATCATATGTAACAAATAATAATAACACAAATAAACCATTAACAGTAGCACCACCACCTATAACATCATTTGTAAATAATAATAATAGCACAAATAAACCATTAACAGTAGCACCACCACCTATAACATCATTTGTAAATAATAATAATACGAATAATAACACGAATAAACCATTAACAGTAGCACCACCACCTATAACATCATTTGTAACAAATAATAATAACACAAATAATAACACGAATAAACCATTAACAGTAGCACCACCACCTATAACATCATTTGTAACAAATAATAATAACACAAATAATAACACGAATAAACCATTAACAGTAGCACCACCACCTATAACATCATTTGTAACAAATAATAATAACACAAATAATAACACGAATAAACCATTAACAGTAGCACCACCACCTATAACATCATTTGTAACAAATAATAATAACACAAATAAACCATTAACAGTAGCACCACCACCTATAACATCATTTGTAAATAATAATAATACGAATAATAACACGAATAAACCATTAACAGTAGCACCACCACCTATAACATCATTTGTAACAAATAATAATAACACAAATAAACCATTAACAGTAGCACCACCACCTATAACATCATTTGTAAATAATAATAACACAAATAAACCAGTAACAGTAGCACCACCACCTATAACATCATTTGTAAATAATAATAACACAAATAAACCATTAACAGTAGCACCACCACCTATAACATCATTTGGAACAAATAATAATACAAACAATAATTCAAAAATAACTAAAACAACAACATCTCCAACAAATGGATTTTCATGCATTATTATTAATGATACAGAAAATAACAACAAATCCCATTAAGGTTTCACCGCAATTGACCACTTCTCCTCCTATTTCATATTCATTCTATAAGTCAAATGTTTCACCAAATGAAAAATCACATTTCGCAAAAGTTAATACAAATGCAATACAACAAAATTTATGTTCTCCTCTTTCCATAGTATATATTCCTTACCCATTTGTTGTCACATATACATACGGGATGCCAATGCCCGTATATCCATTTTATCCTTTATATGATGTACAACAGTTTCCACAATATGCATATGCGTATATGCCAATATGTCTACAAACGCAGTCTCGGCAAAGAGTTTAATAAAAACAATTTTTTTTTCTGGTTGTAATAATGAAAAGGAATTCAGCCACATTTTCAATTTTATTTGGATTCCTTGTAATCATATTTGAATGAATCTGTTTCATACTTCATTCTATTTATAAATGTGTAATCAATATTTTTAGGTTTTATTCAAATTTTTTCATCCAGAATTTAATCTAAAGTGGTTGCAGAAAGGTTTCCCAACGATAGAATCGAATGAATGAAAAATCATCGGATTTATATTCAAAAACTGAGGTGTTTGGGAAACCTTTCTGCAACCACTTTACATATATTTATGTTGTATTTAAAATTTTGTTAATCATTATCTGCTTGCAACAATTTGTTTGGTTGATAAAGGGAAATGTATACAATAATCTTATAAGATATATTACTATATTTGAGATAATTTCTATTGTTAAGAATAGACTTACAATAAAGGTCTCAATATTTTCTTATTTTATTAACGAACCTGTAAAAAAGAAAAGACGCTAAATAATAATGAGTTTTTGTGTACATTTTATCATATGATGTATTTTGAATTATTTCATCATCATAATTCAACCTAATAGGCATTAACATGTCTTGAAAATTGCAATTCAATTTATATTCTACATATAAAACTAATGCTATTTTTAATGATTCAGTACAAAACAGAACGCGTTTTAATTTTGATATAAAAAATGGAAAAAATGCTGATTTTATTTAACGTGGAAAAATATTTTGTTGTGGAGGAAATATCATTTGAGGGTAAGGCATTTGGCCATAAGGGCTAAACATTTGTCCATAGGGGTTACACATTTGATTGTATGGAGGATTTGCATTAGTGTTTGTTGTTGGAACACACGCAATGCATGGAACATAATAATATCCTGGAATATAATAAAATGGAGGTGGCATTGTCTTCACTATGTTCGACGTGGTGTTTTCGAGCTCTTTAACCAGTTTTGAAACATCTTCTGCATCAAGATCAGGAACCACATTTTCAATTATTTTCTCTAACCCTTGCTTATTGTCATCTTGGGGAGGATCCTTCTTTGCTTTTTTGTGATGGGTTTCATGCCGTAAGAACTTTTTCTTTAATTTTGATCTCGAAAAATTATTATCGTGATTTTCAGATGGTTGTCGCCCAAAGCTGAATGATTGCGGCCACTCTGGTGAGGTGCTTGGTGTAAATGATCCAAACTCTAAAGAAGAATTCATATCAAAATTATTTGATTTATTTTTATCCTTTGAAATTATAAAATCAAAAGAAGGAAAAGCGATTTTTTTGGGAAGTGAGGAATTACTGTTTTTTGAAGAAGGATCTGGAGTTTTGTTGGTATATTGTTGTTGTTCATCATTTGATAATTTTTCCCATTCATCATAAATGGTTGCAAAAAATTCGCGCATATTTTCAAAGTTACTTTCACCAGAGTCTTTTTGTTCAATGTTTTTCTCTTTTTCTTGGCGAAATGATTCTATGCCTTTTCCCAGAAGCATTACTTGTCACTTTTCTGATAATTTGCACGTTTAAATATTTCCATGAATCAAAACTTTCACAAAAAAAAGTTTTGCAAAAGTTAGCAAGCTAATTTAACTAGTTTTCCAACATATTTGACTCTTACTCAAATCGAGGATTTATCAAAATCAAAAATTCAAGTTTTTTTGAAAATTAAAATTTTGAATGCATTTTTTAACAAGTAAGCTGAATGCACTTTTTATCTCAGAATTTAATGGTTTTAAATATTTAAGAAAAAAATTGATAGTAATCTTAGTTATTATCCTTAGGATGAAACAAATTCTGAATGACTCATAAAAAAAACTTCAGCGCACATACTGAGAAAGTTAAAACAACATGTTTAGATGAAAATTTTTGTTGTTGAAACGCAAAAAAGTCACATGTGATGAGGTTATTTTTTTGAGGTGTAAATTGAAAGCGAGTTTTGGCTTTTTGAGAAACTTTGCCGCAATTTGTTTGAGTTAAAAATGGCTATCGCTTTTTTAAAAAACTGACACCCATATTGCAAAAAAACTGGTTTTAACTTTCCTCCCAAAACCTTAAAAAGTCAAAAATGCTTTTCCGATATTAGAATCCATCATTAGATACACTATGTTTTTTTAAGGTGAAAGTATCTCTTAATTGATATTATCCTCGTGGATAACTTAATCAAATGAAAAGTAAAAGCACATTCACTCTGGTGAAGCCGCACGCACAAATTATGGCTTGAATTTTAATTATTTTCTATATCATAAATTAATTAAAATTTGTTATTGTTAAATTTTTTTGATGTATTCCTGCATCGCCATTATTGAACTCACCAAGCGTTTTGTTATGACTGAGTTGACGTAAAATGTATATGTTTTGCAAAAAATCGCCTCGAAATTTATCTCTAAATAGAGGCGCCAGAATTTATCTTTTTCTAATTTTTTGAAAAAGTTATTTTATTCAACTGGGTAACCACCAATATTTGAATTGATTCGATTCAATATCGACTTCTATCCGATAAAGGGTTTTCTATTAAAGAATGAGCGAGCAAGAGCAACCGAATACAAACAAGAAAGCTCCTCCAAAGGCAACTCCACCACCAGTGCGTCCACCACCAGCGCGCCCTCCTCCAACACGACCACCACCAGTACGACCACCTTCATCAACTCCCCAAGCTGAAACAGAAAGTTCCGAAGATGAAAAAGGTGCGCCTGTACCTACATATCTAAAAAATGTAATATCCCCAATTCGTGTAAATAATGATTTACCTCTTCCTCCATATCGTGCAGGTTTCCGTGAACAAATTAACAAAAAGCAAAAAGGCAAGGGCAGTAACAAAAAGGCAGCCAAAAAAGGCAAAGCAAAAGAAGAAGAATCCGAAGATTCTTACATGGAAGAGGACGACTTCTCTGAAACCGATTCTGATGAAGAACAAAGCAAGCCAAAGGGAAAGAAACTCGACAAATCTAGTTCAAAAGGCAAAATCGAAGTTAAATCAAAGAAATCTGATTCCAAAGCAAAGGCTGATGAAGATGACGAAGAAGCCAAATACAAATCAAAGAAATCATCTGACACAGAAACTGATGAAGAAGATAAGAAGAAATTAAAGACTCCAAAGAAGTCCAAGGAAGCTGATAACGAAGAAGCTAAAAAGAAAGAAAAGAAGACGCCGAAGAAGTCCGAATCTAAAGAAAAGATAGAGGAAGAAAACGAAGATAAAGCTAAATCTAAGCCAAAGAAGGTATCTAAGAAGACATCAGACAATGAGGACAATGAAGAAGCTAAGCCGAAAGGAAAGAAGACGCCAAAGAAGTCCGAATCTAAAGAAAATGTCGAGGAAGAAAACGAAGAAAAAGTTAAGAAGCCAAAGAAGGCACCGAAGAAGACATCAGATAATGAGGGACAATGAAGAAGCTAAGCCGAAAGGAAAGAAGACGCCAAAGCAATCCGAATCTAAAGAAAATGTCGAGGGAAGAAAACGAAGAAAAAGTTAAGAAGCCAAAGAAGGCACCGAAGAAGACATCAGATAATGAGGACAATGAAGAAGCTAAGCCGAAAGGAAAGAAGACGCCAAAGAAATCCGAATCTAAAGAAAATGTCGAGGAAGAAAACGAAGAAAAAGTTAAGAAGCCAAAGAAGGCACCGAAGAAGACATCAGATAATGAGGACAATGAAGAAGCTAAGCCGAAAGGAAAGAAGACGCCAAAGAAGTCCGAATCTAAAGAAAATGTCGAGGAAGAAAACGAAGAAAAAGTTAAGAAGCCAAAGAAGGCACCGAAGAAGACATCAGATAATGAGGACAATGAAGAAGCTAAGCCGAAAGGAAAGAAGACGCCAAAGAAATCCGAATCTAAAGAAAATGTCGAGGAAGAAAACGAAGAAAAAGTCAAGAAGCCAAAGAAGGCACCGAAGAAGACATCAGATAATGAGGACAATGAAGAAGCTAAGCCGAAAGGAAAGAAGACGCCAAAGAAGTCCGAATCTAAAGAAAATGTCGAGGAAGAAAACGAAGAAAAAGTTAAGAAGCCAAAGAAGGCACCAAAGAAATCTGACTCCAAAGAAAAAGTAGAAGAAGATAATGAAGAAGCTAAGCCTAAAGGAAAGAAAGCACCAAAGAAGACATCTGACGGTGATGATGAAGAAAACGAAGAAAAAGTTAAGAAGCCAAAGAAAGCATCAAAGAAATCCGAAGCCAAAGAAGAAGAAGCAGTTAAGCCGAAGGGAAAGAAAGCGCCAAAGAAGGCGTCTGATGATGACGAAGATAATGAAGAAAAGGTTAAACCAAAACCAAAGAAGGCTCCAAAGAAGTCCGAGTCCAAAGAAAAGGTTGAAGAAGATGACGAAGAAGCAGTTAAGCCTAAGGGAAAGAAAGCTCCGAAGAAGACATCTGACAACGAAGAAGATAACGAAGACAACTCCAAACCCAAAGCTAAGAAAGCTCCCAAGAAGACCAATTCCAAATCCAAATCCAAGAAGTCACAAAAGAACAGTTCTGAGAACGAAGAAGAAAGCAAATCCTTCAAAAACCGTGATGAAGAAGAGTCCACATCCAAGAAGTCGCAGCGTGCCAAGAAGCCACCATTACCTAAAGGCGAAGAAGACAGTGTCTCCGAGAAGAGGCTTTCCAAGAAGCGTCCGCCTAAGCGTGGCGGAAAAGTTCGCTTATCTGATACGTCATCCGCAGAAGTATCCGCTGATGATGAAAAGAAGAATGCACGAAATATTAAGAACTCTAAGTCACATCAATCATTCATTGAACAACGTCATGAAGATGACATGACGAAGTCGAAACTTAAACGCGATACACGTTCAGTTTCAATGTTTCCACCACAATCGCAACCCCCATCAGGCGAAAACAAAATCATATCGACGAAGAAAAGTAAAACGCAATCAGATGAACGTCTTGAAGAGATATATGGCGAAATCGAAAAAGAAGATGCTGAAATTGAAGTTGTATATCAATTTAATTCTAATCCTAAGAAGAACATTGGCCAATTATGTAAGTTCTTTGATAAAGATGAATCACCAGAATCGATTGCATATTTAATGCATCATGTTGAAGGATTAGTCGGAGAAGTTATTGGTGATTATTTATCACGAAAAGAAAATGGCGAAATATTACATGCGTTCTTTAATGCTATTGATCTTAAGACTGATTTCATTGAAGCGATGCGTCGTTCATTAAGTGGACCATTATATTTACCAGGCGAAGCACAACAAATAGATCGCGTTGTGCAAGCATTTTCACAATGTTATATGGAACAAAATCCAGGCGCGTTTAATAATGATGAAAATCCATACATATTATCATTTGCGTTAATTATGTTAAATTCTGATTTACATAATCCGAATGTTCAACGACGAATGACATGTCAACAATTTATTAAGAACACTAAAGGCTCATTAAATAATGACGACATTAGTGATGAAGAATTAACGAAGATGTATAATGCACTTAAAGAGAATCCATTTAAATTCTCGAATTCATCAAATGAATTTATGGCATTATCAGCACCTTCACTTAAAGGTTATTTACAAGTTAAAATGGCCAAAAAGTTCACAAAGTTTTCGAAGAAATATTTCGTCTTAGCGAATTCATGTATGTATTATTTCAAAGATGATTCACAACTAAGTAAAGATCAGCCGCAAGGAATGATACAATTGACCGAAGTTGAAGTAACTATGGAAAAAGGTTCAGATAATGTAATTTTGGTAACAACAACTGGATCACAAATACAAAATGTTTGCTTCGAAAAAGGTATTCCAAATATGATACCAAACGTGAAAAAGGTTTACTTCAAAACAACAGATAATGATACGTGTATGAAATGGTTTATAAGAATGAGAAAATCAGTGATTATTTCATCGTTCCAGGACGGTAACCCAAATGATGAATTCAACGCTGAAAACGTCTCAGATGCATAATTATAATATTGATTAAAGTACGATCGATATATATATAATATTTTCGCATTTTTTTTTAATTAAAAATGTTTTTGTTTGTGATGTTGTGGAAAATATATTTTCAAATTAATAAAAAAATATTTTTTTTTGATTTAATTAATTTTAATATTCATATTATTTATAAACATGGAATTAATGTAATTAAATATATTAATTATTAATATTTTGTATTTGATTTTTTTTTATTTTTATTTTTCTTTTTTTTTTTTTTTTTTTGTTTTGTTGTTTAAATTATCAAAATTTGTCACATTCTAAGAATTAATATGTAATATACGCTTGAAAAATAAAAATATTTTTTCATCATAAATATCCCAATTGGTCGGTTTTGATGCTTTGATCTTCATTTCACTTTGTTTTCACTTTTTAATAGAGGCGGCCAGCAACTGTAACTCAAACAGAAGAAATTCTATGGCATTTCGACATGTAACAAATCATGATGATGATGACGCCTGGCGTCATAACCGTTTTATAATTATGTCAAATATTGAATGCAAAGTATTCAAAATTACGGTTGACATTAGCAACAAGTCATTAAATGCTTGGATATAACTTTTTCATATAAATCGATTTAAATTGCATTAAAAAGGATTTTGAGTTCACTTGAATCAATGTTAAACCAATTTCAAAATGAAGATCTTCCAGCTTATTGGAGTTTATTATCTGAAAAAGAACAAAATGATTATATAAAACTCAAAGAAGAAATTGAACCATTGTCCTCACGTGCAACAAAAGAAAAATTGAAAAATCATTTTCAAATAATGCTTGATTCAATTAAAAAATATGTTTTTCAACATGATGGAAATGATGCTATTCGTTCATTAGTTTGTGGTATTATATGGATATCAGATGGAATAGCTATATGTAATAGAAATTTATCTAAGTTAATTGGTAAATGCAAATCATCTATTAACAGCGGGCTTTTAAATCTTGGATATAAAAATTCATCAATCACAACAAAACATGGAACAGAATTAGTGAAATTGTTTCCATTTATGAAAGGAAATTGTGCTGAAATGAGACAATGGACAAGTAGAATAAATAAAGAAGAAGCATATCATTGTCAAGCATTATTCGCTTCATACTTT
Source organism: Histomonas meleagridis (assembly GCF_020186115.1). Lineage (NCBI taxonomy): Eukaryota > Parabasalia > Tritrichomonadida > Dientamoebidae > Histomonas > Histomonas meleagridis. Next base: position 1,419,647 of record NW_027150894.1, read on the forward strand.
GAAAATGATATTCCACAACAAACAGAAGAACAATTTGATGAAACAAATGGTTTCTTCCAACCAGATGATGGTTATGAATTTACACAAAGTGATGAAGAACAATTTGCAAATTTCAATTATGGTTTTGATTTCTTAGATGTTTATTAAAATGTTTTTTATGCTTAATTTAATGTTTTATTTTTGAAATAACAGTTTGAATTTTATAATGATTGTTTCCTGTAAAATTATGTATTTAAAACTTAAGTAACATAAGATGTGCTTTGATTTTCATAATAAATTTTTGATTTATTTGACGAATTTATTATAAAGATGTAACTTACAAAACAGAAGTTTGCAGAAACTCATCTCAATATTAAGAAATGTGTAATTAAACTTATTGACTTTTAAGCTTCATAAATAATATTTCAGCATTATTTAATCAATAGATTTTAATGTTCTTAAGTTTCTAAACAAAAAACAAAATGCATTGTTTAAATATTTGCTAACAATACGAAACAGTGACACTTTTTGTAAAAAGCCGTTATAAACATGACACTTTTAATGTAAATATTCTAAACGTTCCAATGAAATGACGCTGAACAAGATGCACATTTTCAAAGGATGCATATAAAAAACTGATTATAAACATTGAGCAATGTTTTATTGCATTCGAATTTTAATATGGCAAGAGGCTATTTATTTTTTATGACATTAACATCAACGCTTAAATGCGAAAGTTAAAAAGTGACGATTTTGTGAGAGACCTGTAATTCCAAAAAACAGAAATATTTTCATTAATAATTAATATATCAAAAACATCTTATTATGGTATCCATTAATAATGAATGTTATGTATAATTAGCAAAAAGATATAAAATTTATTAATTAAGATTTTTGGAATTCTTGTCCTTGTTACAACAGCACTTTTGACTTTTCTGAGGGGTGATGTGTAAAACAAAAGCTTTTTTGCCTAATCTTTACGGTTTTATTCAAACCCAAATTTTGAATTCAAACACCTAAAAAATTATCACCAAAAATGGATGAAAATAATTCTACAAATGAAAACAATATCCAAAACGAAGTAGACGTTGTTGTACCTCAAATTCCAGATGTTCCTCAACGACCTCGATTATTTTTTGATGATGCCACATCTTTATATGAAGAACTTTCAACAGACTCCAAAGTTGACAAAGAAACCCCTTTCTCATCTGATGAGTCAGACTCTGACTTTTGGGAAGAAACTTCCACGTCTTCAGCTATTAAGTCAGATAATGCTTCCAAATCCGCCAATGAAAACAGTGAAAAAAAGAGCAAAGTTCAATTTTCCAATATAAATCCCGAATTTCTTTCACCCACACGCCCTTCCAGTACATCTTCAGATTCATCCCGTGTGTTAGCATTTTTCCCACCTCCCAACAGTCCTCCACCCCCACCCAATGAGTGCCCTCCATCTCAACAAAACCAATCAGCCACTCTTACTCCCGATGAAATCATGGCATCACTTCCACCTCCCGAAATCCAGCCTCCACCACCCGAACCAAAGCTATCCCCTGACGAGATCATGGCCAGCATTCCACCGCCTGCCACTGCTCCTCCACCACCCGAACCGAAATTGTCTCCCGATGAAATCATGGCGTCACTTCCTCCACCCGAAACTCAGCCTCCTCCGCCATCAGAACACAAGCCGACCGCCGACGAAATCATGGCTTCGCTTCCTCCTCCAGAAGTCCAGCCCCCGCCGCCCGGCACTGTCACGCCCGAGTCCATCATGGCCGCGCTTCCTCCGCCAGAAGTTCCGCCTCCTCCGCCAACTAATCGCGCCGAGTCGCCGAACCAGCCGCTTCTTGAGATCTGGGAGGGAGTTCTGGAGCGGTACAAGACGAATCCGCACAAAAAGCAAAAAATCGGACACTTTGTACGCCGCGGAATCCCAGGCGAAGTACGAAGTGATGTTTGGCTTATTCTCTCTCACGGAACAATTCGGAAGAGGCATTCTAATAAGACGATTAATGATTATCTTTTGATGCCGTCACTTGACTGTTATATTGACATTCGAAAAGATTGTAATGAGATCACATTACCCATTTTAAATTATCAAGAAATGAGTGATGACTTTAAGCATTCGTTATGTAATGTTATGTATAGTGTTATGCAATATTTCAAGCATGAGATGTGTTATTATTGTGAGTTATTATATGTTGCATCCATATTTGTTAAATATATGGATGAAGAAAATGCGTTTTATTCTATGATTGGCATTTTAAATAATCCGAAAATATTATATAAACATTTCTTCATGTGTGGGTCACGAAGAATTATAATATTAAATAATGTACTTAAAGAATTACTTCGAAAAGATTATAATGAACTTATGGATTATTTGGATGGAAAAGATATCGATTTATGTGATGTAACTAAAAAATGGTTTTTGACTGCTTTCCAATCTGTACATTTATCAAGAACATTCTTGATAAGGATATTGGAAGGATTTATGTTGAACGGACTGAGGTTTTTAGTATCTGTGGCGTATATTGTGTTGAAGATTCACCGTAAGAAAATTTTGAAAATCGATGAAAGAAATGAAATTTTGAAATTGTTGGAAAATATCGGAGAATCGAATAAAATGGAAAATTGGAAAAAGATTATAAAAGCAGCTCATAGGGATATACCTAAAAAGATTTTCAATGAATTAATGATAAAATATACAAATGAAAATGAGGAAGAATAAAATAAAGAAATTAGTAAACATTGGATTTAACTCTTTGTGTTTGTTTTAATTAACTCTATTACTAATTTGTAGATTATTCAGGATTTGATCCAAGAATTGACACTCTTGTTCACTTTCAAGTACAATCATAATAATGTGTATATTATTGGAAAATTCATTAATTCATTATAAATTTATATAAAAGCATTTTTTGAATGAAGTATAGAATCAAATATGAAAAAATGTTTATTTTAAAAAATTAAATATCAGTTGTGCTTTGTTATGACTTATAATATTTTTTGATGTCAGTACAAGCTTCTCCTGATTTACTCATAAATAAATGAATTACATCAATTTCGTTGTTTTCAATTGCATGCATAAGTGCTGTCTTAAATATTTTAAATAATTTCCAAATATTATTTTGAAATATTAAATTATTAAAATAAAAAATATATATAACAAATAAATATCTTTAACTTTTGCATCAATTTTTTCTTGTTCAAGAAGTAATTTAACTATTTCTGTATAACCTTTTTCTGATGCTATGATAAGTGCTGTTTGAAATATTTTAAATAATTTCCAAATATTATCATGAAATTTTATATTATTAAAATAAATATCATATAAAATAAAATAATGTTTTTAGCATTAATATCAATTTTTTCATGTTCAAGAAGTAATATAACAATTTCTTTGTAACCATTTCTAGATGCTTTCATAAGTGCTGTCCAAAATAATTTAAATAATTTCCAAATATTATTTTGAAATATCAAATTATTAAAATAAATTTTAAATAAAACAAATAAATATCTTTAGCATTAATATCAATTCCTTCTTGTTCAAGAAGTAATTTAACTATTTCTATACGACCTTTATAAGATGCATACATAAGTGCTGTCCGAAATAATTTAAATAATTTCCTAATATTATTTTGAAATCCAAAATGATTAAAATAAATACAAAATAAAATAAATAAATATCTTTAGCATTAATATCAATTCCTTTTTGTTCAAGAAGTAATTGAACTATTTCTGTATTTCCGCTAAAAGATGCTGATATAAGTGCTGTCCACTATAATTTAAATAATTTCTAAATATTATTTTGAATTTCCAAATTATTAAAATATATTCTAAATAAAACAAATAAATATCTTTAGCATTAATATCAATTCCTTTTTGTTCAAGAAGTAATTGAACTATTTCTGTATGACCATTTTCAGATGCTTTAATAAGTGCCGTTTTAAATATTTTAAATAATTTCCAATTATAATCCTAAAACTCCAAATTATTATAACATTTTTTAATTAATATCAAAATATATCAGTTTCAGAATTAATATCAATTCCTGGTTGTGCAAGAAGTGCTTTTACGATTTCAGTATAACCATGGCGTGATGCCCAATGAAGTGCTGTTTCATTTTTTTTAAATAAATACCAAATATCATAATAAAACATCAAAAATTGAAGAAAAACATGTTTTGCATTGATATTAAACATTTTATATTTGATTTGCCATTGGATAAATTCTGCGATTTCTTGAGGCATTTGGTGGCATTTTTTTCGAAACAATAAAAGCACGTTAATGATACACATAAAGTAGTCAATACTAAAACATTAAATTTCTTAAGCAAAGAATCAAAAAATAATATATTAAAATATTCCATTGCCACAATAAACTACAAACGAATCATAAAAACAAAAAATTATTGCGTATCATTTTATAATCAAATTAAAATTCTATTGTTGTCAAATAATTGACATTTAAATTGTCTGTGGGATAATAGTATAAGTTGGAATTGATTTTCCGTCTCTAATTTTAGTTTCACCCAATTCCTGTACATTAAATCCAGCAGAGAACACCAATTCATATACAGCTCTTGTAATATGAATATTATTAACATGACCTGTCACCATCATTTGTAATGTCATATCCATTACTGATCCAATAACTTGTAAAGATGGTCTTGAGAAACTCATTACACCTGCCACAATGGGGCCCCCCGTGTGCACCCCAATTTTCAGATCGTATTCAATTCCCACTTTTTCAGAGGTCTTCTTAATTTGAGACAACAAATCGATACAAAATCTAATTGACTCTTCAGCGTGTCTATCGGGCTTATTAATTTCAGAGAACAAACCGCCGATGAAAGTGTAAGTATGATTAAATGAATTTGATTTACAAAGTAAATCATATTTTTGTATTTCTTCGTCAAAAGTATTAAATACGTTATCATAGAATACAAACGGATCAAAATTCTCATTATCATTAATTTTTGGAATAATTGAAATTTGACCAATAGTCACACTTTGAACAATGAATGAAATTATATCATTTTCTTGTTCTAAATTATTAATTAATTTCTCAGGTAATACTTTCGATAACATTGCAGTAATTTGCGCTTGTTCATGTTGAAGTATTCTATTTCTCATGAAGATTTCAGTACAATCCGAAAACACAATTGCAATTGATTCTATGTCCATATATTCATGATCAACATTCGCAGCGCGATCTGGTGTTAGACAAGAAATGTTACAAATGAAATGTCCAGTTTCACCTGTTTTCATTTTGATGGAAATGTTTTCAGTAAATTGCGGTGATCGTTTACCATTTAATGCTTCATCAATATGTTGCAAAAGTTTTCCCCATGAATCATCATTTTCTTCTTGAACTATTAAATCATTTATATACATTCCTTCTATTTTATCGAAGTTATCATAATTTTGGAATAAGTTCATAAATGCATCATTATAATCAACAATTACAAATTCTTTGTTAATGATGACAACACCTTTCTTAAGTTTCTTAAGTATAAATTCTGCATTACCATAACCATTTCTTAATCTTTCTTTAACTTTTTTGCCTGTTTCGATTAATGTAATAGCATTTTGATTACGAGAAATTTGTTCAGGTGAAAAATATAAATAAAACTTTAATCCCATATTCATTTTAAATCTTTGTAAAACATAATATATTATAATTAATATACATGTTAATACACTCCAAACTATAGCTACAATTAATAAGATATTATTAATCGAATCATATTTTTGGATTTCATCATTAGTATAATTCTTAACTAAATATATATATGGATTAATACGATATTCCATCATAAATGATATATCTAAATAAACTAATGATAAATATTCTTCATCATTAACTGTAACTGGATTTAATTTACCATCTGCATGATTACCTAAGAATGTTAATGCTTGCATTAATATTAAGTCAATACTTTCCGAGAATTTCGATGATGCAATGTTTTCAAATGGTGATTTAATAGATAAAAATGCATTATCTGGTGAAAAAACATCATCAAATGTTGGAAACATTTTTAATTGTTCATCAGTAGCTTGATAAAATATATTAATACCTGCAATATCACTCCATACACTACTTGAGAAATATGAAACTGAATATTGTAAATAAGTATTAGCATTAAGATAAAAATATGATCTATTAGTAGGCGATTGATCTAATAATGGATATATATCTATTTGTGATAATCGATCAAGTGCATATAATCCATTTAACATAAAAGTAAAAGGCATATATAACGTTGATATTAAATTACCTACTGTTACTGCAGAACTTGTAAATAATATTGAATAATAATGTATTATTAATGTACATACCAAAATACCAATAAATGAAAACAAAAATATTATCATTATTAAAATATAATTATGAGTCTTTTGATTAGCTCCATGATTAAATTTAGAAATATGTGTTAAATCATCATTAGTTTTATCATCACTACCAAATTGATTAATTACATTACGTATTTCAGTATTAGGAAATGATATAAATGATTGTGCTACTGAATCAAATTGTGAAGATAAATGATATACAATATAAATAAATGGTAATGATACTAATACTATAGTTAATATTACACATAATGCCATATATTCATTAATATCTTGTAAATTATTTTCATAATTATATGAAGTAAATTCAACAGTATATTCTGAACAATTTAACATTACTTGGAATAAAATTGGAAAATATGTATAAAGTATAGTAAACTCTGGTGAAAAGAAAAAGTCATGAGGCGAATTATAATTCATTACTTCAAATACATTCATTAACATATTAGATATTAATGTTTTTGCTGCCATTCCTTCATAAGCTTCATAATCATTAAATAAATAAACAACTCTTTGTGCTGCTTCATCATTTAAATCTAAACTTGATAAAGAATTTATTAATGAATTAAATTTATCTTGAACTGTACCTATATGTGAAACTATAAAATCTTTTGTGAAATTAATTTTACCAATATGATCAGGATATAAATTAGGAGCTATAATTTTCATTATATTATCATCATTAGGATCAATATATATAGGATAACCTTCCATAAAATGTGGATAAAAATCAATTTCATTTGTAAGTAATGCAACATCAAATAAGAACTCTTGAATTTGTGTTAAGAAATTAATAGATGTATCAAGTTTATTAGTAAAACCATTTTTGAAATTATAATAAAATAATACATATAAACCAATTGATATAATTACAGTAATTATTGTAATAATAATACCATAATAAATTTTACCAAGTTTAGAATGTGATATTAATTCTTGCATTGATTTCATTAAGTTTTGATTCGATTCATCTAAATCATCATCTTTATTCTTCATTAAATTAGTATCAAATTTAGAAGATAATGTATTATTTTTAGTGTCTACTTGTTGTAATATAGTATAAAGTATAGGAAATGTAGCTAATGCATTCGACATAGCAAAATCTGGTTGTGTTCTAAGTTCTTTTTCTAACATATCGATTTTGTTTTTAATTTCATTAATTTCATTATAATCACGTTTAAATATTTGTTGATATTTCAAATGTAAATTTAAGACATCTCGAACATTCGGATATTCTTGATTTAATTGATAAAAATCATTATCTAATTCATTAATATAATCTTGTGCTTTCCGAATATCTTCCCAAAAATTCGATATATTATTTTGTAATATATTTTCCCAAAACCTTCGCATATATATCATGAAATCTTCCATTTGTTCATTAATATCTTCGATTTGTTCCATGACATATTCAGATGTAATAGTTTGTCTTGAACGTGCTACATTTCGAAATTGATATAAATATGAAGACTTTTGTTTAAAGTTTGTAGTTTTAGCAATTAATGCTACTGTCCACATCATTTGTCTATTATTCGATGGAAACATTGATAAAAATCGTGCATAAAATAATAACAAATATTGATTATTAGGGAATCGAATATTTGCCCAATCAAATATTTCCATTTTAAATATGTATGGATGACATAATTCAAATGTAGATCTCATTGCACTAATTAATTTAATCGGTGACTTAAAGTTATCATTTAAAATACTTTCCGATTGTATTGGATTATCCATACATTGATCAAAAATATTTAATGTCTTTAACATAAATCGATTATTAATTAATCTAAAGAATAAAAATGATGCAATAAATACAAAAACTGATACAAGAATTGGTACTTCTGGTTTAAATGGATTTGGTAATAAGAAATTAATGAATTGTAATAAACAAACAACAGCTGCTGTTAAATGTAAACTTGAAAATACTAAATTGACTGTTCGTTTTGCTAATGGTGAAAATAAAAATAAATATATAACTAAAATAATATGCATGATTAATAATATTAATGGAAATATACATCGAATTTTTCCGGGTATAATAGCAGAACAGATCCCAGAAACAGAACAAAGAATGGCACATGATGTAAAAATGGCTTTGGCCCCATATAACCATTCTTGCATTGGTACATTCCAAAAAATTACACGTGGTGACACAAAAAATAAGATTAATAAGATACTACTACCTGATATAAATATCCCTAAAACTAATGATACGATACTAAGGGCAATGTCTTGACCTTTAACAAGGGAATATATGCAATTTGGTAGGGTCGAAACTAAATATGGAAGAATTATTGGTATAAAAATATCAAATATAAAAAATGAAAAATATAACTCTCCACGCCCTATCCTTTTGTTTTTCTGGATTTTTAATACACTCGTTGAAAGATATATAAAAACTATAAAAATAAGAAGCTCAATACAAAACGCAGCTATCATTCTGGAATAATGGAGAGAAGGATTAAGCCCTTCCCAAAGGTAAGCAAGTACATTAAATATAAAGCTGAAAAAGTTGTCACTTGGCCATAAATCAGTACAATTATTAAAATAAGCTGGAATAATAAGCTGAATACCAAGGAAAACAGCATATATGTAACCAAATGCTGGATGTACAACAATACATGAAAGTACTTTTGCGAAATATGTTTGTAAATTATTTAGAAAAGTAACATAAAAGGGAACATCGAGGATTGAATGTTTCGATTCGACTGTAGAAAAATCAATTTCACCTGCTTTATTACTCCCCCATGATTGCATATCGAGAGTACTCTCAACAGATGGGAAGCTTTTCATGGTTATGGTAAAAAACGGATTTTTTGAATTTTTCAGAGGTAAAATCAGAATTAATTGAAAAGGAAATAAACAACCCTCAGAACAAAACTGTAAGATTGTTGATCAGCTTTGTCCATCCACAAAGCTCTTCTTACATTAATATTAGGAAATTCAAAAATGTTATACGATAAATGAAAAGATGTTCACAAAATGAAATTTAAATTTGTTATTAATTTGAATTATTAAAAATTTTTCTTAAAGATCTCAATTAATTACATGAAGTAACCAATAAAACCAAAAATGATCAAATATATTTATAAAAAAATTTTTAAGATTTCTGGTTTACAAATAATTATCAAAATCAATGAATACAAAGCGAATAGTATAAAAAATCCAACATGATCTTTGTCAACACTTTTTTATAATGCACATTATAATATTATTGTATTATGTATTTCCATTTTGCTTTGTGAATATATTTGTTAATATGTAAATTGTTATAACATGTATATATTATGATTTTGATCATTAACATATGTTTATATCAACTTTTGTTTTAATACAATTCTTTCTATTGTTAATTGCAAATATTTGATCTTAGAGTTGATTTTAATATTATTAGCAATATGCTTCTTTTCCATTTCTTATTGAAAATAAAGATTTGATGTTTGTAGAAGAGAAGTCTGAATTAAAATTTTCATTTGGACCTTATATTTTTTCCAAGAAGTAAAATTACTATTTCTTTGTAACCTCTCATATATGCAATTTGAATTGCGGTAAAATATTGTTAAAACATATTCCAAATTATTAAAACATATTCTAAATTATTAAAACATATTCCAAATTATTCAAACAATTACTTTTCTCATTAACATCAATTCCTTTATCTAAAAGTAATTTTACTATTTCTATATTATTATTTCCAACTGCTATATGAAGTGCTGTTTCAAATTATTAAAAAATTTTCTAAATTATTGAAACATATTTCAAATTATTAAAACATATATAAAATTATTAAAACATATACAAAATTATAAAAACATATTCCAAATTATTAAAACATATTTCAAATTATTAAAACATATATAAAATTATTAAAACATATTCCAAATTATTCAAATGAATATTTGTTGCATTAACATCAATTCCTTCTTTATCTAAAAGTAATTTTACTATTTCTATATTATTATTTTCAACTGCTAAATGAAGTGCTGTTTTAAATTATTAAAACATATTTTAAATTATTAAAACATATTCCAAATTATTAAAACATATATAAAATTATTAAAACATATTTCAAATTATTAAAACATATTCTAAATTATTAAAACATATTTTAAATGATTAAAACATATTCCAAATGATTAAAACATATCCAAAATTATTCAAATGGATAATTTTTGCATTAACATCGATTCCTTTTTGTTCTAAAACATATTTCACAAGTTCAATATTTTCTGATTCTGAAGCAAATGGCAAAATATCTTTTGGAATTTGGTTATTTTGAAGGAAACAATTAACGAGATATAAATTTCCATTTCTTGCTGATTCATTTATATTATCAGCATTAATATTAATTCCTTTTTCTGCCAAAAATGCTAAAATTTCATAATTATCCTTTTTAATACAAAAACTTACTAAATCATTTGTTTTATCTTCAGACATTTTCGGTATTGATTGTGTTTTTTCTAATTTATTTTCATAAAGATATTTAAAGATATCATTTTGATGAAATTCAATTGCTGCTCCATATGCACCTTCAAATGATGAATGATTTTGCTCACATAAATGAATGATTTCTTCATTTCCACCTGCAACTGCGTATTTACCTGTGTTATTTACATTTGCATTATTCATAAGTAAATATTTAAAACATTTAACTGATGAAAAAAATGCTGCATAATCAATTAATGTAACATTTTCTTGGTTAATAAATGAACATCTTTCATAAAGTGATGGTTCAATTATTTGATTAATATCAAAATTTGTTTGTGATGATATTTCTTGAAGTTTTTCTATTTCATCATTTCGAATTATTTTCGCAATTTCATTTGGATTAACTCCTTCTTTAATATATTTCTTATGAAGCTCCCAATCATTCTTCGAAAGTTCTTCATAATTTTCCAAAAAGTATTCTTCTATTTGACCATATACATTAAGCTCAAGTCGCAGGTAGATTAGGTTTTCTTCTTTTGGTTTATAATGAGCAAAATATTTTGATTTAATGTTTTTAGTTATATTTTTATCAATTAAATTTTGTTCAATCATTTGCTCTATTAAATAATATGATTCTTGTGTGTTTGCTGCAGATATACGTTTGATAAAAATTAAAATTAGTTTAAGGATATTTTGATTAATTTCATCTTCTTTAGTTTGAAGTGTTTTTAAAAGATTTAAGTAAATATCAAATGCATGCTTTTTTGATGAAAATGCATTATAAACGATGTTGCTTATAATAGTTTTAAATGTGTAGGGATAATTTGAATCGAATAATTCCAAGACTTTATTAGTGGATTCCTGGAAGTTTTTTTCAGTTAAACTGAATATAGTTTTCTCAAGCTCAATTAGGAATTTCAAGCATGTTGATAAATTATTCAATTTTTTCTCTCCTGTGTTTATGTTAGTAGTGTCGTCATTAGGCAAATGACAAATCGAGTGGGGAGTTGTGGTTTGACATTGCAGTGTCATTAAATAAACTGTTTCTTAACGTACAATTTATCGCCTTTTTATGTTTTTTCTTCAACAATATAATTAAAAAAATATGTTCAACATGCGCATTTGGATACAATATTAAATATTGAATATCCCGTAAAGTAGTATAATACTTTTCGATTTGCGAAAATTTATATTTACAAATTAATACTAACCGGCGCCTGAAAATAAACGTCCCCAAGAACTTTTTGCCATTGACTTTTTTAAATGTTTATAATATCGGCTTTCGTGTAAAGCGCTCAAAAAGTGGAGGTATACATACAAAATTTTCTTCGATAAGTCGTAAAACCCACTTTTTGATATATTTCACATATTAAATAAATTTAATGAGTTATATCAAAAAGTGGGAAAGGTGAAATCATGAAAACCATTTCCTTCGTTTTGTAAATAAATCCTGAATAAACACAACAAAAAATCAATACAAATTTATTTTAAACACAATGTCTGTATTTCTTTATGTTTTTTTTTTGAAAAATTATATTTTTCACATATTGCTATATTAAAATGACTTCTGTTTGTCTTTGCTCACCATGAAAAATTAATGCCACGTGAATGAAGCGCATAAATGTATGTCAGTAAAATGTTCTACTACTTAGGATTCAGTTAATTGAAATTTTTTGTTGGAAGTACAGAAAGTACTCCAGGCACGTCTGTTGTTTCCACCACTGTTGGTGAGCTTAGCTCCAAAAAATTTTCTATGTACCGCTCACATCTGGCTGGTTTAATTTCTCCATTTATCAAAATTAGTCTTCCATTAGGCGCTAACTCGTAAAACTCTGTTCCATTAGGTCCTTCATATGAAACCCAGTGAGCTTTTATATGAAAAGTCGGACGGCCTGTTTTCATGGGACCTAGATCTTTACAACAGTTTTGAATTGAATTACTTCACTTTGAATAAAAAACGGCTTTTATCAAAGAAATGAAAAAACTGTAATTATTAGATGATTCATCCTATTATTTCATGCAAAAAAAATGATTTTTTCAAGAGCTGCTTGAAGCAAGTCTTTTGATTGTGTTTTATTGTTAAAAAAATATTTAGAAATGATTCTAAATTTTTTTTAGATATTGATGATTTGGAAAAGTTAAACAATGTAAAACAAAAGAATTGTTGATGTTTCTTACAAATTACCAAATGAAAAATGTTTTTAGAAGCATGTAAATGTGAAGATTTTTTTTGATTTTCATTTTACTTAAAATAATAAAATATTGATATTTAAATTAATTATAAATTTGAATCCATTTTATATATCTTTGCTTTTGTAGAGAAAATATATAAAAAAATCGGATCGCATAAGAATAGATGAAAAAGAATGAAGTTTGAAACGTTGACATCATAAATTTGAATGCTTTCTTCTCAAAAAAAACTTTTTTCAATTGGGTGATGTCAACTCTCAAAAAAAACCGCTTTATTTCAATGGAAATGGAACAATGCCAACCACAAAATATCTAAGTGGCGAACATTCTGTGGCGAAAGCAACAAATTGCGTATTACAAATTCACCGAATAAGAAATGTTTCTGCTAAAACCAAAATTGTAATTTTCAGCCAAAAAATTTTATAAAATAAAAGATTTCAAAAAAAGAAAAAAATTAATTATTTTCAAAGCTCTGATTATAATGCCTAGCAAACTTATTACATCATTACAGGTAAATAAATTAAATGATACAAAGGCAATGTTAATATATAAATGTAGATATTAATATTAACTTTAGTAATGTGAAGGGGAATTTGTGATTCCTACATGCACTGTGAGGGGTTTTATTACGACTTTTTGATTTTCGTACATATCAATAATTAAAATGTTAAGGTGTAACTGATGAATAAACATGGTGCTGGAATAAGCTATCAGTGTTATAAAAAGAATTGATTTTGAAAAGCAAGAATAAAAATCAATTTGATAAATTAAAGCAATAATTTCCATAATTTCGTCAAACAATATAACGTGTGATTATAACTAATGGAGCAACCTTCATCTGAACGATATCGTAAAGAATTTGCAATAATTGAAATTTCTTATTTCCAAAAGAAAAAATAACATAAATAAACGGTCTCCTAATTGGCAGACTGTAAAAATTCTTTATTCGAATTTGTATTCTAGTCGAACAATTACCTAATTTTCACAGTGTGACAAAAAGCTCCTATACCCTGTATAATTGAAATCTAAATTGAATTTCTTAAGGAGTGGTTTAAATCAAATTTGAAAATTTGAAAAATTTTCAGAAGGAACACATGAAATCAATCATTCGAGTGAATTTGATCAAATATATAGCATTTCATTATTGGATTTAAATCAACGTCTTTCGCAGATTTGCCTCCGTTCAAAATTTGTTATTTCAGATTCAGTTGTGACATTAGAATTCGAAACACTATATAAAAGTCCAGAATCAGAAACACTTAACATGGCTATTGGCTTTCTTTAGCGGGATGCATTAAATTCTCATCAATTAACGTTGGAGCAATTAGATTTTCATCATTTTCTGCATTTTTAAAACGCCATTTGAACTTTGGAATTGAAGGTTTTGCATTTTATGTATGTTATTCAACATGAATCAGAAATCAAGTAGATCAAATGAACCACAACTGGAACTTAAACATTTTCCTGTTGTCCAAATCTTAAATTTATAAAGTATCAAATGAAAACAAACAGTATTCACATTCCAATGATGATGGAATTCTTTCTGATAAATGATGTGTTAACCTAAATCACTTACTAAAATTGAAGATTATGCGTTTCATCAGTGTTCTATTCACGAAACAGTTAATATTGCAACAACTGGCAAATATGCACTTTATAACCACACATCTTTATGATGAATTATTAGTAAACTTTATCTTTTCATATATTTTTATGATGAGTTGGATTACATCGTTTCTTGCTGTTAAGCACCAAAATCAGTCAGTTCCTTAATTATGAAGCCACAAAGTCAAATTATCGCTAACATAACCGATAACATAGTTTTGATTGGTTTACTTAATAAAATGGCCGTTTTGTGTAAAACCGTTAAATTAAATGCTTTACCTGCTTCAATCGAAAGTTGGTACAAACATGTAGCTCTCTTCTGGGGGCCTTTCATCATTTGACCGGCTTGGCGGTTCTAACGAAGTGTATGTTTCATTTGGTTTCAAATCGTATGGATTTTGTTGATCGAATGATGTATAAGTTTGTGTTGGCGGAATGTATGTTTGTTGTGGCTCCGGTGGAATGTATGTTTGTTGTGGCTCAGGTGGAGCATATGTTTCTTGTTGAGGAATGTATGCATTCGTTGATACTTCAGTGGGTGGTGGTTGGTAGCTTGCATATTGAGGGGGTTGTTCTTGTGGTTGCATTTGTTGCTCATTTGTTGTTTGTGATTGATCTGGTATTGTTGCAACAATTGGATTTTCGGAACAGAGTGCTTTGATAGCTTTGTTATCCTCAAGAATTTGAGTCATTGTGGCACGCATCTCTTTGGCTAAGAACGTGTAAGCGTGTTTAAGTCTTCTGCTTTTGAATTTCGAAAAGCGGTCTTGAATAACAAGAAGTTCTTCATCTTTCTTGATCGCTTCTGCAAGTACATTGGCTTTCTTTTCTTTGTCTTTGGCAAGTTCGGCTTCAGCTTTGATTCTTTTAGAAGATCCTTTTTCTGATAGAATGCGAACTTCCTCCTTTTGCTTTTCATACTTTGTGCACCGCTCTTTGTAGTGGTTCCTGGCTTCGATTGATGCCATTGAAGCTCTATAAAGAACTGTGAAACGTGCTGCAATATCATTGAAATCTTCTGCCATTCTTTCATAAGCATCAATAAACCTTTCTTCACTGTTTATGGAGCTATAAAACCTTTCTGTTATTTGTTTCATCCTTGGAGAAAATTCTGGAACTTCATGTTCAACAATCAACTCAAGGTTATTCATGAATTTTCGATAATGTTTGATTTCTCTTCGATAGTGTTTTACCTCGCTTCTTGCATTTTCGACAACAGAATTGATGTTAGCGAGGATTTTCTTTTTGGATACGCTTGACATTGAAATGATGATCACTTTTGTATATTTTACAAATGTAATGCGAACCACCAAAGGAATGGTGATAAAGAAAAGTGACAAATTAGTTTCATGATTTGATTTAAAGAACTTAAATATTTAAAACATTTAATCGAGCCAAAAATGCACGATAATCAAGTAATGAAACATGTTCATGATTAACTCCTTCTTTTACATATTGCATACGAAGCTTCCAATTATCTTTTGATAATTCATCAAGTGCTGAGATGAATTCCCCAATGAGTTTTGGTCTTGAAAATTTGTTCATTAATTTGTTTATTTCTTCTTTTGTTTTATATTTAGAAAAATATAATGTGTTCATGTTCTTTACTGAAGATGGTTCAAGTATTTCTTCTTCTATCATCCTTTCAAGAAGAAAATGTGATTGCATTTCTATTCTCAGTAAATATTCACAAAATATTAGAACAAGATTAGCTTCAGCTTCACTAATGCTTTTACCTTTTTCATCTTCTTTTTCTTTTGAAGTTAATATATATTTAATATATATATTTATTTTCATTATTTGATTGAGAAATAAAAGCTGAATAGATAAGTCTAGAAACAAGATAGTTAAATTTATATAGGGTGTCCGGATAAATTTTAGTATCAGCGTTTGTGCTGAATAATATTTTCTAAAATTTTAAATATAAATACATTAAATGTATGTGATATTTTATTTTAAATATTGGATCTTATTTTTATTTGGTTCATGAGTTATAGTAAAAAAAATGATACAAAATCCGTTTATTTTTAAAATACGTTTAAAATTTCATTTTTAAAATGAGTGATCATATGAAACATCTCGTCATATATTGGTACAGCAAAAATTTGAAGCCAAATGATATATATATAAAATGTTGTAAAAACTTTGGTGAAAATAATGTTCACTATAGCACAATAACAGATTGGTGTAGAAAATTATTATTAGGCCAAAACATTCTGGTAATAAAAACTGGCAGCGGTTTATCTACAGATAATTTTATTGACCCTTTAATTTGTGATCAATTAGTACAAATGCCATTTCACAGTGTCAGAACATTGAGCACAACTTTAAAAATCCCAAAAAGTACAATCCATGATCATCTCCGCAAAATGGGATTTGTTGTGAAGCATTTAAGGTTCGTTCCCCACACACTTTCTTATGAACAAAAATTACAACGTATTGATAAGTCAAAACAACTTTTGGAAATTATTCAACAGGCACGTCACCAATCTTGGAAGTTCTTCTTGACAGGTGATGGGAGCTGGTTTTATTTTACAGAAGATTTTGAAATTCAATGGCTCCAGCCTGATCAAAAACCTTTTACAAGACCTAGAAGAATTATTTCAACACCAAAAAGAATGCTAACGGTTTTTTGGTCTCCTTTGGGATTTAGAATAGTTGAGATGTTACCTTATGGTAATTAATTTAATAGGTCTTACTTTACTGAATCTATTCTAAAGAAAATTGTTAAAACAAATCCTCAGCAAAAGGAAGGGCGGCCGAAAAGAAAAGTTGTGATGCATATGGACAATGCGACACCTCATCGGTCAAGGGAAACCAAGAAGTTTGCCATCAAAAATGGGTTATCTTTATGCCCTCATCCAGCATTTTCGCCAGATTTAGCACCATCAGACTTTTATCTTTTTGGTAAAGTTAAAAATGAATTAAAAGGTTCAGGGTTTGTCTCAGAAGATGAACTTTTTGAGGCAATTAAGTCAATATTGGAGAAGATCACAAGAGATGAACTTGAATCCGTCTTTAGAGAATGGGAAAGGAGACTCCAAGCCTGTATTGATAATGGGGGTGATTACATTGAGTAAAGTTTACTTTACTATAAAAATTTTGTTTGTAGCATTTTCTGATATTAAGATACTAAAATTTTTCCGGACACCCTATATGTCAGCCTACCTACAAATAAATTATTTGTTGCTTGAACTGATTGATCGAAATTTTTTTCGTTGAGATTGAGATTGATTCTAATGATTTCGAAAGTTCCATTAACAAAATAATGTTTCTTGGTGTAGCAATTAATTGCAAGCAGAGCACTTTTAATGTAGCTACCGTAGATATATAAAAATCTTTTATGTCTACTGCTCTTTAATGTAGCTACAGCTGCTCGATATATCATGCAACCTCGATGATTTATCATCACTTCAGCAGTTTTGCTAATTCTCGTTACCATTTTGAATTTTTTCGTAGCCGTCTCGAAGGTGCTGTAAAAGCATTTTTAAAATTTATATATAGAATAAAAAATTTACAGATCATTCTCGAAGAAATGATAACGCAACATCTTCCCAAAAAGCGAATGTAAAAGATTAAAACCTTAACCTCGCCGCGTTCTTTGCGTGGAATGGCCTATAGCCATGATCACATTCTTCAATTTTCAGCAATTTGTTTGTATTCATGTAGACCACCCATACAAATTATGCCATCTTAATTGCACATACGTTCGACAATACCTTTTTGGGTTGTACCACTTAATAGCACTTAGTCATCATCCAATCTAACGAAATCGACGATCAAAAAAACTTGAAACAAAAATAACGACACACCGGTGTGTGGTTCTGCAGAATTGGTAACATTAATAGAGGTGGTATTAGTACGAATTCAAGAATGTGCAATAAAACTTTGTAAAAAATCGAATTCCGTTTCTATATTTTATTGAAAAAGTGACATCAAATTCTTTCATCGTATTAGGGCACCCTATTTTGCATACTGGGGATGGAAGAAGAAGACAGAACAAATATTTTTTCAGCAGTATTCTCACGATATGTGGAAAATTCAGGCCTTCATGTAATTTATGCACTAGCAGAATTCGAGAAAAAATCAGATACTAACGAAATCTCAAATAATCAAATCCTTGAATCAATCTTTGAATATTTTCCACGAAAGTTATCTTTTTATATAACAATGATTTCAGAAATTACAGATATGTTTGCCTTTGGAAGTAATGAGGCTTTACAATATTTATCAAAAATCATTAAAGGTCTTCTTAAGGATTCCAGCAATACTCCTTTTTCAGAAATACAGGGCATGTCTCCAAGTTTTGATCCCCAAAATCGACATCACGTTTTACTTTTTTATTATTTTGCCATGTTTTTTGTTACAGATTTAATATGTCATATTGTTGCTAAGTGTGGACCTGGAAAATCTATTAGTTTTGTTTTACGCGCTGGTTATAACTTTTCAACATCTCAACATTATTTACCAAATCTTGGAATTAAAATTATCCGTCAGTGGTCTGTTATTTATTCCATCCTTTCAGAAACTGATTTCCCTGCAGTTTCACAAATTTTTTCATTATTTGCAACTACAAATGATCTAACAATACCCTTTATTTTATATCGATTCATTCGTTTTGATTGTGACAATGGGTATGGCGTAGTATTTTTTGACCAAATAATAACAGCTTTTAAACAACTTATAAAGAAAAAAGCAGTGAATAATTTAATTTTAGAATCAATTGGTTCCATGATTTTAACACTTCCATATTCCGAAGAAACCTTCCAAAAGATCTATGCATTAATCCGTCCCTTAAAAAAAGAAAAGAATATTTCGGATGGTGTTTTAACTTTACGTTTATTATTATTATTTCGTCTTCCAAAAGGGGCATCCCAATTAAGCCGCTTTTTCCACACAAAAATTGTACCATATGCATCAGACAAGCAACATCTTGAAAACAGTATTTTTAACTTTTTTGTATTATTTCATGCACGAAATAGTGATCCCAGTAGTTTCTTTTGGGAATGGGGTCGAAATCCACGCGCATCCAAATTAAGTTATATCAAATCTAAATCAGTTATTGAATTTCCACAAGAAGATCCACGATCATTAACATCATTATTTATGAACACGTTTTTTTTAAAATCGGATTTTTCAGTTTCACCTAATTTGTTTAAGAAAGTTTTAGTAATTTTAGCCGGGATTGACTTTAAATATTTTACTAAAAACATATTACCGAAATTCATTGAATTAAATAATAGTGATCCACGATTCATTACCATGTTACGAATTATTCCATTAGTTAATTCTGATGATTTTGTTTCTAATGCATTTCAACCAGTTACAAAAGAACAACAACAAGAATTTAACTTAGCGATAAAACCAAAAGTTAAATTATGTTTAAATGAATGTGAGAAAGAAATCACACAACAAAATTTAATATTTTTCCAAGATCCCGAATTAATGTTAACATCTTCTTCAAGAGAAGCAGATCAAAAGATTTCGTTGATATTAGAAGAATGGAATATTCATGAGTTTAGTGAACTTTTAGTTGATCATATTCAGAATGAACATTATGAAAATAATTTCACGTTAATTGGGAAATTAATACCTTCTTTAATATATGTATTAGATCCAACTGATTTTTCGAATGTTTCATTAATGAAATTACTCATCGAACTTTGTAATCATAATAATCCTAACGTTGCTTTAACATCATATGACATATGTAGAAATATTTTACCAAAACTTCCAAATGTTAAAAATTATTTGGAAGTGATAATTAAATTATCAATGAAGATTATGGCGCCTGAAAGTTTCTTAACAAAATTATCATTAATATATTATTCATTAAAAATAACAAAAGAAACTTTGCCGATAGAACTATTATATGATTTAGAATTTTATTCTTTTTGTTGTTTTAGTTCAATATATCCAAATACAAGAAATTTGAGTTATAATATTTTAATTAAAATTAATGAGTTACTGAACTCTAAAGGTTTAATATCAATCATTTTACCTAAAAAGAAAATCTTGGAAAGAATTGTGAAAGTTCGTTTGTTTAGTATAATAAATATAAATAATTTTGAACAAAAAAAATTTCCACAAGGTGAAATACCTTTAGAAATAGCAATTTTAACACATTTTTATGATTTATGGTTATATATATTAGCTGAGATTTTTAACATATTAATTTTTTCCAATTATACACCAATATTAAGTCGATTTGATAAATATAAAGATTTGATATTAAAAGTTTGTTTAGATGATAAATCAGAATCAAAAACTTCATTAATTGGAATGTTAATATTAGTCATTAATTCACA
The DNA here is from genome assembly GCF_020186115.1 of Histomonas meleagridis. Lineage (NCBI taxonomy): Eukaryota > Parabasalia > Tritrichomonadida > Dientamoebidae > Histomonas > Histomonas meleagridis. Next base: position 1,440,516 of record NW_027150894.1, read on the forward strand.
ATTTTATAAAGCGTTTATATTAGACTGTAAATTCATTGATAATTTCGAACAATTCGAACCATTTGATTCGAATTATATTGATAATCGAGGATTTGCTTGTAATGCATTTCATTCTTTATTAACATCTGGATATGAAGTTAATCAACGAATTGCATTTACTGCATTATCACATTTACATTTTTCATTATTAGGTGCAATGATTGATGTTTTATCTGATTTACCAAATGAAAATATACCTGAAGCTACACATATATTAACGAAATTAATACAAACACCAGAATTACAAAAGCAATTCTTTAAACATAATATTCCACGATTTGTAAGTTTTTTAAACTCATTACATTATTATATAACTAAAACTAAATTAAATAATTTCCGTATTAAATCTTGGACTAAAGATGAAGAAATTCATTTGTTTCATAATTTAACATTTATACAAGATTATTGTAATATTATGTTAATAGTATTTAGTTCTTATACTGGTGTAATACCAGAAGAATCATGGCCAATTAATTCGAGACGTGCAATTTTTCGATTTTTATTAAATTGGGGATTAACTGAATCTAAATCATTACAAGTATTACGTGATGAAGTAGAAATAGCTTTAATAATGATATCTAATAAAGGTACTATATATAAAGAAGCGATTTTAGAAGATGATGTTTCATTAATATATTTTTCACAGATAGAAATGAAAGGGAAAAACATAATGGCAAATTTATTACAATATAATTTCGAAGCATTATTTAAGTTATATTTAAATGGAGTATTTACTCAACAAACAGTTTATTCATTATATATCTTAAATGCAATAATTAAAGGTTCGAATTTTAATAATAATTCTAATTTAATTATTCCGAATTTTGGTTATTTATTAATATGTTTAGAAATACATTCGTTACATAATAATAATCAATTCTCAAAATCTTTTATCGAAAAGTTATATAAGTTTTTAATAAATACTGATTATATGAATAAAGATGAATTAATTGATTTAAATCAAACTCCTTCGAATTTATTTCCTTTTGCTACAGAAGCAGTTTTTTCTGCAGCGTTTAACATAATAAAAAATCCTCATAATACATTAGTAAAAGATGTTTTAATAATATTATTACATTGGTGTAAAAACATTCGTTTATTACCAATGAATTTACAATGTACGCAAAACATATTTAAAGAATTTAATTATTTCACTCCATATCAATTCTTAAGTAATTTAATGGAAGTGACTGAGAAATTAGAACCCGAATTATTCTCTGATATATTTAATATCTGGATCGAATTATTACAAAGTCCTGATCATAATGATATTATACCAGTATTTATAAACAATTGTTGGATTAATCCTGAAACTAAAGCACAATTCATATCAGCAAATACTAAATTAAATCCAATCGATTTAGCAAAACGACTTTTCACACATTTATCATTTTCTTATTATTATTATATTACTCAATGTCGGAAACAATCATTTGAACAAGAAGTTAATTATGTCTATAATTTCATCCCAATGTTAAAAGATTATTTCAAAGATATCTTAAAAGAAATGCCACAAATTTTACATTTTGTTATTCTTTATCGTGATAAGAAAAGTAAACAACTTGCTGAATTAATATGGAATGTATATAACATCGATGTAAATATTCATGGTCCTGCAATTCCTAAACAACATTTCCGTAAAATCATTGATCAAATAATTATGAAACTTGGAGGTAAAGATTCGCAAATAGTTATCGATTGGGGTAATGAAGCACTTAAATGGGTATTCGGTTGTCCTGAATTAGAGAAAAGTTTAATATCATTACATGTATATAATCATATCTTTAACCCTTTTGATGAAAACTTACCAAATAATATCATGAAAATAGTCTCTTATCATATCGAAAAGAACTCTAAAGAAACTTCATTGTTATGTGAATTCATTATCGAAACATTTTATTTGTTCATGAAACATCCGAAAATTGATTTTAATTTCTCATTAAAATATCATCGAATTTTCCTCGACTCGAAACTTCTCTTCAAGTCGATTAGAAAAGCAACGCCTTTCTTTATCGAACTATATAATAATATAAACTCTGTGAAAAGATTTCCACGTGAATTTATTATTCCAATTGTTCGTCCTTTAATTCCACATATCGAAACAAATAAAGAAACTCAACAATTCATTGATATGTTAATATCTGTCTTTAAAGTTAATGAATTAATGTTATTATCTTTACCTATAAAAATTAATTTCCCTGAATCATTTCCTTCTTGTCCAAGCTTCGAAGTAGTATTTGAACAATCTACTGAAAGTGAATTATGTAATGTGTTATCTTATTATTCTGATATGTGCGTCAAATCTTCAACACAAGTAATGAATTCGATATTTAATATATCAACAAAAATATTTATAAAAATAGAAAATAATAGTAACTTATTATTCTCATTGACTAAAATTTATCATTGCGCATTAAGATCAATTTTTAAATGTCCCGAAGCAAATGGATTTATTAAAATTATTTGTAAGAAACAACCAAGTGTATCAAGTTGTAATATCGGAGACTTTAGTAAATGGGCACGATCGCTGGAGGACGTTAACCGATCGTTAAAATTGTTAATCAAAAATAACGAGGGAAATTCACCGACGATAACAGATTGTAAATCGTACCTATCGGTCACGAATTTTTTGTTCATGAAAACACCACCAAAAATTATACCTTATTCTACACAATATGATATGATTGAGAGTATGAAGAAAATTACGGCTGTAAGAGGCGTAAAAAAGAGATTGAGAAAAAGTAATAGGAAATCAAAATCTGTTGCATTTTACGCTAATTTCGCAAACTCTTTGTCAATTGTATTCACTGAAACAACAGCGAAAAAGGAAATTAAGGAAATGGGTCCACTGTTACATCCAAAGGCACTCGTGTTTAAGCCAGAAATGTTGGTGATGGCACCGGAAAGAAGAAGAAAGCCATCATCGCATGAGTTTTTGGGCATGCGTCACTCTTCATCGGTACATTTTGTTCAGAAATAAATGTTTAATATTAATAATTTTTTATTTTTGTATTAGTATAAAACAAGTATCCCCGAAGCATAAAAATACATAAAGTTGTTTTTAAGAATTTAAAAATGAAGTAAAACATAGACAATTATAATTATTTCATGAAATTTTATATGAAAAATATTTTTTTTTAATCCATTTGTATAATTCTATAATTATTATATTATGATATTTTCATATAACTTGTTGTGTTCAAAAATTTTTTAAGATATAAAATATCTTATTGATTACATATTCATACAGTCTGAAATGATAAAAACATATTAAATTTTGTCATTTATGATGCAGAAAATCTCGTTTATTAATGTGGACGGAATTATATGTATAAGAAGTTAGTAATATATGACATATATTACTGATATTGTTCAAAAAATGACAAATTGTATTTTTATACATATTTTTTTGTGCATAAAAACATTATTAATATATAATACAGTTAAAAGCATTTAATAAAACCAAACAAATTAACTGTATGTGTTCACTCATTTATTACAAATGTAAATCTTCAAACATTTACTCATGTGTATCTGTTTTGATTGGCTCGACTCCTTTCAGCATTATCTCCTCCGGCGACGTTGATATCTTTGTTTCCTCGTACTCTCTGCTTGGGTAAACTTTGGAGTTTCGATTGAAGCATTTGACTCGAAGCGCGTGAGAAGGCTCAATCGGATGCACGTAGCCACACATTATCCCTTTGTCGCATCTTTTGTTCGGTGGGTTACATATAAGGGTGCTAAGGCGAACGCTGTCCCATAGAGATGTCTTGATCTTTCGACCGGCATAATACCTCCCATTGAGCTTCATGTGGGCAGCTAGAGCAGAATCTGCATCATCAAAACTGACCCAAACTGTTCCTGACAGAAATGAACGAAGATTTCCTGCAACTAATATATCTGTAATTTCACCAAATTGTCGCAATTCAAGATAGATATCATAATAAAAGGCATCAAAAAGACGCTGCTTTTCTTCTTCTGTCTTAGGATTTTGCTGATTTAAATAACAATAAAAAACTTCGGGATTTGGATATAAATGATGGAGAATTAAAATGCGTGGAAATGCTGTTTTGATATGATAGCAAGGACAATAATCTCCATATGGACATACACCAAATTTATCGTATAATACACATGTCGGATTTGTGCGATTTTGATTTCTTTCGTATGCCTTAAGTATGCCACGCATTCTGTTCTCTTCTAATTGTCCCTCTAATTCTTTGATTTTTTGTAGGTGCAAGTTTACTTTTGGATGGTTGGGGTTCATTTTGAAAATAAAGTATTCAATATAATCATATCGAACTGTTACAATTTTAAATGAAAATTAATTTCTGCAGTAGCTCGCAACCTCATGTATAAAAACACATATGAGAGAATCTCCCGATTTTAAAGAAAAGATGAGCTTTTATTCAATTTGAAATAATTGATGAAATCAATATTATATTTTTTATTAATTTATCATAATAAACTTAGAAACTGAAGGGGTTTGGTCCGTTGTTCGCAACACAAAAATAGTCAAAAGGATCATTTGTATCCATGTATCCATAAAAAATGTCATTTTCTGTACTTTCTGTATTTTCTGTGTTTTCTGTATTTTTTATGGGGCCAATTTCTGGAGCTTTGGGTTTGGGATGATTGCTGGATGCTTGCGCAAGGTGTGATGGAAGAACATATTTTTTATCTCGATTTATATACTTATGCCAACGGTTTTTTATATTATTTCCACTCCTGCCTTTAAGAAAAGATGATATTTTAACCCACTTCGGACCAATTTCAAGGAATTTAGATATGATAATGTCATCTTCTTCTTTTGTCCAAGGTCTCTTTTCAACCTGATTTTTAAGCGTGTTGTTGTACCTATCGCGACATTGACGAGCGGTACGCTCAGGCAATTTTGATGCAATTTCTGCCCAATTAATTTTTTCGCCACAATTAACAAGCTCAAGTAATATTTTATCTTCTTCGGGTGTAAACCACTTTCTGTGGGGAGTTATTTTGTTATATTTATTTTGTAAAAAGGCGTTCGGCTGGTTCATCAAAGTGGAGCCAAGCGAATACAACCATTCTTAACTTTACACAAATTTTAACCTTTGAATCCCGCTAATTAAATACAAACCGTAACTGCTATTAAAAAGTTAAAATGGCAATTCAAAAAGTGCTTTTTTTTGCTTTTGTCATTCAATTTTTCTAATAGTCAGCTTTACAGTTCGAAAAAATACAACTGAAATGGAATAGATGAACAACTCAAGACAGAAAGTCTAAAGATACAAACTATTCAAACTCATATGAAAAATTGATTTTTCCGATGTTTTACCTCTCTAATATTAAAACTTATCATTAGATTTAAATTTCTTCATTCATCCATATTACTTTATTTATATTTTGATGTGATTAAATGTGGTATGCTATATTATAGATCTACCTTCAGAATCCAATTATTGAATGTTTGTTTTGATTTTCAGTTCCACAATCAGGTTGCAAAATTGCCTTTTAGAATGTTGGAGAGCTCAAAACCAGTGCTCTCTACAAAAATCAGCTCAATGCTTCTCACAAATGTTCTCAAATGCTCATGAGCAACATTAATATGAGACACCTAATCACAAGCTCTTTTTATGATAATGATTTCACATTAGTAGTTTTTCTTCATGATTGGCCACTCAGCAAATTTCATATTTTCACTAATTTATTAAACCTGATTTCGGTCATTGTTCCAAATTCATTTAACAAAGAGAAAACAATTTGATTTTACTCATAATAATTTGCAAATAAAGTAATAATAATAAATTGTTTTATACAAACAAATCTATCCAATTTTAACATTAATAGTCCAAAAGAAGAAGTCTTCATTGCATCCTATTCCAAAACAGTCTGTTTGGCAATCAGATGCAGTTACATTTGAAGGAATTGGTATCTGAATTGAATCTTTTTTGGCTTCAATTACAACTTCCTTTTCCTCAATTCTTATAGAGTAGTCAAGTGGTGGCTTAGGAATAATATGGTCTTCTATGAGGGAATCTTGTTCATATGTTCCATCTTTTATCGTGTAAACCATTGAATTTGTTGTGGTAAATTTAACGTTCTCTTGACGAATGTAAAAAACATCGATTGGAGCAAACAGCTTTGTCTCGATTTGATTTATGCATTCATATACGTTCACAACCTTTTTCCATAGTTTAATAATCGGTTCGGAATACGTAAGCAATGTATTTAAATTTATAGAAAGTAATTTTGTAACTGGAGCAGAATGAGCAGGAAACTCTTCTTCTACGGAAAAAGTAGATGTATTTAAGAAACGAACAAACCCATCATCTGTTCCAAAAACAATATGATAATAATGAGGAACAGCACAATATACGCAATTACGAAAGCTAGGATTGGTAACAATCCATTCGCCAATACAGTAGCCATTTTCTTTGTTGAACCCTCTAAGAAATCCATCACCGCCAATGACAATTGTTTTTGTAAAAGAGCCACAATCAATAAATGTTATTTCCCCTGGCATTCTAGCTCTAGCAAATGACTTTAAGACGATTGATTTGCTATGATACAGATATGAAGTTTGATAAAAAAATGGTATATGTTGATTGTAAGTTAATTTTGGAAATGTAATTAATTCAAGTATGGGCGTTGATTGCTGAAGGGCTTGAGCATCTTCGTGAACTTGTCTTTTGAGAAGAGAATTCATTCTGCTTTTTGTATCTTCAATTGAATTATATGATTTGATTTCATTTATACACTGGTCAATCTCTTCCATCATATGCTTAAATTCAATTTTCATTCTTTGTGCATTTTCTAGAAAACAATTCAACTCATTTAGTAGAGATGGATCAGGTTCCATTTAAATCTGACAAAAATATTTCAGAAAAAATAAAAATGACAAATATCGTTTAAGTTTGATAAGACAACGCATCACTTTTAAATTTGTTCAATTTTTTTCGTTAAATTATCAGCATAATTTACGAAATTGAAATTTCTGATACAACCAAATCTCAAAAATGTAATTATTCCAATAAATAAAATTATTCTCAGTAATGTAAACAGTTACTAATTTTTGACATTAATAAAATGTAATGTTTTTGAGAAAATTTGTTTAATTTATGAACAAACATTACTAAAATATTAAGATCATTTTCATTTTTTACATTTTGGGTACCAATGTACTTTATCGTCCTGTATGAAATGTTATGTGAAATATTTATTAACAAGATTAAAATGATTAACACAGATCAAGACGATAATACAAATTCTAAGTGTGATTCTATTTACATGAGTTTACTTACATCACTTGAACAAATTATTTTTAATTTAAATGAGGAAAATCTTTCTACATCAGTTCAACAGACAATGGAATTATATGATTCAAATTTCCCATATTCATTTAATATTGTTATAAGTAATTTGGTTTATTATAGATTTTATTCTAAGTATTATGAAATCAATACAAATTTAAAATATTTAGAAATTCTTCAAATGAAAGAGGAAGAAAAAAACAAAAATAATTTAAAAATTATTGATATTTTTGCTAATTACTTAATATCAAAGAAAATTATCGAAGAAGATGAACCATATTATATCATAGAAAGCATGATAAAATTAAATTTAATTGATGCAAATATTGTGAATATAATCCAATCAAAATATTTTGCGCATCGTAAACCTGAAAGTGAATATAAAGATTTTTATAATAGTGATCGATTTTGTAAAACTTTTATGAATAATAATTATAAGCTTTCAAAGAATGATTGGGAACTTCATAAGCAATTAATCGAAGAAGGAGTAAATCCTAATAAACTTTCAAAAATAATTCGAAATGATGATATTGAAAAACTTCAAGAAATATCAAATCAAAATTATTTTAATTTAAATCAAATTATTGAACCATCACTTTATGAAAGATGTTCATACATTAATCATTATATTTCATTAATTGATTATGCAGCATTTTTTGGATCCATTAAATGTTTCAAATATTTGTTATTAAATGGTTCTCGTATCAAAAATACCGGCAGTTATGCTGTGGCGAGTGGTAATTTAGAGATCATTCATTTATGTGAGCAAAATCATGCTTCATTTAGTGGTGCATATGAAGCAGCAATTAAATTCCATCGAAATGAAATCTTTGATTATATATATGAAAATAAAATTGAAACAATTAATAATGAGCTAATACAAATATATTGTGTCTGTAGTGGAAATTATGAAATTCTTACATATTTAGAGAAAAAAGCTATTAGTATAAGTGATTCTTCTATTAATAAAGCAGCATTATATGGTAACATATATCTTGTTAAACACTTTCTTCAGAATAATTTGATACCAAATAAAATATTATTAAACTCAATCATATCGCAAAATTTAGAACTTGTTAAATATATTCTTGAACAAGAAAATGTTAATGTGAATGATAAAGATATTTGATGTATTATATTTGATGTTATTTTTAATAATTTTATATTTCAAAATATTTTTTGAAAATAAAAAAAAATATTTGAAACAGCACTTATGTATGCATCTAAAAACAATTATGTTGAAATAGTAAAAATGCTTCTTGAAAAGAAAGGAGTTGACATTAATCATAAAAATTTATATAAGTTTAATTAATTTTTATTTCAAAATCATATTTGGAAAATATTAAAATATTTTAGAACAGCACTTTCATGGGCAGCATTTAATGGTTTTACTGAAATAGCTAAATTACTTTTGAAGCAAGAAGGAATTGATATTAATACTAAGGAAATTTATTTGTTTTATTTAGTATTTATTTTAATGATTTTATATATCAAAATAATATTTGGAAATTATTTAAATTATTTATGACAGCACTTATGTGGGCATCTAGATATGGTTATACAGAAATAGTTAAAATGCTTCTTGAACAAAAAGGAATTGATATTAATACTAAAGATATGAATTTGTTTTATTTGAAATTTATTTTAATAATTTGATATTTCAAAATAATATTTGGAAATTGTTTAAATTATTTGATACAGCACTTATTTTAGCATCTGAAAAAGGTTATAGAGAAATAATGAAATTACTTCTTGAACAAAAAGGAATTGATATTGTTGTTGATAACATTTTTTTGCTTGATATAAATTTTGTTGAAATATTTCAATGTTTGAAAACAATATTTGGAAATTATTATAATATTTTAGAACTCCACTTATGTGGGCAACATTATACGGTTATGCAGATATAGTAAAACTTCTTATTGAGAAAGAAGGAATTGATAAAAATGTTAAAGTTGTTTTCTTGAAATCATTAATGATATATATAAATAATATTTAAGAATTGTTTTAATAATTTAGTGAAGAATTTATGGTAGCACTTAAAAAAGGTCACACTGATGTAATTAAATTGCTTCTTGAACATGAAAGAGTTTATGTGAATGATAAAGATATTTATTAATTAAATATAAAATTTATTTATATATTTTAATGTTTCAAAGTAATATTTGAAACATCAATTCTTTTAGCATCTCAACTAGGTTACACCGAAATAATAAAACTCTTACTTGAATTAAAAGGAATCAATATCAATGCTAAAGATATAAATTTATTTAATTTTATTTTTATTTTTTTATTTTAATATTTCAAAATAATATTTGATAATTATATCAATAATTTTGCACACCACTTATTTTAGCTTCTAAAAAAGGTTATACTGATACAGTAAAATTATTACTTGAGAAAGAGGGTATAGATATTAATGCTAAAGATGCATATGATTAATGTTTAAAATTTGATACAATGATTTTATATTTCAAGATAATATTTGGTAATACAGCCCTTATTAATGCTTCTGAAAAAGGTTTTAATGAAATTGTTAAATTGCTTCTTCAAGAAAAAGGAATTGATATAAATGCTAAAAATATTTGTTAAATTATTTTAAAACTTGTTAAAACAATTTAATATTTCAAAATAATATTTGGTGATTAAACATATTATTTGAAACAGCACTTTATTTCGCATCCAAAAATGCATGTACAGATATAGTAAAATTACTTCTTGAACAAAAAGGAATTGATATTAATACAAAAGATATTTAATATTTTTATAGAATATTTAATTCAATAATTTAATGTTTTAAAAGAAAATTTGGAAATTATTTATATTATTTAGAACACCAATTATTATTGCATCATTTGATGGTAATACAGAAGTTGTTAAATTGCTTCTTGAACAAGAGGAAATTGATATTAATGCTAAAGATATTTATTTTTTTATTTCCAAAATATATTTTAATAATTTTATGTTTAAAAAGAATATTTGGAGATTATTTAAATAATTTTATACAGCTTTACTTTATGCATCTTCTAATAACTATGTTGAAATAATCAAATTACTAATTAAGCAAAAAGGAATTGATCTTAATGTTAAGGACATTTATATGCTTGTTTCAATATTTCTTTTAATTATTAGACGTTAATAAATAAGATTTGGAAATTGCTTAAAATATTACAAACAGCACTTATGATTGCTTCACAAAATAATTATCCTGAAATAGTTCAATTACTTCAGGAATAGACATTTTATTTTAACAATATGCTTATCTAGTTGAAACTTTTTACTTGCAATAAACTACTGATGGACACAATGTTTAATGTTTTATGTCTTGAATTTTTTTAGATATTATAATAAAGCAAATTTGCTATGTATAGTTTTATATTTTATTTATTGTGCGAAAAGCTTTATAATTTAATGAATTTAAAAATTCTTTTGGTTAACTTAATATCTTACCAGATTCAATTTATCATCATATTTTCATCACATAAAAAAGCATTATTAAAATGAAATAAATAATTATTAAAGCTTTTCTAAAAAAAACAATTAAAATTTTTTTTTTGTTTTTATCATCATCTGATTCATTATGATTTATTATGGAGTAAAATCTAGTGTGATATGATATATCTAATGAATATTCAATGATTACATATACGTAAATAAATAAATAAATAAATAATGTCTCAATATAAGAAAATGTTCAATCCACAATAGAAATAGCATTTGTAATCTTAGGAACAATTGTATTTGCAAATGTACATATGATACACTAAATTGTCTTGATCAAGATTTCCGTAAATGAATGTGTAAATATATGGAGTACATAAATCACTATACTTGTCTTTAATTACATCCAATTGATCTAATTGACTTTGCATATGTGATATTTCTTAATGGTTTTAACAATTTCTCTGCTGATTTAAATGTTCAATTTCATTCGAAGCAAAATCACATTAAAACTTTAATAATATTTTATTCTCATTTAAGTGAAGTTCATTCATAAAAAAAACATTTTAATTAAATTCGAATTCTATTCCTTTTTGCGTGCACTTTACCGACTGCAGTACGTCTGCCACGAAGCCAAATCCGTTGCTCCTCATTATCTCGGCCGCCTCTTTAATCTTTTTGCATGCGACCATGATCGATGCCGCCTGCAGGAAATGGTTGCCGGCGAGCAGCGTTCGCACGAGCGAGTCCAGAATCGCGCCAATGTCATTGTCATCCATTTTCGTCTTTGCAATTTCGAACACTTCTTCAACATTTCCTGTCGTCGTGAGAAGTTTCGCAGCCTCTTTGTACTGTTCTGTGATTATTAGGATGTCGGTGGCGTCGGATATCTTATTGGAGTCAATAAGCGCTGCTACAGATGGCGCTATTGCATGTTCTGAGTCTTTAGTGTTGAAATATGCAACTTTGATCGCATCGATTACATAGTTCGAACTGTTGGGTGGGGAGGCAAGGAATAGGTTCATAGCCTTTTCGTTGTTGCCAAGAAGTATTTCAAGCCTTGCTTTACGAATTCGAAGGACTTGATGTGATGATGAGGTTAATGCAAGCATTCCGTTGATCACATCCAAGAATGAACGGATACGATCAACTGTGAAGTTCGCGCAGAAGCAATTAGGGGCGAAACGAGTCGGTGATAAAGATCTTAAAAGTATTGCCAAAAGATTATAACCTGAATGAGAAGCAAGCTGACAAATACTGAACAGGTCTTTACTTGTTTCCTTAAGCTGTTTCATGAATTCCTCCTTTGATAAAACATTAATTTCTTTTGACCTCGAAAGAGGCGTGAGGCTATCGGCCGACAAGACCGTTAACGACGGTTGTGACGGTTTCTTGGCCAAAATTTGGCGACCGTTTATCCATTTGATGGATTTTAAACATTTTTCGTCATTTACGAACTTAACATTATAGCGCTCATTATCAAATTTGATCAAACCGACAGAGTTCGCAACGTCGACAACGAAGATATTATTTTCGTAAATTTCGATTGACGAAATTTGCTTTTTTAAGAAAGGAATTGTTAAGTTTTTATCTGACCAATCGATTACGATTATGTCTCCGTGATTTGTGCCGCATATTAAATGGTCGTTCAATGCTTTTACGACTGTTGGATATTCATTAATTTTAATTATATTAAAATCGACTTTTGTTAATAAGTGATAACTTTCTGATGAATTATCAGGAGATAGTAAATATTTCTTTCCAACCCATTTAGAAGTGATTATAATAATTTCTTCTTCACATATATCTGAAAATGTTGCTAATACTTGTGTTTGTTCAAGTATTGTAGCAAAATTATTTGTGTCTTTGAATACAAGAACGATATAACCGCTGATGACGATGGCAAAATATTTGCGGTTTTTCGATACAATTATGTCAATTGAAGATTCATAGAAATTGAATGCAGACCGAAGAAGTGAAAATGCTTTCATCGAAGGAATGTCATAGAAGAAAGCCTTAGTGGCGTTATTCGCAGCAACAACAATAGCTACAAACTTGTCTTGATTCAGCCATACAATGCGTGCGATTCTTCCTTCATATAAATGAAAGAAATTAGAAATATGAGAATCTCTTGTAATCGAAATATAACCATAAACTGATCCAGTTATTAACGAGTTATTGTATACATCAAAGTCTAGTGGTTTTGAAGGAAGCATTTTATGGACACAACATGGAACAATATCATGATCAACAAATTCGAATATTTGTAGAAACCCACCAAGAGACAAAACAGCAATTTTGTTCTTGTAGTGAGATTGGACGATATAAGAACGAATACTACTTTTAGGATGTGAAATATATTGGATATGATGTCGCCTGATGAGGCCATTACTTGTGACTTCATACTTCCGAAAGTGTGTACCATGAATTAGAGCAAAAATTGTTTCATTAGATTCGTCAAATGCAATATCGAAAATACGCTCATGACCCATATCAGAACCAATGACTTTAACAAGGGCTCTATCTGAGAGTGTATAAATGTTAACACCTGTCGAGCTAACAAATAAAAGTGTGTTATTGAGAAATGGATAATATCTGACTTGTTTAAGTGGATTATCATTTATTGGAAACTTGCCACCAAGGTTGATAGTGCCACCTGTTTGTGCTGAAAGAATTTTGAAATCGCCTAAGCTTGCTGCAACTAATAGAGAATCTGAATCAAATGGTGATATTGCGAAAAAGTCTGGTGAAAAATGTAACTCGCTTGACCACAAAACTTTGTAGCTACTTTCGTCTGTAATTTGAAAACATGTAACATTGTTATTTGAATCTCCAATAAAAAATTTATCACTTGAAATTGTTGACCATATTGATGAAATAAGAGAACGGTCAGATGTTGTAAAGCTTGCAACAGTACGTTTTTTAGAAAAATCAAAAACAATACCTAAAGATTTTGTTGTTATTAAAAGTTGAATTGGCGTTTGTCCATCATTATCAAAACCCATGCACCAAGAGAGCGTTGTAATGTCTTGGTTTAATGGGTTTGTTGTGAAAAGTAGTTCTAGACTTTTTGATTTATGTGAAAAAATAGATAAAATTGGTCCATTAGCCATTGCCAATAATCCACTTGGACTCCATGATAATATATTATTTTTCTCTTTATTTGATGGGTAAGTCCAATCTAAAGTTGGAAAGTTCTGTTCACTCATTTGTAATGTTCCAACAAAATCGTGTTTTTGTTAACGTTCTCCGGTGAACACAATTCAAATTTCACGCACAACAAAAATTTAAATTTGAAGTAGAAGCAGCAATTAAAATAATAACGAAATAAGTTTTTTTCATTCATCATTATATAAAATCAAAAATTTTCTTATTGAAATTATCATTTTTTTATTGTTACTAACAAAAGAAATTTATATAAAAACAACATTTATTTATAAACACAATGCCGCTATTTTTATTATTTATTTCTCTATGTACAACGCATTTGACACCAATGAAATAAACCCAGAAATTTCATACACAGAATTCGAGCATATGCAGATGTTGCAACATTTCTCCTGTGTACTCTTCTGTACTTCCAAAGCGAAAACAGATCCGAAAATAGTTTTACAGACGAAATATTCACATCCATTATTGGAAGCCACAGCGTAAATATTATTTTTCTCGAATATTTTCTCCAAATCCTCCAACAGAACATTTGCTAATTTTTTGGTCACTTTAATGTTCTGTGGAATTTTACTTAAACAATTTAAGAAATTCGATTTCTCAATCAAAGCGCCTTTTTCATTATCATCCAAAAGAATAAATGGCAATGAAATCGGCACCGAAAAATAATCAGTTACATCATCGAAACATAATTTTAATGGAATATATTCGAACAATTTTTGTTCATTATAATTCTGATTAACGTTAACAATAACATAAAAATTCTTTTTTTCGTTTGCTTTGATTTCTTCTTCATTAATATTAATAACGAAAGCATTCCATTCCGAAGTTATTTGATGAATAACAATTGTTTCATCACTATTATTACATATAGTTAAATACATTAATCGTTTTTGCGAATTTTTAATTGTTAAAATTCCTTTGATTTCAATTATATCTTTTTGTTGATATAAAATCGGAATATTTTCTAAGTTTTCGTCAATTTCATTTTCGTCTTCATTATAAACAATTGATAAAATATTGTTTTCTTCAGTATATACAATCGGATTAATAACATTTTCATCTCGTAAATGAAAAGAATTGTTTTTGTCATTGAGAATTGTGGATATTGTACCCATCTGCTCAATCTTTACGTCAAGATTTGCGCTCTTTAATATGTTTGGTATGAATGGAGGTAACAATGACATTATAACTTCTTTCGCTTTCTTTCGTGACTCTGTTAATAAACTTAAGTATAATTGCGCGCGATCTTTTAGATCTGGTGAACTTAGTTCATAAATGGATAAATATAAAACATGTTTTAACATTTGTTTGCCTTTGGTTGGGTTTCCTAAATAAAACTTTATAATCGCTGTGAGTATCGATAATTGAACTTCAACTGGATCATCAACAAATTCTTGTAACAACAAACTATCAATCAACTCTGCGACGTTTTGGATCGCATATGAATATTCTCCGATCATCCATATTACTGCTGATCGTGCTTTTGCATCGGAGAAATTATGTATTAATTTACAAACAATTGGTATGATGTTTTCATATTGACTTGGATAATTCCGGAAAATATTGACTGTTACTACTATACATTCTTGGATAATGTAGTCTACTTTTGTTTGGATAAGAGTTATAATTAAGTCAACGCAATTTTTGACAACGCTATCGTACAAAAGTGCTATTTTGCCAATGCATTGAATGCTTTTCTGTACAAATTGAATACAGCCGTCCTTAACGTACGACTCAAGCTCTGAAATTATTTCAATTGAATTCTCTTCGGTTGTGAGGCCGATAACGATATCGAGTTTCTCGATTTTTATGTAATCAGCATCATCTTTATGGCACAAAAATAAGGGAAAATATTCAAGAAGATATTGACGGAGTTGTGGAAGCATTAGTTTGATGTTTTTTAAAACAGTAAATTGAACTTCTTTTTTCGAACGAAGTAAGCTAAGAAATTGATGAAGAATGGATTTGATGGTCTCTGCTGAAAAAAGAGAGTCATTTATAATGGTACACATCTTGTAACAACAGAAAAAAGCAGATGTAATTATTCCTGGATTAACACGGAAAAGTTGTGGAAATACTTTTTCGATAACAGATTTGGCGAATCTTGGATCATTTGGAGAGAAGTCGCGAATAAAATCAAGAAAATGTATCATTTTCCATTCTGATAAATCTTCGATAACTTTAAGTAAATTATCTACTGTTTTAATGTTGATAGTAATTAACTGTGTTTTATATGTGCGATTTATTTCTTGCATTGTGAAAATAGCATTTAGAACTACATTTGGATTTGGATCATTAAGAAGATTATGAAGTATTGGAATAAGATTATATTTTGAAATTAAAGTATGATCATTGTTATGTAATTTTAATATTGAAAGAGCTGAAGTTTCACGAATATAAGGATCTGAAGATTGAGATCCTGAAACAATAATTGGAATTAATTGAACTGAATTTTCTTTGTTACACATTATTCCTGCTTTACGTACTGCATTTGCTTTCAAAAGTAAATTTGGATTTTCAAAGTCAGATATAATTGAATTAATCAAGTAAATATTTAATGATAAATTTGTTGTGGCGCTCGAAGCGCCAATAATTCTAATAAATCTATGTATTGATATATTATCATCAGTTTGAAAGTTAGTAATGGATGGAATAATTTGTGAATTGTCTTGCTGTTTTGCAAATCTTGTTACTAACTGTCTCATTCCGTCAACTTTCATTTTTTGATCTTTTGAATTTAAATTTTTTATTATTTCTTGGATGTCAGCGGAATTTGTCATTAAATTTTGGAATTCAGGTGACCGTTTACTGAATATCTTAACGTTCGTCTTTCGTAACGTACTTATTTAATGAAATTTGTTTCTTCCTTCCTTCTTAGACAAGGAATGTTTTATATTTCGCTTAGAATATCATATACATGTGAGATTGATGTTTTAAATTAGGGAAATATAACATTTCATGCCGTATGACAGTTTTTCTTATTGATTTTTGAACGAAAATAAAAGTATATTTTTAATGAAAGGCTCTTTGATTCTCCTAAAGTTCATTCATTCCAATGACTTTATAGTCCAAAGTATAAACATTGATCATTTTTCTGGAAATTAGTTTTTTCAATTCATAAATTGAATTTTAATGTAAAGCATATAATTTAAAAAATTCCAACAAAAAAATGTTATTAAAAGAAAAAAATATCCAAATCCATGTTTATTATTATGAATAGTCATGGCAAAAATGGTAAATTTTACTGGGTATTTTTGTTACTCATGCACACCCTGGTCAAATTGAATAAATTTTCATGTTTATTTTATTTGTGTGTATACTCATGAAAAGATCGTTAAAAACAAGAAATTACCCAATAAAATGAAGAGGAGATGACATCGGATAAATAAAATGTCAAAAATTGCACGTTAATTTCATAAAATGAATGTTTTCTCAATTAATATCAAAGCAAACGCCACTTTTAATTCAATTCCACACTTGGAAATTAAATGTTAAAATAGACAAAAATTCATATTGTTTCATGACCTATTTTTACTGGGTCTTTTCCGCATCTTTTAGAAGATTTTCCATTTTTTCTTCCAAATATTGCATTTTCCATCTACACAAGTGCACCCTAGATTCCAATTGTAATCTCTTCATCAAATGTTCTCTTGCAGTATTTAAGTTTATTCCCTTCGCTGGTGTAGAAGCCTGTGAAGCGACCTTTGACTTTTCCATCGTTTCATTCAATTTAACAAAACCGCCGTTGATAATATTCAATTGTTCTTTCATTTGTGAGACTTCAGAATTCTTTTCGTCGAATTCAATACTTTCAATACCGCGTTCAAAAAGTTCCTTCACTTTCTTCGAATATTCAATTAATTGGTTAACGTTCGGTAATTTTGTGCCATTGATATTTTCATTCAAATCCTTCATGAATTCAATGATATTTTCACCTTTTTCTAAAGTTTTATCTATGTCATTAATTTCTTTAATATGGTCTTTCATATATAACAACAAATTCTCATAAGTAGTTGAGCCAGAAACGCATAAATTCAACAAAGTTAAAGTAAATTCTCTAGAAGCAGAAGGTACCATTTGTTGAATTAAGTTAATTTTATCATTAATCAATCCAATATTTTCTTGTAACGGTTTGGAGACGTTAAATATTTTATCTCTCAATTCATTTAACGATACGTCTTCGTTTTCAATCAGTGTCAAAGTTTCACCTGTCAATTGGAGAACGTTATTTAATATATTCATAATTTCATTAAAACTGTTTTTGAATTGTTCGTTCCAATTTGGATTCGCTTGGAATTTGGATTTTAATGCCTTATTTAACAAATCCATATAATTACATAACGAATTTGCTTCTTTTGTTAAGTTCAATTTATTTTGTAAGTTAACAGAACATAATGAAGTCTTTAGTATATTTGTTAATGTATTATTAACATTTTCATATAAAACTTTACTATTTTCGACAATCGAATTGTTGTCTAATGTTTGGATGTTATTAAAGAATTCATTTATAATGTTTTTAGTGTTTTGAATAACGTCTAAAGTTACATTACAAGTTTCCTTAGAGTCAATAGTTGTTTCTTCTGTAGTTAATCTTGGAATTTGTATCTTTGTTGGAAGCTGATTTACTAATTCTGGTTCATAAGGCAAATATTCGATATCTGTTGTCTTCGTTATAACCTTCAAAAGTTTCTTTATTGTTTTATATATTGGATATTGTTTTACTATTAAAACATTAATATCATAATCTTTAATAGTTTCCAAATATTCGGAAATTTCGATCTTTAATTCATTTATTAAATTGTTTATATTTTCATTTAAGTTTTTCATTGTATTATGTTGCAAAAGTTCATTTACTTCTGTTGAAAGTTTTGATGTTTCTTCATCAAGATGTGGAACATTTTGAGATAATGTTAATAAAAATGATTCCTTAAGTTTCGAGTTACAAAATCCTGCGTTAATAATTGATACGTATAATATTATATTAATTAATTTCTCTAAAACATTTTTCTGTAATTTGATCATATTCGAATTATCTTCATTTTCTTCATTAATGAATGATAAGTCATCTACAATATCACCAATGTTATCTACATATCTTCTAAATAATCGTAAGTTACCATTTGATTGATCTTTTAGATAATTATTTAATATTTTTATTGTATTTTTTGATAAATGAATAAACTCTTTATAATATTCAATATGTGGATTCTTATTAAGGAATATCGCATGTTGTGTCATTATTTGAACATTCGAAGATATTAATAATAATTGACGTGGATCTTTTTCTTCTGTTAAGTTTTGAGCATAGAAATTATTATCTGTACGAATGTCTAATAATGAATTTGTATCATTAACAGTTGTGATAGAATTCGTTAATGAATTCGATACTTCTGTTACATAAGATATTAATTTCGATTTAGATTCTTCATTATTAATGTTCTCTTTTGTATTAATATCTTCAATAATTGGTAAAATATCATTTAGTAATTGATCATTAACTTTCTTTTCTTTTGTTGTAGCTTCTAATGATTTAAGTTCAATGATTTTGTCATGAATTTCATTGTTATTATCAGTCGATAATAAATTAATTAATTCAATTGTCTTTTCATTAGTTTTCTCTTTAATTTCTTCATTGTTTAATGATCGTGTTTCAATAAATGAAGAAATCTTTTTAAGTTCATCATGAACTTTATCGATTGATTCTTTAGTCGAATCTTCTTTAGTAGCATCTTCTACTAATTTTAATACTTTTACTAATGAAATATCTAAAAGTTCTTTAGATTCTTCTTCAATAGTTGGTAAAACACCAGCTAACGAAGCCAAAATAGTTGGAGATTGATTAATTAATTGTTCTTTAACATCTTCTTCTTTATTATTATTATTATTATCTTCATTTATTATATTATTAATACTTGAAACCATTTTATTTTCGATTTCATTAATTGGCATTGTAGTATAAGTTGGTAACATTTCGACAAAACTATTAAATGATTTAGAACATTCATTATTAATTTTAGTATCATCATCCTTTAAATAATCAATTACTTCTTTAGTTTGGTCATAATATTTAGTGTTTTCCATTGTAGATAAAACTAATTCAAGTTGTTTATTATTAGTTTCAGTAAATTCTAATTTTTGTGTATAATCAGGTTCTTCATAATTTTCAAGTTCTTGAATTAATTCATTTAATATTGATACTAATTGAGGTATCCATACTTGTAATTTAATATCTGCTTTATACGCAATTTCAACTTTACATAAAACAGAAAATTGTTGATCAATATTATAAATAATTTGATATATTTGATTAAACTTATCCATAAATTGTTGTATATTTTCTTCAACTGAATTCGATAATGCTATAACAAATGATAAATGTGACATTGGACTCCGTAATAACATTGGTACTTTCATTGTATCATTTTGTAATGTTTCTAAAACAATTTCCATTTCTGTTTTAGATTGTAATAATAATGATAATGCCATCATTCGATAATTTGCTTCCGAAAATTCACTTAATGGACATAACCAATCTTGTATAATTAATTGGAATTCTTTCATTTGATCTGTTGTATCTACTTCTTGTAAATATCGTGCTATAAAACATAAGTTAATGAAATTCGATGATATTAATATTGATGGGTTTTCTAAGAATGTTAAAGATTGTTTAATATTTTCATCATTTGGATTTTGATTTAAATATTCTTTAATTATAGTTTCAGCATTTGAAAAGAAATATAATGATAATGATAAATCAATTTCATCAATATAATCATTAAACTTTTTAATAATATTTATAATATTTTCATCTTGAATTTCTTTTAATAATAATAATGAATAACAACGAATTTGTTTCATTTGATTATAATTTAATGATACTGATGGGAAACTTTTAGATTCAATTAATACTTGTGGATTAAATGAATTTAATGCGTTATTTAAATATTGTAAATAGAATAACTCTTTTTGATTATTATTTGGTTTATAATTCGATAATAAATCCTTTAATTGTATTGTTGCTTCACCTGCTGCGACTGCAAATCCAATTGTCATTATTTTGAATTGTTCATTTTTAACTTCTTTATTAAATTGTGATTGAACTAATGTACGTAATTCATCAATATAAAATTTTTTCTTTTCATGTGCATTAATTAATGTTATAGCAGCAATTAAAATTGTTGGCATTAATTCGGTATTTTTAGAGAATATATCAAATTTATCTTGAATTATATCTTTTACATCTTCTGATATATCAGCAAATGATTTAATCTTATCGAAAATTATTTGTAAATCTAATGTTTGTGAGTTTAATTGTGATTTATTTCGTTGTCGATTATGATTTTCAGATACATCAGTAAATTCTCCTAAATTATTTTGGAAATCAGATAATACATTTAATAAAGGTTTCATTGATGAATCTTCTCTAACTTGTGGTATAATATTTTGTACCATTTGATATAAATTATCTGCATTTTGTTGTTGTGATTCAACTTTATTAATCGATGTAGTAGATGTAGTATTTACCATAGTCTTTTGTAATAATTTGATTTTAGATGCTAAATCTGGATTCTTAATTGATGTTTGTGATACAATAGAATTAACTTGTGTTATCACTGGATTTATAGTTTCAACAAATATTTGGATATCACTTTCTCCAACATGAGGTTTAATGATTTTATCAATAATCATTTCACAATTATTGAAAAATGTTTCAAGTTGTTTTGTAAATGTTGTTGTTTCAATTAAATATGGACTAACTATTTTAGAGAATATTGTAATTTGATATTTCTTTCTTGCAATTTCTTTAATTTTTGATAATATTTGTGATTCATTATCTTTAATCTCTTGAAGTGATGTAGATAATTGATTAAAATATGCTTGCCAAAACTTCATAATAGTTAAAATATTCTTTTGATTAGAGAATAATTGTATTGATGAGAAATTATCAAAGAAACGTGAAACTTCTTCAATTTGTGGTATAATATCTTCAACCATAGTTTTGACTTCTTTACCAGCAAAGAATGGTATTATAGATATTGTTGGTGGTTGTACAGTATCATGTTCAGGTAATTGGTTAATACATAATATAATTAAATCAGTTAAATCATAAGCTTCTTTAATTTTAACAAACTTTTCTTCATTCAATTCATTCTTTGCTATGTTTTGTGCTTCGATTAATATATTTTTCATTTCTTGAAATATTTCTACTTGTCGATCAGGGAATGGAGATCTTAATATAAATATCATATCTTTTAATAATGTTTCTTTATCTTTATCACTAGGGATTAATAATGCTATATTTTTAATTGTTGTAGATAATTCTTCTAATAAGTTATGGAATTGATCAAATGAAGCTATATGATTTGATAATAAGTCATCAATAATTCGAATGATATTTGAGAAATAATGTATTAATGAAGCATCATGTAATATTGTTGATAATTCTCGAATATGTTTCATTACTTCTATTAATATTTTATGCGTTTTGTTAATCGCTATAAAGATTGATCGTGTCGGATTATTTAATGCTCGTTTAAATATTGTAATTAATGTCTTTAATTGCATACTTTGACCTTTAACTTGTTCATAAAGTTCTTGTGATTTAGAATCTGTCCATTTAACATCATGATTTAAGAACTTAACTATAGTTTCGACAAGTGAATCATGAAGTGCTTTTAATTGTTGTGAAGAAGGGATATCACGGAATGGTTCTATTCGAACATCATTTAATAATGTAATAAATTGATCAAGTTTCTTCTTAGAAAAGATTAACGCTTGTTGAAATGTTTTATCTGATGTAATTGACGTAATTAATTCAGTGATTCCTTTACAATCTAAAACAGCCCTTTGTAAAACTATAGTTTGTTCCTTAAGTTTATCAAAAAATGGTATTGAAAATGGTCGAATTGTTAACTTTTGACGTAAATCATTTGCATTTGAATATGCATTACCTAATGATATTAATGCGGTATTAATTTTCTCAACTAATTCTTGATTATTAACTATTTTCGGATCATTTTTAACAGTATTTCCTACTGTTAATAATATCGCAATTGAAAATAATGTTTGATGAAATCCAAATATATGTTTTAATCGATCAACTGGCTCATGTGGTATTAAAGGTCGTAATGTATCTTTAATAAGAGTAGTAAAATGTTCAATCGCTGGTAAAAATGATGAACCTGGTGATAATGGAATAACACTTTCAGCAAATGCTGTTAAAGATTTCATTTCATCTAAAAGATGTATTAAATGAAATTGTGTATTATATAAAATTGTACCATTTGTTGGACATTGTTTAAGTTCTTTAAGACTATCTTGAAATGTTTCACGATATTTCTTTAAGAAATTAACCCAATTCTCAATAACAGTTTTACGTTTCGAATCAACTTTAACCATAATTTCAGATCGAATAAGTTTTTGACATGTTATTAAAATATTTAAACTTGATAATATTAATTCAATACTTCCAACAGTAATATTTGAAGTAGAGATCATATATAATGCGGAATTAATTGTGTCTCTTTCTGCATTTGTTATATTTGTAGATCGTGTAATAATTTCATTAGTATTAAAGATTAAATGTAATAATGAATCTTGTTCAAACATATCTTTGTCACAATTCGCTTTAATATTTGCAACTTCATTCGGTAATTCTTGTTCAAACTTAGGTAAAAGTGGTAAAACTTTAGTTTTATATGGATTTAATGTTCCTGGATAATATAAATATTTCCCTAATGTTGTTAGTGTATAATAATATGTAAAATTAGTGATGTCTACTTCTTCTGTTGTTAATGTTTCTTCTTTCAGAAATCCATCAGTGATTAATTCGGCACCAAATTCTTTTACAAGTGATGCATATGTAGATATCATTGCATATATAGTTTGTGCATTCTTAAAATGTATTTTTAATTTATGTTCGTGGCCATCAGGTAATAAAAATTTAATTGTGATTGTGCCTTTCGATTTATGTACAGAAACATATCGATAATATGGTATCGAATAAACAATTTCTTTGGATTCATTATATAAATCAATTTTAATTGGGCCAATATATAATTCACATGGGATATAATTCTTATCTTCTCCTTCTGCATATTTACATTTAAAGATTTCACAGCCGAAATTCGGAATTGAATGGGCGACCGTTAGGTACTGCCCGATAGCTTCTTCTTTGGTCGGCGCTTTTCGTGAAGACAGATATTCCACAACTAAAGCTTTGACATTTTCTGGAACATCTGGCGGTATTGAATTCTCACTAATTTCGTCACTATCATTAGCTACTATATACAATGAATAATAACATAACTCGGCTTTTTTCTCATCGGAAATGGGAAAGTTGTTCTTCTTAATATGCTCAGAAACATCGTTATAGGCTAATAATGCAGAGGCACGATCAGATATTTGGGATTTGGTGAATACAAAATAACGCCTTTTGAAAAATACTTTATCATAGTTGGTGCATTGCTGTGGTAATGATAAATCAAGATTAAGTGGAATATGTTCACCTTCGGGTGAAATTGTAAATAAAGAATATCCAATTGGATTTCCAATTCGAAGTTTCTCAGCAATATATGAAACTAATTCTTTGACAGTTTTGGAAATATCAACAATTAACTTCTTGGAAGAACCATCAGAAGTTAGAACAGTGATTGCATTGTTTGTTTTTAATACAAACAAAGCCATTCCATCATGAAGATGATAATGTGATATGTCTTTATCTGGGTTTATCCATTTATAAGATTTGTCTTTCTTTCGAATCAGTAATTTTGTATTTTTGTTCTCAGGTATTTTTAAATTTTGTAGAGCAAGTGAAAGGAGCTGAGAACCTTTGATTTTGTCTGGGTACTCAAATTCCTGGGCGTTGTTGCCATGAATATTGTCGCATGTGATCAGGGAAATCGAGCTAGACATTTAAAGTTGTCTCACTTTTTCGGAATTTTGTACCAAAAGTGACAAAAACAATTTTTCTGTCAAGTTAAGTTCGATGATTTAATTCCCAGAAAATAACGGTTTGGTGTAATCTATTAAAAAAAAACCACAGTTTTAACAAACATGTCATTTTTGACTTCAAAAAGTTTTTTTGTGCAATGTCAACAAAAGCTCAAAACTGAAAATGCATAATTGGTAAATTAGTATTTACGTATGACACATTGTGGAAAGTTTTTGTGATATAATCAATGTGATAACTTGTTTAAATGTGAAAATTTTGGATGAAAAGTTATTGAAATGTATTTTTTTTATATGAGCATCGCAAATTAGTTCATTTGAAAAATATAAAAAGAGTTTGTTGTTATTATAAAATAATTGTTTTTTATTTAGTAAAAAAAGTAAAGTTCAGCTCAATTGTAACAAGCTGTTTGTACATGTAATCCATTAGAACACTTGTATCAGGTGAACATAAATGAAATGCTCTTCGTATTAATAATTATAACCATTTCGATCTTTTCTCAGATGATTGTTTTAATTCTTTTGGTACTCTTTTTAGGAATTCAATGTTAGTATAAATTTGTTGAAATCCATCATGTGATACTACTAATGTAGCTAAGATTGCATTTAATAATGAGGTCAAAATATAATCGCGAATTTTAAATGAAAAATGTGTATTACAAAAGTTACACATAAACAAATGAATTTTTGAAATTGACATGCTTGAAAGCACATTATATAAAAATACAATTAGAATTTATCAAAGTATATATGAATTTTTTTGATAATGATTTAATATATTTAAAATATTTTTTGAATAGCTACTTTTGTGAGATTATATTCTCCTAGAAATTATATTATTAAATCACGGAAAAAATAAAACCAAGTAATAAATTTTAAAATATATTTTTTTGAGAAATCAAAAAACCATATGAAATGTTTTTAAAATGTTTGAAGATAATGAACAAAATATATCTTTAATTTGTACATCATAAAAAATTTTTTTGGGGTATGATGAATGGTGCTCCCGGATTTGAAAGGAATTGATCGTTGGAAGTTGTTTGCATATTCCTTCTGTGGATTCGCTAACAACATCTAAGTGTCCAAATTGTTTGTCTATATATGTTAAATATGTGATAACACTTGTTGTAACATTAAAAAATGCACTAAAACCAATTTCTGGTTCTTTATCTCCATAATAATAGATGCATTGAAGACTATAACAACCCGAAAATGCTGAACTTCTAATTTCTCTTATTCCATATCCAAGTGTTCATATCGTTAAATTAGAACATCATCAAATGCATAGTTTCCATTTGTTACAACTGCATTTGGAATCATAATGTTTTTGAATGTTGAACAGTATGAAAATGCTCCACCACCATTCGTTGTAACTTTTTCTCCAAAATTAATCGTTTCTAAATTATCTCGTAACGAATACACAGAACTCCCATTATTTGATGCTGAGTTCGAACCAAATTTGCATTGCTGGATTCGAATCCATATCGATATAATGCATAATGATATAAACCTAGGAACAAGTGTAATATTAATGAGGAATTAAGTTATACACATTTTTTATTTAAAATTCGTTTTACAGCAACAAAACTTCATAATCACTAATAGTTAAACGGTCTGTATTAATTAACGTACACATAAGAAATGAGAACTCAAAGAACAAAAGAAAGAACTAAACAATCAACAGTTCCCATATGTAAACTAAGAGGTTCAAAGCCAACAAACTTAAGATTATCAACACGTGGGATTAAAATGACTACTACTCAGAAACAAGATAAAACAGATTCACAAAATCCTCCTCAAGCTCAACTTTTAGCTGAAGAATATGTGCATAACCTCCAACAGCAGATATATTTTCTCGATGCAGAACTTCGTTTTCTTCGTGATCGTGCCGGAGTGGATTCAAATGATACTTCAGTTGATGCAGCAATTCGACGTTTAAGACGTGCATGCGCAATGCATGAAGAAGAAACCAACAAAAAAATCAAAGAACTTGAGCAATTAACACAAGAAAAGCAAAAAGAAATTGATGATATCGACGAAAATAAAGCAGAAGAAGTGTATGACAAAGCTGTTGCTTCTGAGGCAAACAATATCGAAGTGCTTAAGAATGCTTTTGCAGAAGTTGCTAATCCCATACACATGCATCAATTACAATATGAACATCAACAAAAAGCAGATTTGTTTCACAGCACTCAAAGAGAAAACATAAATAATGACATCAAAGAAAAGAAATCACAACGTGAAGCTAAACAAAATGAACTCTCTAAAATAACACTCAAACTTGAAGACATTCGAAATGAAAGAAAATCTCTCATTGACAAACTAAAAGACAGTATACGAAGTAAGCGTTTACTTGAAGAAGAATCTGATGTCTTAAACTTTTATTCCCAACAAGATCTTACGCCTACAAACCAATCATTAAATGTCATCAAAGCACAAAACTCAAGAATCGAAGCGGAACTTGAATCTGCGCGTCGAAATCGAACTGATCTCGAACAACAAATCGAGCGACTTCTTGGCAAGAATGTACATCTTAAAGCCGAGTTAAATGATTTGGAATCGAAAGTTAAATATGCGAAAAACATAAAAGAACAAATGACGAAATTATATTCAGACAAATATAATCAAACAAAAGATGCGTACGAAAAGATTAAAGCTGAACTTATAACAGTAAAAGAAGAAAAGAAACAACTAAAAGAAAATTTCCGAAAAAGTAATGCAGATTTCGATCAATATCTTTCGCAAATTAATAAGTGTCAAGCTGAGCAACAACTTATCGAAGAAGAAATCGAATTTAAAAAAGAAGAAAAATTGAAAATCGATAAAGAAAGCGAAAAAGTTCAAGCGGAAATTAAGTTGCTAAATGAAGAAATTAATGAACTAAATAAGGAAATGGACAATTTGGTACACAGTATTGCAGAGGCATCAGAAAAACAGAAAAGAGTCGAAGTACTCGTGGAAATAAATAAGAACGACCCAAGATGCGTTTTGGAGAACTTGCCTCCGGGACTGGAGGCGCTATTGGAGTCCCTAAATGTGGTTACAGATAAATTAGAATAATATTTTGTATAAAAATCTTTTACCATGAAATCATTATTACAATCAAAATTACGCCGTAAGAATTTTATGTTTTGGCTTTAAGATTTCAATTTTTAGCTTAAAAATGTTTTGAAGTTGTTGATCAAGAATTTAAAGATTTTATTTATAAGAAAAATGATCACTGGGAAATGTAAGGAGATCTACCAGAGATCTGATAATTAGATTTCTTAAGTAAACTTTTTTTCTGTTTTGAATTTCATAAATAAAATATATATTTTCCTTAATGTATAAATTCAAAAAATGATGCAGAAAGGTTTCTCAATGATAGAAATGAAAGAAAAATCATCGGATTCATATTTTAAAACTCAAAACCTTTCTCCATTCACTTTATTTTAATTTCTTTTCAAAACATGAACAAGATTAACTTTTATCTATAACATTTGAAAGTTTCACAGCATAAAGTTTTCCATCCCGTTTTAATTTCTGAATACACGCGAATAAATTCAGCCTTTTTGATGATCTTATTATTTATATTAATGGGATGTCTAAAATAACATAAATATATTTAAAATTTTCTCAATAATCCGATGCCGCCTTTTAATATTATTCAAATTTTATGAAAAATTTTTATTCATCACGAATGCTTCATAATACAATTGCTGTGTTACGATAGCATCCGACTGATACTTCAGTTTTTCGACGATGTTGTCCATGAATCCTTTTCTATCCAATGCGGGCACCAAATACAGCAAATGCTTGATCAATGTGTCGAAGTGCTTTGGCCTGTTCAACATGTTCTGGTAACTTGTCTCGATGCATTCGCTTAAGATTTCTTTTCTCTTTTGGAACGTGCCGAAGTCCGCCAACGACAACACAAGTAAATACTGCGGACTTTTGAAGATGAAGAACTCCAAATTCGAAAATATTTGGTAATAAATCGTTTCGTAATCATCCGTGTTAACCTTAGATATGATCGAACATAACCCGTGAACAAATTCGTCAGTCTTCGCAAGTGATATAAAGTTTGGAACAATCGATGAAAAGATATCTGTAAGTAAATGAATTGGTATAATGTCAATGATCAATTTAAGATATAAACATGATAATGAGGAACTGCTTCTCCAATCAAACTTTAATAAAGGCGAAAGAATTTGTTCGTTTTCTTTGTATTCTTTGATGGTGTTTTTAAGTAATAATGGATACTCACGTGAATTATTGTTTCGAAAAGCAGATATAATAACAGTGGGTAACGAAGCGGCATAGTCAAGATGCTTAAATGTGATAACTAACGTCGAAAGAAGATTGCAGCCGGAATTAAATTGCATGAGCTTTTCAACGTTTTGGAGTAATGCATGATTCCATACAACACATTCATATGAAATTTTCATATGGATATTGTATATAAATGAAATACCAGCTTCATGAGCAAGTAATATATGATAACACTTTATAAGAGACATCAAAAACCATTCATCAGAATGCCTGCCAGAATATAGCTGGACAAGCTGCTTACGTGCTTTTGAGTAATATATTAAGGTTTCTATTTTATTACGAGCCGCCGTAAGTGTTGATATTTCAGCAATACTATTAGTTGGTGTATTGGCTTGGGGTGTGGGTGATCTGTATTGATATCTTCGTGACTGTTGCTGTTGTCTATTTGTGTTCATTTGCGCCCATTCCCAATAACGGCTATGCCGACCCAAAAGTGTCTTATAACCGCTATTTTTTCACTACATGTAAAATATTCAAATATGATGTAAAACATACAAATCATCCTCACTAAACCTTTAATCAGACCATTGGTCTTACAGAAAATTTCTTAATTAATTAATAAAGCACTACATGCACATTTTATAACATAACCATTGAAGCTATAAATATCAAAGAATGATAGAATAATTTGTTATTATTAAATGATTCATTTTGTGCTTTGTGATGAAAGAATAAATTTACAGAATTATGCAAACTTATCTTGTTTTTTAAAGGAAAATATTTGATTTAATTATATTTATGAATACCAGTATATATTAATTTTTTTTTGAAAAATTGAAGCTTATTTAGAAGTGTTTTCTTGATAACCAACTGTCTATTTCAGATTATTTGCTGGGTAATTACCACAATTACCGCCAATTGAATCTTTGCTTCTTTCACCTTCATGAAGTTCTGAAACTGGGGGTATGACACTTTTCTATAGTCAGAACTAGAAATAAACTGAAGAATCAATGCTGACTGAACTAAACAAACACATCTTAGAACAAGCAAGCAAATTTGATACGTTTTATCTATATAACGAAAAACAAATCCTAGAAAGCATTGATAGAATTAAACAAAATTTTCCAGATATAGATTTTCTTTATTCAATTAAGTGTAATTCAAATCCTCATGTGCTAAGCACTGTTTTTTCTCATGGGCTTGAGGCAGATGCAGCAAGCAAAGGAGAAGTACTAATTTCATGTGAGGTGGGTCTTCCTAAAGAAAAGATATATTATTCTGCACCAGGTAAAACAATTTCCGATATAGAGCAGACCATCACAAAATCAATTCTTATTGCTGATAGTATTGACGAAATCCTTCGTATAGAATCGATCGCCAAACGCATGAATATTCAAGTTTCTATAGGAATTCGTCTTAATCCCAATTTCACATTTTACAGTGACCGTGGTAATCTATCTAAGTTTGGAATTGATGAAGATCAAGCTATTGCATTTATTAAGAACACCACACTACAAAATACAAAAATAAATGGCATACATGTTCACCTCAAAAGCCAAGAATTAAACCCACATGTTCTTTCTAAGTATTACACTCGAATGCTTTTACTTGCAGAAGAGTGGGAAAGCCTTACGGGCGGACTTTCATTTCTAAACTTAGGATCTGGTTTTGGGGTACCCCAACGATCGAATGATACTTCACTTGACTTGTCAATTCTTTCATCAGAAATCAACCCTCAATTTAAGAAATTTAAAGAAAAACATCCAAACACTCGAATAATCATTGAAACTGGTCGTTATGTTGTATGTAAAAGTGGTTATTATATTATGAAAGTTTTGGATCGAAAAGTTTCGATGGGTAAAATCTTCATCATAATAAAAAATACTTTAAATGGCTTTATTAGGCCCTCCATTGCAGAGCTAATAAAGAAGTATGCTTCGGAGGATGATCCCGCTGGAACAGAACCTTTGTTTACTGCAAGCAATGCATTCCAGTTCTTTACGTTGAAGGATGATAAACCTTCTGAAACAGTTTCTTTAGTAGGAAACTTATGCACAGCTGCAGATGTTGTGGCGGAGGACATATTGATGCCTCATCTTGAATATGGAGATGTTATTGGGATAACAAATGCTGGAGCATACGCAGCAGTGCTATCGCCAATGCAGTTTTCTTCACAGGAAAAGCCAGTGGAATTGTTCCTAACTTCGGACGGATGTATAAAACAGTAAATTATGTTATAAATAAAGAGCATAATATTTAGTGAAAGAGAATATTCATAAAATGATAAATTTGTTTGGATAATTTTTCCATTTAGTAAAAATAAATGAATATCTTTCACAAAGTGATGTTGTTTCCTAAAGTTTTTTGATATTATCATTTGGAATTTTTGGAGTTTCATATTTTTAATTTTACTGGAATAAGAAGAATAATTAAGGATAATTTATTTTATGACAAATTTATGGAAAAAATTTAAACAATCAAAGATTAAAAACATTTTAAATTGTTTAAATATGTGTATTGTTTAACAGATTTATTGAATAATATCATATGTCGAGAACCCATTTGTTCAATGTACAAATTATTCCTATTATGAAAATGATGGAATTCTTTATAACGAAGATATCATAGATATTATTTGTTATCCAATAGGAAAAGAAGATAAAACATTTGAATTTGGGATCTCATCATGATGAGTTTAAAATTTTAACCAATTGATTTATCTTCGTTTGGTAATAGAAATAAATCTAATTTGTTAGAGCATCGCTCTAGCTTCAATATAACAGATTATTACAAGAATTTTCTTTTGTTTCTAAACTGATTAGATTTTTATGATTGTCACTT
The DNA here is from genome assembly GCF_020186115.1 of Histomonas meleagridis. NCBI lineage: Eukaryota > Parabasalia > Tritrichomonadida > Dientamoebidae > Histomonas > Histomonas meleagridis. The sequence continues at coordinate 1,472,498 of NW_027150894.1, forward strand.
TTTATCAATAAACGTATTTTCCCAAAATCAATGCGACCAAAACTTCATCAACTCCAAAGTGTCATTGCCCACGAAGGTGAAATCAATGCAATGGCACTTGGACATCGAACTGGTTCAGTTTTTGCTACAGGCGGTGATGATCGATTTCTTCATTTATGGTCAATTGGAAGTAATAATCCTCGTGCTTCATTTGGGCCATTTCAAAGCCCCATCACAGTTTGTAAATTTGACAGTACAGAAGAATCAATAATTTGTGGCAATAATGGTGGAACTGTTATGCATTTTGATCTGAATGGATCTAGGTGTATTTCAAATTGGGCTGCCCACAGATCAGCAGTTCTTGGCCTTGCTTTTCATCCTCAAAATCCCAAATTAGTTTTATCTTGTGGTTATGATGGAAAATTACATATTCTTAGTTCTGGGCAACGACGACCAATTCAAAGTTATAATGCTCATAATGGACCAGCCAATCATGTTTCAATTTCCAGTGATGGTCGTTATGCAGCAACTTGTGGTGATGATAAAACAGTTCGAGTTTTCGATCTTTCAGCACAGAAACAACTTTTTAAATTCGACAGCCACACAGACTCTGTTACGTGCGTTGAATTCCATCCAACCGATCCAATTCTTATATCTTCTAGTGTTGATCGGTCGATCAGATTCTATGATCTTATTGCACAAAAAGAGATTCCAGTATCATTTCCACTTGATTCTGCGCCCGTTGACATTGTTTCCTTCTCCCCAACGCATAACGTTGCGTTTTCCATATCTGCTGATTATCTTAAGATCGTTGGATGGAATCCACCAGAGTTTTTTGACCACTTTACTGTTGGCCTTGAGAAGCCACACGACGTCTCCATTGACGAACAACTCATAACTATTGCCTCCTCTCGACATGATTGCGCATTAATACATCGAATGCGTCTCAGCAACTTAAAACCATTTTCGCACATGAGCACACAGAGTTTAAGTCCTCTCTCAGAGCCCAAAAAGCATTCACGTCCGACCACTCCTCGATTAATTGATCAATCAGCGATTTCACAATTTCGTGCTCAATCGCCAAAAACTCGAAAGCAAACTCCGAACAACAAAGAATCGCGTGTGCAGTCTGTCCGTAAGAAGCAAAGCGGTCCTTCTACAAACAACAACAATAATAATAATTCTTCGAATCCTGTTTTGATTTCGACCGAATTTCGAAAGTCGAAATCGACATTTATGTCACAAATCAATGATAAATATGCTCGTTTAATGCGGATAAATGAGATGTTACAACAATTTGGGTTAACTAGTCTTATGCAAAATGTTTTAAATAACGTCGATTTAGGCTGTGAAGTTTTGAGCATCTTGAGGTTGAAACCTGAGGTAGTAAAACTTGAGCACTCCGTTCTGATGTTGCAGATAGCGTCGAAAATATTCGATGCCGACCAAGATTTGGCCGTGCAGACTATAGAGGCAATGCTGCAAGGATTCGGCAAATTGGTGTACGCAACACAAAGAACAACGCTACGAAGAATTGGTGTCGACGTGGCATTGGAAGAAAGAAAAGAAAAATGCGAATCGTTCGTGGAGGCATTTAGAGAGGTGGCGCCGAAGCTCAAAGCTGTGGCTTCGGGAAAGTCAAATAACGCGCAAACAGCAGCAGAAATCTTGGACGAATGGAAAATGTTTTTGAAATGAAATGTTCGGTTTGATATTTTGTGTTTTAATGCGAATTCATTTAATAAACTGTTGTCTACGAAAACAAAATGAAATTAAAAATTATAAAAACAGAAATAATTTTACAAAAAATTTCACATAACTTAGTGGGTTTAATAATATTTAAATATTTTTTTTTTATTATAAGCAGTGAGTTAAATGTTATAACATTTTAAGGGTGGATTGTGTCACTTTTTAACTATAAACAGTTTTTATATATTTGTGTGTAATGTAAATAGTTCACCTCCGATGGACGAATATTGCAGCCCAATATTTCGTATCGCATTAATGAGTGATTCAGGCGTTGGAAAAACGCAAATTTGCTATTGGATTACTGAAGGCAAAAATTCAGATGAGCAACTTAAACCTACAATTGGAATGATATATTATCATATGCAAAATACACCCATTGGCGAAGGAGTGGTTGTTCAAGATACTTCAGGAAATCCAAAATTTAGACCTTTATATAAGTACAAGATTTTAGCTCATGTCGTTCTCATTGTTTATGATGTTTCAAACCGAGAAGCTTTTGATCAAGTTGAGTCATTTGCTTCAATTTTTGACGTAAAACCTCAAGTTTTACTTTTAGTCGGAAATACAGTTGCAAAAAAAGAACGGCAAATATCACTTGAAGAAGGTTCAAAAAAAGCTGAGGAAATAGGAATGTATTTTATAGAAGTGAATACCATTACAGGCGAGGGCCTTGAAATGAAAAAAAAGCAAAAATGTTTTATCCAATAAGTCAATTACAGATCTTTTATAAAAAAAAAAATTAAATAAATTCGTTTTTCCATATGAAAAAACAAAGCTTTTTTCTTGCTTTAAACTATTTTGTAGCTGGTTCCAAAACCTCAAAATTTGTGATTTGCATTGGAAACCGTTTAAATTGCGTTCAAAAGACTTTTGAAAAGTTTACATTATATGGAAGAAGAAGAAAAAAAATTTAGTTCAAATGATTTTGAAGTAAAAAGCTTAATAGGAGAAGGCTCATATGGAAAGATTCAACTCTGTGAAGAAAAAGCAACAGATCAATTGATTGTTATAAAAGAAATTTCATTACTTAATAGAACAGCAAAGGAAATTGAAGAAACTCAAAAAGAAACAAAGATACTTTCGCTCCTTCACCATCCAAATATAGTTGCATATAAAGGATCATTTATTGAGGATAACAAATTATACATAATGATGGAATATGTTGATGGAGGAGATTTAGGACAAAAGATCAAAAATGCAACAGCACCGTTTGAAGAGTCCCAGATATTAAATTGGTTTGTACAAATTTGTCTTGCCATCAAGCATATTCATGATCGTAAAATCATACATCGAGATTTGAAAGCAGAGAATGTATTTCTTATGAAAAATGGAATGGTTAAACTTGGTGATTTTGGTGTTTCCAAAATTCTCGATAACACATCACAATTTGCAAAAACAGCAATTGGTACACCCTACTATATTTCTCCAGAACTTTGTCAAGGTATGGAGTATAATGCAAAAAGTGATATTTGGGCCCTAGGATGCATCCTGTACGAACTCTGCACGCTTAAGCATCCATTTGACTCAAATTGCCTAAACGGTCTCATCATCAAGATTGTTAGAAACAAACCAGCGCCAATTTCTAATCAATATTCTCCAAAACTTCGTAATCTAGTTGACCAACTTTTACAAAAGCAAAGTCGAAAACGACCTAATATCAATCAAATTCTAAGTATTGATTTTGTTAATGAAAAAGTCAAAAATTTATTAAGTGTTACAATGCAAAAGATCGAGTTTAGCCATTCTGTTTTTCATGGTTATAAAGGTGGTGAAACACCACGAGAATATGATATCCCAAATAAATCAAAAGCTCAATTAAACCCAACCAAAAAGCCAAAGACCAACATAACTAAGCCAAAGGACACTATTCAAAGTTCACGTAATGCCAAACGTTTCCACTCCCAACAATCATCATCAACAGATCAAAATTATCCACGTAAGCCATTAACAGTTGAAGAAAAGCGGCGAATCGAAATGGAGAAAGACCAAGTCAACAAAGCCAAGCAAAAAGCCGTTCTCGAGAAACAAAAGCAAAAAGAAGCCGAACGAAAGAAGCACTTCGAAGACCTCAAACGCGAAGAAAAAGAGCGCAAGAAGAAGTACGAACAACTTGAGTCACCATTCCGCAAAGCCATGAACACAAAAAGAGCGCAAAACGTTGTCGATGGACAACCACAACAACAAACGAAGCCGAAAACACCGAAAAGTAAATCGATAACGCAACAACGCGACAAAGAAGTTGAAGACTTACGTAAGCTAATTCGCCGGAAACGTAACGAAGCAAAGAAGCAAACAGTTGATAACAATCACATTCAAATTGGAAGTGTTATCTTTCCAATTGATAATGATGACGAATTTGTATCATTAGCTGCGTATGCGCAAAACATTGTCGAGCATCCACCAGAGAATGTTGAAACAGAAGACGAAAATGAAAACGTGGAAAGAGTGAAGTTTATGTTTAAAGGAAAGGAATTACAAATTCCTTCGAATAACGACGTGAATTATGAGAACGAATTCGTGAGAATGTTCATTGAGAAGGGTATAGGGTTTGAGAAATTGTCCGATGTTTATAAAATTGTGGCCGAGAAATCATGCGAAATGAATGAGGAGCAAATGAAAGAGGAAATTGAGAAAATTCTTGTGAACGAACATGAAAGAGATTATTATCCTTTGATACAACAATTGGTGTTGTCGGATAATATAAGTGAAAATTAAACTGTTGGTATGAATTTGTTAATATGTGTTTTGTTTTACTAAAAAATTGATACTGTTATTTTGGTTCGATAAATCTTTCAGAATTTTTTGTAAAAAATAAAAATTAAATTAATAATTTTAAAGCTATATAACTATTCAACGAATCAATGAGTTTGAATGAAACGATCAAAATTCACTTAAATTCAATCACAATTTTTGTGATAACTGTTTCTATCGTACTCCCAAAAAGTTACTTTTGAAAGCCTATATCAAAAAATCAATACAATGAGGCCACACCATAAGCCACAATCATATCCCATGCTAAACATACCTTATATGGAAAATTTAATCACGTACCTTGATAACCTATTACAGAGAAGCCAAGGGACGTTGGATATTGTAGTTAAATTTAAAAAAAAAGGCATGCCGATTGGCATCTAATATTCGATTACAATATTATGTTTTTTTTTTTTATTTTTTATCACACCTTATTGTTCGCTAACCCAGTCCTTGGATTACCTCGCTTGATCAGTTGATTTGACTGTACAGCGATGTTCCAAGTAATATGGCATAATCTTCCTATTTTGTTGGTTAGGATCAAGTTTGTACCCACCGCTGTGATTCTGTGAAGTTTTTTTTTCTTCAGTCCCTGTCATTTCGTTTTCGAACTGTGTAGAAAATTTTGGTGGTCACCCAAATTGTGTAAGCTTGTTGAATTGATTTGAATCCATCGCCGATCATTTTCAATTCAAACGTTTTTCAATTTTTTTTGAATTTAACATTCACTTTTTTAAACGTCACCTTACACCAAAAACGAATATTATGGATGCTTTTTAGTTCTTTTTGCTTGTGTCTTCTTTTTGTGGTTGCTGGCTTTGGTTTGGCATCGGATTCACTTGTTGGAAGCGTGGAATCCAAGGAAACTGAGGCGTCCTGTTACTTGGGGTTGGAAGTGCAGTTGAAAATGGATTGGATTTTGCAACAGCTGTTCCGAACCCAAATTCACTTGTTGCCTTTGTATTTGTTGGTGAGGAGTGAGAAAAGGATGAAGATGGTGGACCCCACATGCTGTTAGTAACTATTAAATGGCGCTGTCATTCTTCATGTTGAGTCACCCCAAGTTATTTATTGATCTGCAAATATACAAAAGATCAATTTTGGGCAAATATTTTTGAACCAACATGTGTTGGTTCAATCGACCGTTAAAATGCTTCCAAACAAATAGGTATATGGGGCACCCCAATATTATTAACATTGCAAACATGATGAAAAAGGTGTTTTTTGCACCTGAACCAAGCAAGAATAAAACAAAGTTTGCAAATCCATCCCAGGTTGCTTTGTTACAAAGTTCCTCTTTGTATGTTAAAGTTTCTTCACTTGATAGAATCTCTGAAAATCCAGTTTTTGCAATCGAATACAAAAACATTTCATCGCCTCCCTGTACTTCCTCACCCACGGAAAATCATGTTCCGAAAAATCTCGAAATTATCAAGAATAATAAATCATTCTCAAAAAATAATTCTTCAGACTTATTTATCAAAATCCCTGAAAATGACTGGGATTCATGTTCCTTCCGTTTCCACACCATTGTTGCTTTAAATTGTATCGGGATTATTCCCTCACTTACCAAATCCATATTTTCATCACAAGAAATCTATAATTTATATTGCAACAAATTTTTTGAAACGTATAACATCCAATCCCAACCCATTGACATTGCATTATCACAATTATTTTCAAATTTATTTTTTTATTTATCGTTGTTTAATTTCACCAACACCAACAGTCCTCAAGAGAAACAATCCTACGAGCACTGTTTAAAGCTATGCCAAGAGTTCAGTAACAAGTCAGTTCATCAACTTTCCGAGTCATCAGAAAATCGATATTTTTCATTTTCTGAACTGAAGTATGCCATTTCCAACTATCATAAAACTTTTTTTCCTGACCGTCCGATCCCTTCAGACATCATTGATTCTACCACATATCATATATTGTCATCCACCGTAATCACATTGCGATACATTTTAGTTAGTTTAAACTTTTTGTCTAATTCATCTGGATCATTTCCCGATCTCGTTGAGTCCATTCATTCGTATCAAATCTTTCACAAGTTGCCCATTGGCGATTTCGACTTTTATACTTTGCGACACATGTGGAACCAATCAATGTCGAACAAGTGCAGCATATATGGGACATTTAACATGTGCGGCGTTAATATTCCGATTCCACATGAAATAGACTTTCATGAGAAACTTGGAAAGATAAAAATCGATCAAAACAAAAACGAAGAGCTAAAAGATATAAACAATTTCGTTAATGATATATTTAATAGTGTTTATACTCACGTCGAAGTTCCGAATTCGATGATAAATAAAATTAAAGAATCAACAAAAAAACAAATGAATTATGTTGCAAAATTGATCGAAAAACAAATGGAGTTCTTGCATATTATTAAAAAAGTGGAAGGAGGAATAGAAGCAAAGAAAATTAAAAACGAAAACACGAAAAGAGAAATAGCTGAAGCAAACGACGTGATAGAAAACGTGATTAAAAAATGGAAAAATATGAAAAAGGAATCGGAAAAAATTAAAATGATCGTGGAGTTGCAAAGAAAAGGAAACGCAATAATGGCAATGATCATTTTGGTGTTGATGGTTTTGGTTGTTTGGAAATATTTTAGAAAATAATTAAAAATGTAAGAAAATGCGAATTTTGTTTTTTGTTGCGAATATAACTTATGGAATTATATTTGTCTAAAAGTACTCAAGAAATGAAATTTTATTTTGCTTATATATTAAAATGATATGATATAAATTGGACGCATGTTCGTTGACATTAAATATTATGTAATTTTCAATTAAGATATTTATAAAGTTCTTACCAAAAAAGTGAAAATAATTAGTTATTCAAAATTAAAATGCATTATAAATTTTAAGGTATTCAATGTATTTCTTTAAATTTTTTCTATCATTTTAAATGTTTTTACAGTGAGTTTAATCTTTTTATGAATTAAGTTAAAAATTATTGGTTTTTATTCATGTTCATCATAAGAAGAAATAACATTTGTTGATGCTAAACATAACAAATATTGGCGCGACAGCATTTCATCTCTAAATTAAGATGCGTCTCAAGTTAAAATCCTATTGCAATAATGGGAGAGAATGATCAGGGGATGTACCAATCTTAAATCTGTAGTTCTTGAAGGTACTGTCTCTTAAATATCGTATAATCCATTTCTTCGTTACTAAAGCTTGCAAATGGACATCCAAAGAAAGCATTTATTTCACTTATTATAAAAATGTTCGAGTTTTATATGATGTTCAATTACGAAACTTTTAGAAAAATTATTTTATAACTTCAAAAGGGATAAATTGTTTAATTAATTTTGCCTAAAAATGTATAGTTAAAAATTGTAATATATTACAAGTTATATTTTCACTGATTGAGATCCGAACTCCATATATTACATATATATAAAGAAAATTATCTAATATCAACTCACTTTTTAACGAATACCAAAATATTTCCCTAAATCTAATCTAATATAAGAAGCTTTGGACAAAAAAGGAATTGCACGATTTTTTCAAGACCAAATAAACATAGAAACCACTGTGATCGCACACAAATATTTTGACTGCTTTATGTTGCTCTCAGAAATATTTTTGTGGTAATAACGTTATTCTCAGAAAAAAAAAGAAGTTGTTGACAATTTTCTGTGATAGTTTGGTCAAGGTCTTCTTTTTCTATACGTTGTTTCTTAACACCGAGTTTGACTTTTCTGATGGTTAGATAGGTCCTGAAAACAAAATTCAAATCCATTATGGCATTTGGATGCTTTTGGATAGTTATCCAAATGCTTAATTTAGTATCATGTAACTCACATGTTAATGGAGAAGAAATGGTAAATTATAACTCAAGAGAAATTATTTCAAAAAACATAAATATTCAAATTCTTTCAAACAAAATAAAGCCAGTTCTCCAACGTTATGAAAACGATATTTTTGCATTATTCACTTATCTTCCAAAAAGAAATCATTTTCTTATAAGGAATGTTTCAAAAATTAACGAGAATTATTTACTATCAAATTATTCTTCTTTGGTTTCATCAAACGATAGAAAGGATTTCCAATTTTTTAATGTTGCATACTATTTTTTACTTTTTGATTCATATTTTTCTTTCATTTTAAATCTTTTTATAATGAGCTTAATTATTTTATGTTTAATTAAGTTAAATATTATTGATCTTAAAAATCACAAAAAGAAAGAAATTTTAAAAGTTAATTTTGTTTTGATAATATTTGTTTTGTTTTTTGGCTCATCAATGCAAGCATTTGATCCTTTTTCTAATACATTAAATATTCTTACTTCGAATGATTTTACACAGACATATCAAAACAAAACAGAACATGTTATCATTTCGAGTGGTATTGAATTAATTCCAGAATATGCATTTGATTCATGGATATTTTTAGTCACAGCATCAATTGGAGATACAGTTAAAGAAATTGGTACGTCTGCGTTTTCGTCATGTTCCTCATTAGAAGAAATTACATTTAATGAAGTCATAACAACCATTGGATTTTTTGCGTTTCAATATTGTGAAAAAATAGAAAGTTTAACTCTCAAAAAATCACTTACTTTAGTAAAACAAAATGCTTTCTTAAGATGTACCGGACTGAAATCTGTAGTACTAGAAGAAGGATTAACATCACTTGGAACATTTATATTCCAAAATTGTTATAATCTTGTTGATATTACAATTCCAAGTACAGTTTCATCAATATCATTAAATCCATTCCTTCGATGTTATAGTATTAAATTTATCAAAATCTCTCAACAAAATCGATACTTCTCCAATAATGAAAATGATGGTGTTTTATATGATAACTTAATTACAAAGCTCATCAGTTATCCAGCAGGAAATGATGCGAAAACATTTCAAATTCCAAATTCAGTAACTTCAATTGAATCTCATGCATTCGATAACTGTCTTAATTTGACTTCAATTTCATTGGGAAATAATGTACAAACAATAAAAGATTCTGCATTCGCTAAGTGTCTATTTACGAAATTCATTATTCCAGATTCTGTTACAACTATGTATGATAATGTCTTCAAATATTGTGAAAACTTAGAGACAATTATAATCGGAGAAAATGTGAATATGATTGGATTGGAAGCATTTTATCAATGTACATCACTGAAATGTATTTATTTTTATGGAGAAACTCCTCCTTATATTTTGAATAATGCTTTTACAAATGTTTCAGCAACTTCAGTTATGACTTCTAATTCATATGATGGTGATACATTTGGTACATTAAAAGTTTCAAAAGGAACAACAATTGATGAATGTCTTCCACCAACACTCACATTTACACAATCAAATACATTTTCAAATTCAAACACATTTTCGAATTCATTTACACAATCAAATTCATTTTCACAAAGTAATACATTTTCGTGTTCATTTACAAAATCTAATTCATTTTCACAAAGTAATACATTTTCGTGTTCAAATTCATTTACAGAATCAAACACATTCACCAAATCAAACACATTTACTGAATCGAATACATTATCAAATACATTTACTAAAACGAATTCATTCACACAAAGTAATACATATAGTAAATCAAATACATTTTCGAAATCAATTACATATACGCAAAGTAATTCATTTACTAATTCAAACACATACACAAAATCATACATGAAAAACATAAATTTAACACATTCATTTGTCTTATCATATATTTTGTCAATTACTAAAACATTGACTTTATATAATTCATATTTTACACAATCATATTCATTCACAATTATCAATTCAATGTTAAAATATGTTGAAACGTCAATTATTCATTACGAATATTCAATTATATTTTATTCGAAATATTATAGTATTTATTCTCATTATTATTTTATCATTAATGAAGAAGATACAAATAATAATGAAAAAGATGATGATAAAACAAATATTTATATTATTGTTGGAATTGTTATTGTTGTTGTAATTATCATTTTGATCATCATTATTATATTTTTGATTCGTCATCGAACCGATAAAGAACTTAATGAAGAAGAAACAAATATTATTAATGATACTGAAAACAATAATAATTATTCGATTGTCTTCTTACCAAATAATATGAAAGAAGATCCATTTGCAGATGATTTCAAAGAAGATAATTTAGATGTTCATATATAATAAAAATAGAAATATATTAATAAATAGCTCAAATAGTTAATATTTTATTTATTTTATATTGAGTTAAACTTAAAATATATATATATATATATATATATATATATTAATCAAATTTATGAGAATATAAATCACATACTTAAATCATTAATAATGATTTAAATATTTATATTTAATGTATTTTCCTCGAAATCTTTTGCAAAAGGATCTTCTTCGATATGAGAAAGGCTCGCGAAGTTATCCATTATGATTTCATTATTATTATTATTATTATAATTCACTTTTTCTTCAAGTTCTTTTTCACTTGAACTTTGTTTTCTTTTACGAAAACGAACAAATAAGATAACACATATCAAAACAACAATGATTATTCCAATACTAACACAAACGCCAATTATAATTTTATTGATTTTATTATTATTCAAATCTGTTCTATTTTCATTTTGGAGAATAGTATAAAAACCCGAATAATACGAAAAATACATTGAATATTCAACAACTTTATATTCGTAATAAATAAATTTAGTTTCAACATATGAATATATTGAATCAATAAGAGAAATAGTAATAGTTTGAAGAATTGTTGATTCTGGAATAATTGTAAGTGAAATTGATTGTGAATATAAAATTGTTTGAACAAATGTTTCACCAAATTGTCTGGATGCAGAAAATGTATTTGATTGTGTGAAAGTAATTGATTTTGTGAATGAATTTGAATTCGTAAATGTATTTGTAAACGAGTTTGACTTAGAAAATGTATTAGATTTAGTAAATGAACATGATTTTGTAAATGTGTCTGATTTGGTAAAAGTATTCGATTGAGTAAAAGTATTTGATTGTGTAAATGATTTCGAGCCAGTGAATGAATTCGACTTAGTAAATGTTTTTGTAAATGAATTCGATGCTGTGAATGGATGTGTTGGCCAAGGATATTGACTGCATCCTTCAACTGCTATATCTTTTAATACATTAAGTTCACCAAACATTGTTCCTTGATATAAATAAGATGTCATAATGTATTTAGTTTGCGTATTTGTAAACACATTTGTACCAATTGATGATGGCGTTTTTTGACCTGTATAATAAAAACATTTTAAATTAGTACAATCTTGAAATGAAGAACTTCCAATTGAAGTAATAGTTTCACTTATAATAACTTCTTTTAGATTATTACATGCTGAGAATGCAAAATTTTGGATTGTTGTAATTGTTTTTGGAATTGTGATCGATGTAAATTTACATGAGCTACATGCATATGTTCCAATAATTTTGACTGAATTTAATATTTCAAATTTTTCACTAGTAATTCCTGCTGGATAACAAACAATTGTTGTACAATCTTTGTTATAAAGAATTCCATTTCCACTGGAATAATATATGTTTTCGCTCGAAACTTGGATTGTTTGAAGATCTGTACATCCTTTAAAACAACCTGATCCAATAGAAGAAACTTCTTTTGGAATTAAAATATTTGTTAAAGAAGAACATGATTGAAATGCAAAATCTCCAATAGTTTCAATACTTTCACTAAATGTAATACTTTTTAATTTTGGACATTCTGCAAAAACATAATTTTGAATTGTACTTATTGATGGAATATTAACATTTGTTAATGATGCGCAAGAACGAAACGCATTATTGGCAATTATATAAGCTGAATTAATTGTAACAGAAATTAATGAATTCCATTGATAAAAAGCATCATACCCAATTTGTTCTACATCTCCTTGAATTATAAGATATAATGTTTGACTCTTGAACAAATCCCTATCATCATATTCATAAAGAGTAGCTATGGTATAGGTTTTTGTTGTTTGCTCAAATGTTTCGAATGAATGTTCAGAATAAATCACAAATAGAAAACATAGAAATATGCGTTGAAGTGTTTCTTCGTTTTGAGAACCTCTAAAATCTGATGTTTCATATTTTGATTGATGAAATTTTGCTTTAATAAAAAATAAAACAGAAATTAACATAATAAATATTAGGATTGATTGAACTAGTTTTAATGTGGAATAAGTTAGGATATCGTTAAAAAATAAGAAAATTATTTTCGCTTGATTAACATATTTGATGTCAAAATAAATCTGTTTCTGTAAAATAACTACTGACAAATCAGAATCCGAATCAGCATTTATTCTTCTAATATATATAAAGGTATATAATGATATCAAATGCAAATTAGGGTGACTTTCTTTATACAGAGAATAAAAATGACTGGAAATGATATTACAATCATTTATAGCATGAGGAATTTGAAGAAACAGGTTTGTAATTTCGTAAGAAACAGATGTTATATTTGAATCATTCCCCATTTTTTTCCAAAACATCAACTTACATGAATCACTTGATATTAGACATAATGCTGGTGTAGACATTGCAGCCAGTACGAAACAAGCGTATTTGAGCCGACCAAACATGTTGTAGAACGTGAAATGATAAATTTTCAATTGAGCGTTGCTATCAAACCACTCAAAATTCAAAGAACTATAGGTCGATATTTTAAAAGTCATAAAATTCGACAACTCAAAAAGTTATTAAAGTGATATGAATATGTTATCATCGAATTCAACTTCAAATAAGCATATGAACTTTCAAGTTACACTTATTCTAAAATATAAATAAGACTTTACTTCCATCATTCAATATATTTAAGAAAAGTGTATCAATCATCCTAAAATTAAATTTAAAATTATACCAAACAAAATAGCTACAGTCGGCAGAACGTAGATTCTCTGGTAAATCATTACAATATTGTAAAGAACATCTTTTAGCATATAAATTTCGATCATGTTAAGGGGCGAACGTTAAAATATTTCCCAATCGTTTAACGTTCACGGAGCACCCCATTGTCATATCACATTCCCTATCGACCGTTAATATTAACGAATATAATTTAGTGATTTAATCAACTCAACAAAACGCATTTTCGTCGTGTGTATCGTCTAATGTATCACCTTCTGATTCTACGAACTCGAAAGAGCATGAAAGCTTTGCATCTATTTTTAGCATTGCCCCCTTATTTCCATATTCGCCACAATAATTTGATGCTGAGAAGACGGTCACCACTGTCTGCTGTGGGTAGAATGGGAACTCGTAACCATCTGGGACAACCTGATGTGCTCTACATATCAAATCGAAGTCATATTTGTCGAGGAAATCATTTGCAACATCAGCGCCAAATGTATATGATGTACCACGCTCAGACTCCTGGAAGCCATTGTAGTCAGCAGAAGGATCCGCCCATACCAAATCAGAGATAAATCCGTTTTCAGGAATATCAAGTGGCCGTGGGAGCTCCTCAATCATTTCAAGACTTTGCATTTGCCCAGAGATTCCTCCATGAACGCAAAAGATACGGCTACTAATGACTGCGGCTAATGGGAGATATCGGAATACTTCATTAAATGTCTTCCAGATTCCGCGGTTGTGCTTTAGTTTGCACTCTCCGAGGAAGCCGTAAAGTTCTGAGATTGTTTCGGTCTCATGGTTACCTCGAAGTAAGTAAACATTTTGTGGATAAAGAAGTTTCATGCAGAAGAGTAAGGTCACAGTCTCAATAGAATGGTCTCCACGGTCAACGTAGTCGCCGAGGAATAAGTACTTCGTTGTTTCCGGGTTTCCTCCTTTTTCCAAATATTGTAATAAATCGTTGAATTGACCATGAAGATCACCAACGACGCATATCGGTGCTTGTATTTGTAGAAGCATTGGATCCTTAAGAAGTGCTTGTGTCGTTAAGGTACATATGAGTCTCAAGTCCTGCGCTGTGAGTGGAACAGATTCGGATTGCTTCAGTCCGCGGCTGCTGATGAGCTTCTTATAGATGAGTTGCACCGTCGCCTTATCATCGGACGAAAGGGTAAAACCGTCTTGCTGGTTCATCGACTGGCGTTTCGCTAACCGTCAAACACCCTTCAATTATTTGAATGTGATCAGCGGTTTGCCCGCGAATGTATTATATTGCTTTTTCATCCTGAAAAGTGACATATACCGATCATATTGCACTCAATATAACGATAAAGAAAACGATCAAAGTCTTCACAATGGTGTCACCTTTTTCTTACTTTTTGCTCTGTGATTTTGGAACCAGTAAGAAACCGATTTTAACGGAGCGTTCAGCTTCTCTGCTATTTCCATTTTCTCGAGTTTACTTGGCTTTGAGTTCAATTCGAACATTTTCTTTAATTCATCGATTTGTTGAATTGTCCATATAAATCTGACGTCGGGGTTCATGTTTCTCTTCTTAGGAATAGCCATTGAAGGCGTTCCTTTACCAGCCGAATTTACAGCATATATAACAAATTTTTTAAATTTGTCAATAATTTTCGCCTTAGCTCCAATGGTAGTGTCGCCAGGGATATTAAACAGGTGTAAAACATCGCCGTCAAAATTGATTCCTTCGATTATAAATGAATCAATATCAGATCCCCCATTCTCGGCAGGCAAACTCCAAGAAAACTCATATTCGCAATCGCCTAATTTGTCCACTTTGAAGTTTGTACATTCTGATGGAACTGTTACAGGCTGAGTTTCGAAATACAAAGGCTCTGAGTCAGTGGTACCACATCCGTTGTCGATTCTTATGAACATTTTATACTTTGTTGAACCGCTAATTCTTATTTCGAGTAACGACGGAATTTTGACACAATTTAATTTATATAATTTCAATGAATCCTGCGTCTGATTTATTACGATGAATTTAACTGACTGAAGGAATGGCGAATAAGGAATTGGAGGAATTTTTACGATCAAACTACTTGATGAGAATGTCATAATTTCCGGCGAATTAATCTGTTTAATTGGGTAAAAGAAAACAGTGCTCAAGCTGAAGTTATCATTGTCTTCATTAATGTAATACACATTTGTTAAGTCAGTGAATATGTTATATATCGGCAATACATTGTACAACGAACATTTGATGATGTAAATCGTTTTGTCCATTACACTGAGCGCAAATGGCTGAAACAATGGAAGCGCCGAATACGGGTTAAATGGGAAGTCATGGAATAGTATAAACGTAGGAACTTCTGATTGATCAATGCCAAAGAACAACGCCTCTTTCATGCGGCTTATTTCGTTTTGGAATTTGTCTTGATTTTCAAATTCGTCATAGACTTCCCAATGTTTTATGTCAACATATAGTAGAAATGGTTTCTCTTTCGTGTATATTATTAATGTTTCGTCGTATTGAAACGTGGCGAAAATCGTCGAGATGTGATACGTGGTTTGAAGGTTATGGAATGTGGAAATTTTGGTGTTGATGCAGATTGATTGGATTCCAAGCGCATCCGCTTTGGTTACGAGTAAAAGTTCTTCGTTGATTTCATTAATATGCGCACCGATGATGGTTCCATTGGTTTTGATCGAGTATATTTCGATTTTCCATGTTTCTTGATCAAGAATGCCTAAAAATGGAGTTGGAGAAAATGAAAGAATTAATATGTTTTCACCATAATGATATAGTTTTAAATGTTCTGCTTTGATATTTATGTTTAACTCTGGACCTGCTAATTGTAATGTTGATAAATTCATTCGTAAGATTTTAACATTAATCTCATTAAATTTTGCAATGATTAAAAATTCTCCATTAAGTGTAACAATGGAACTTGAATTTTCTAAATCACTTGTGACAATATGACCAATAATTACGTCCTGGCACACGGGGATTGCAGGCAGCAGCTTTTGAGATGTTAAATCCATGTGATTTGATGCGACGGTTGTACATCAAGCAAAATTGTCTTAATTGAAAATTGAACTTTTGAATAAATTTAAATTAAAATGTAAATATTGAGGCAAATATATATATTTTTTAAAAAATACATAAAAACAATCATCACAATAATATATAGTTATGATATATAAAACATGGACTAGAAAAATAAAAAATTTTATATTTTGATGATATTCAATTACATGTAAAAATTTAAAAATCTCATGGACATATCTTACTCACTATTAGTTGAATTACTTCACATCAGTATAAATGTTGATTTTACTAATAGCTTTGATTTTGAGACTTTCTGCTTTCACGAATCTATGCATAACGAAATACCGAAAAGTGCTGAAGCATACTAATATGACGCAAAAGCAAGTGTTATTATCTAAACCTGAATATGTTGTGTTATAAATAGCTTTTTGATAAGTGTAAACTTAGTTATAAAGTTCCGTCTTCTTAGAAGAAAATTCAATGTGAATAGTGCCACATAATGAATTTATGCGTATTCACAAGAAAAGGTCAAAGGCGTTCCAATGAGACTCGTATTTTTTCTTATTTAAATGAATACCATAATAAAATTAGGAAAAAAATAAAATTATTACAACGGTTTTTTCAAATATTGGTCGATCATTTCTATCACAATTCATGAATTATCGTTGTAAAATGGTGATAATATTCGATTTCTCACTTTTTCTGAAGAATTTTTCGGTGCTTTTGAATTGCCTCAAAATTGTACGATAGATTTATTAATTTTTCAGGAAAATTAATTCAGTTTTGTATCATCAATAAACCATTCAAAATCTTATAATCATGCAGAAAGTTATAAATTTTGGAGAAAACAAATTTGTTGTAATTTATATATTCCTTAGTGTTTTAATTAATGCAGTGATTACCAATATGCATATAGTAAACACAAGCATAATATTTTGGCCAAAATTCAAAAACTATCAAAAGGATGATAAAAAAAGACATAATTTAATAAAATTGGTCATATACGTAATGAATTGATCATAATATATTATCTTCAAGTATATTAGCATTCCAAGTATAATAATCAGTTCTAAGGAGAAAAATTGTTTGATTTCATCTGAAATTTGGAATAAATACACGCAATAAATTCAATGCGATCATTTCAATACAATATTTGAGTAGAATAATTTTCATCGATATAGGTTTACTAACAAGCAAAAAAGTGACTCATAATATTTCAAAAATCAGACTTTTTGTGTTCATGATTAATACAATATTGTTTATATCATTCAATTTCATTATTATATTAAAATTAATTTAACTTATAATTTTCAGTACAGATGAAGTAAATTTTATGAAATTTTCATTATTATCATCTTTAGTATTTGTATTTAAAATTAAAGTATTTTATCTTGTTCCTAAAAGGAGTTTTCGTCTCTTTATTTATTTCAAAAAATATTTGAACGATACGAAGCGGTTTGCTGACAAATTTGAAGTGCCAATAATGACCGAAGGCTTTAACTTCCTCCTCCCAACTATCTGCAACGAAAATTTAGTAGATCCTGACACATCGCAATACTCATTAGTTGTATATGATAGAAAGATAATATCTGAGGCTACAAGGGTCATAATGAAAAGTTTTGAATCAATGCAAGATGAAGCATATATTTCCACTGAAAAAAGGCTCGACACAATTATGGAATTCTATGCCGTTGCCTTGACATTGGAAGAAACAGATTATGTAGATATTGGTCATGCAAGTTCAGTATATCGTAAATGGCTTGAAGATTCCTCATTATTTGGTTCAGCTGAAAGACAAAACCAATATATGATTCGTATTATCAAACAACTGTCGTCACCATTTAATTTAACAACGACACCAAACATTAAGAATGAAGGACCAGTTCATCAAATCCTTTCTGACATCATTGATAGCTATCGTAAGTTATTTACTGAACGTGGTACAATGCTTGAAACGAATACATGGCGAACACTAGTTTTTGTTCTTATTGGAATCTGTCATCACTTAATTACTGTTAGTTCCTCTTTTTCCAAGAAGGGTCTTGAAGAACTTAAATCCCAAGCCATCAAATGTTGTTTTTTGTCAATCCAAGTATCCCCATTTACTCAAAACTACGACAAATTCAAAGATGTCTTTGAAGTCTTTCTCACCCATAGTAAGATATGGTCTGATGACCTAATCTTTATTCAATGTTGGAGTCAAGAGATAAGTACATTATTCCGATATACCAGTGAACGCCTATACAAGCTTCCATTTACAGACAACCTATTCCAAACGGGGATCTATTCCACTGGTGGCGAGACTATATCTGATCGATCAGTATCGATATTATTTTATAACACATTACGATCACTTGAATTCCGCCGCTCATTTGCAGATCCAGAGTCCGCAGAAGAGTTATACAAAGCCATTGACAAAGTTACAGACATAGCCATTGAAGTCTCTAAGATCAAATCGAACTCATTTTTACTCAAGTTCTCTGGCAAAGCATTTATGGAGTTATTTGGGAAGATATTAACATTTGCGCCCATGCAAGACAAGCGCTTTGACAAAGCAGCGTCAATTCGAGCGATCACGATCATCAAATTGTTGACAAACTTTGACAAGTCAGGCACAGAAGAGACTTTCAAGAAGTTAATTTCAAGTTTATCATTATTCTTTGATGACACCACACAACATACCGAAGTCGTTGAGTCATTTCTATCTAATGGTATCTCATTATATGGCTCCGATCGACGATTTTTACAATTGATCTCACGAATGGTTATCCAAAGTTTACCATTAATCGAAATTAATAACAATCGATCACAAGAAAAGAATTATTCGATTGTCTCAATGTTTGTTTCATCCATAGAAACTCAAATATCATTAAGTAATGTCACTAATTATACCTTTAATGACACGAATTTATTTGATAAGTTATACAAAAACTTACAAAACATAAACATACAGCCATTATTATATATATTAATGTGTCGAGGAATTAATTATCAATTACCAATCATATCGAAGATGTCTGAATACTTTAGCTTACAAACATTCCAATCATTAGTTGAACAAGAAATATCATCAGCATTCATTACAGGATGTATTGATTTCATTGGTACTTCAATACGATTTATACCAGAGATATCATATGAAATTAAAAAGACGAAAATCTTCAAACAAATCTTAAATTGTATCTTAAATTGTCGTATCCTTGATGTCTATGATCCATTAAAACTTATCTATTCATGTTTACAAATGATCTTAAATATATTGGATAATGATTCGACATTATTTAATGAGCCTGGAACTATACCAATGATATTTAAGTTTATCTCATTTGTTAATAAAAATGTAAGTGAAAAGAAACGTCAACGAAATCCTTCAAGTTCTAAAACAAGACAACATTCATCGATCCAATTATCATCTCCATTATTTACTTCGAAATCTCCTTCATCAAATGACTTCTCAAAGTTACAATCATGTGAATCTTCACCACGTTCAAGTCGTAAGAATTCTGCATCTTCATCAAAACTTAATTCACAAATACATTCATTAATATCATTATTGTTAGCAAGATTAAATTTACATTTACCATTTAATGATCGTTATACACATAAATTTAATTCATCGAATGAAATTAATGAACAATTTATAATTAAACAATTTAATATTAATAACCCTGAAATACATTACTTTACTGTAGGGAGATCATTATTAATATCATTCATTGAACAAAAAGATAAAGATGAAACATATATATTATCAAGAGGACAATTCGGTAAATCTGCTTGGATATTAACTGAAGATACTATGGGTACTTTAGAAGAACCAAAATTATCTGATGAAATTAAACCAACAGATTTGGATATGCCAAGTAAACTTGAGAAAGTGGACTTAGTTTGCTTTGGTGAAAATAAAGAAAATATTAATGAAATGACAAATGAAGAATTAGAAAACGCAGATAATAAATGTAAAGAATTATATGCAAAAGAATATTCGAAATGGATCAATTGGAATGATAACAAAAACTTCTTCATACCTTTCAATTATAAGCCTGAACGTAATCGATCACGTGTTGTAGACTTCATTTCAAGAATTGGGTTATTTGAATCAAACAATAAATTCGATATTCGACCTCAGAATAATTTGGAAAATATCGAAATATCAATACGTGAATTCGAAAAGTATGAAAAGCCTTACTTGTTCCCTATCGAAGTCATTCACGTGTTACCAATCGATAAAAGTTATCATTATACTGAAGCACATCAAAAAAGAATGACACCTTTGATGTTGCGGTTTTTGAAGGAAATCGGGGAGCCGTTTAGCATCAAGAAAGAAGATTCCGAACTAATGAATTGGCCGAAATTAAGAAGTAGTATACCATCATTCCCAATATTAGGAGGATTCGGAGTGTTCATCTCACCAGCTTTATGTGACGATTCTGAAACATTCGAGAAAATTAAGAATTTACACGCTCCAATTAAGGTTTTGTTTAATGAAACAGAATTCATTTTGAATAAGGAGTTGATTGAAAAGGAGTTTTTGAATGGCTCCGATTCTGATCATTTAAATTTGATTTTGATCGTAAAGCCAACTTTGAATGGTTTATACCACGTGACACAAGTAAAGGGTATTAATTACCCAGTGTCACCTTTCTGGGAACAACAAACAATGACCCCGAAGACACTTCTGTTCTCTTTAGCTTTGACCATGGAATTGATCGACTATAAGCAAATGCTGTCTTCAAAGTTGAAGGAAAGAAGAAATGCGCTATCGTTGTTGTGCCAAGAAAATTCTCAGCCTGAGCTGGGAATGATTTCACCTAATAAATTCTAAAAGTAAAATTAAGAGTTTAAAATTGTTTTAATTTGTATTAAATTAACACTTTGCTTTGATGCATTAAAGTAAATTACTTCACTGTTGTTTTGAGGGGATTTAATTGTAATTGTTTTGAAGGGATAAAAAAATTGTTTTTAAGGGATTTAATTATAATTGTTTTGAAGGGATAAAAAAATTGTTTTAAAGGGAAAAATAATAATTGTTTTTAAGTTTAATAGTAATTGCTTGTTGGTGATTGTGTTTCAATATGTCAGAAAAAGTTCCGGTTACATAAATCTTTAAAAAAAGAAATAAGTAATGGAATTTTCGAAGTTCATATTCATAATATATATTATGAATAGAATCGACACTATTAATGAATTATGATCAAATATTTTTTCATTGTCATATAAATGAAAAAAATAATGACTCTGTTCATATTCAAAAAGTCTTGAGAAAAGCATTGATTTCAAATATCAACCTAAACAATAATAAAGCAATCAATGATATGCTGTCTGTCGCTTTTTTATATGTTTTAAAAAATTTGTTCTATGATCAGACATATGATGATCTGCAATTGCAGATGATTTTATGATAATAATTGGATTTAGAAAACACTCAAAAAATAGAACAAAGATGAAAATAAGATGCAAGTTTGTGATTTAAAACAGTATTTATTAAAACTTTCCAATACTAAGAAAAAAAACTTTCAATCACTATCTCAGACACCTTTCAATACACAATTCGTAAGTATCAAGAAACTCTGATGGATTAAAAGATGCAATACTAATTGTCTTTTCAAAATTAGAAAAACAGTCATCAGCGCAACCATATATATCATTACTTGCTTTAACAGTGACTTTTGACATGTTCAAAGGCCTAGAATTTTTTAGAGCGAACAAGAACATCGCAAAAAACATCATCCTGGATATGCACTTTTTGTATAAACAACGATTATTTTGAATTCAAAAATTTCCGGTTAAATTTTGTCACTTTTCTGCTACGAATTTTGGTTTGAAGAACTGTACAAATGATTAGCAGAGAAGAGCATGCAATTCTCCAAAAACAATATGTTCAAATGCATGAAGAAAAACAAGAAATGCAGGCTCAAATACAAGGATATGAACAATCAAATCTCCAAATTGACATTTTAAAACAACAGATTACCGAAATGCAAGCATTAAAGGCTCGAGAAGATAAACAATTCCAGGAAGAAATTATTCTTCTCAAAACAAAAATATTAAAATATGAAAGGAGAATAAAACAAGAAAACGACTCTTCACAGCCAAAAACTTGGGATGAAAAAAGATTAATAAAAATGGAAAAGAATCTTAAAGAACTTACAGATCTTTCCACACAATATAATAATTCAATACATAAACTTGACGAAATATTAGTCAAAGTTCGAAATGAATCTAAACAAATTGATGAATCAATAAAAGGAAAGCAAGCGCTTCTTTCCAAAGCTTCACAAATTTATAAGAAAATTGGATCTTTTGGATCTATCACAATGAAAACAAATGAACTCGAGAATCAAAAATCAATGATTGAAAAACAAACTCAAAAAATAGCGCAAAGGATTACTAATCGTAAGAAGTCCATATTAGAAATCACTAATTCCATAGAAACAAAAGAAAAACAATTCGAAGATTTAGAACATCAAATTAACGTTCTCCATTCAAAAAGTGACAAGCTATCGTCCGAAAAACAAAACCTCGAAAAAGATGTTGAATCTCTTTTAGATAGTTATAAATCAATTAGCTCTAAGCTTTCTGAATCTGAGCAAAGACTTCAGGAAGAAAATAAGACAACTGACATTCAACTTCATTCTAAAGAAGAAGATCTGACGAAAATTAAATCACAAGTTTCGTCAGTATCAAAGCAAACAGAAGAAATTCTTCAAGGCGTTAGCCAAATGAAGATAGAAATCGATGTTATAGCAAATAAGAAGAATGCATTAATTGATCAATTAAAAAAATCAATACAGGAAAAAATTGCAGACATCTCAAGGTCAAGAAGTACATCACCGTATGTGCAGCGCTTGATTAGCTCACAAGAACAGCATTGGATCGAAAGACAAAAACTTATTGAAGAATATGAGTCAGTTTATAAACAGCATAAAAAGATAGCCGAAGAAGTCGAAAGGAAGTCAGAGGTCATCGAACAGGCGAAATTTCTTGCTAAAATGGTGAAAAGAAGTGAATCTAATGATCAGATGGAAAACATGAAAAAACTTTTTTCTCTTGCGCAAAATGAAAATAATGGGCTGGCGAGGTCGATATTTGTATTAGAGGATGAGCTAAATATGTTAAAACAAGGAAATTAAATTTGATTTGTAAAAAATGTTTAATCAATTTTTTGTTATTAAAACTTAAGTACAGTTTTAACTTATGAACTTCGTAAACAATTTTTTTAATTCATTTTTTTTGATGCAACAAAATTAATTTCTTAAAATTGTTTGAACATGGAAACGATTACCTAAAAAATTACAGCAAATACAAAGAAAAAGCGAATGTAATGTATGAAAACATTCTTTATGAGGGAAATGTTCTGAATTTTTCAAAGTTTTTTCTTTTAATGTATTTATTGTTTTTTCATATAATTACATTGTGAAGAAATGCTTTTAAAAAAAATTGATAAATAAAATATAGTACAAATAAATTTAAAAAAATGTTTGTTATACTTTGGATGTTATCTTTGAAGCTCAATAAAAAGAAAAATAAAAAAGATATTACTATTAAACCAGGATGGAAACTTGAGAAGATTCACATAATAATAATTGGATGTATTGCAGCTGGCGTCATATTCTTAATCACCATAGGATTCGTATATTATTTTTGCTGTCGAGATAATGTAAATCATATGCCTAATTACCAAAACTCATTGCCACATAATCCATATAACAATCAATATGGAGTTTAATAAAGATTAAATCATTTCTTATTTGTTTTATTAAAATGTTTTACTTATATTAAAAAGCAAAATATTTCGACACATTTACTAAAACAATTATTGTCTGAGCACGTCCAACAATGCTTCACTATACAAATAGTCCATTTTTGATTGATGTCTCTTATAAATGAAAACAATAAAAACGACCAAACCCGCAACAATTATCACGCCAAAAACAGCAACAAGCGCATAAATCGCAATGTTCTTTTTCTTGCGATCAAAGTCCAAACATTCATCGACAGATTTACCTTTCATTACTGGAAAATCACCAAACACATTCCCTTGATATTCACCCAAAACATATACTTTCGGTATGGAACAATTAATAAATGCGTTCACTGAAATTTTAGGCTCTTCTGTACCATTAAAATATATACATTTTAATGAGTAACAGTTTTCGAAGGACTTATCGTTTATCGTCAGACTATTTGAGTAGAAAATGATCGTACTCATTGAATTGCAATTACAAAACGAATACTTGCCGATAGACTTAATTGACTGAGGTATGGTCAGATCGCTCAATGTCAAGCAGCCCGAAAAAGCGTATTCCATAATGTTGACAATATTTTCAGGTATTTCAATATGCTTTAAGTTAGAACACGATATGAAAACGGCGGTTTCTATTTCGCTAATAGAATTTGGAATATTAAAATTCGACAAATTTCGACAAGAACAAAAACAATAGCCTTTAATTCGTTCGATGTTATTATAATGGTTAAACACTATTAAGTTATTACAAGAACCGAATGCGAATTCACCAATCATTTTAATTGATTTCGGAATAGTTATATTATACAAATTAGAACAAAAAAAGAAAGCAAATCCATTAATGGTAGTTACGTTCTCACCGAACTTTATATCATTTAAGGCTATGCAATATGAAAATCCGTATTCGCCGATCACGCAAATCCCATTTGGCAAAGTTATTCTCAGTAAAGACTGACAATAATAAAACAAACAGTAGCTAATTGTCGTTATGTTATCACTTAGTTGAATATTTGTTAAGTTTGAACAATGATCAAATGCTTCTTGTCCAATATAATGAACTGAGTTTGGTATTGTTAATTCCTTTAATGAAACGCATTGTAAAAATGTTTGATTTGATATAACTTGTAAACCTTCTTCCAACAAAACATTTGTTAAATTAACGCAATTCATAAATACATTTGATCCAATTTCTTTAATCGATTTCGGTATTTTAATTTGTTTAATTCCACTGTAACTAAATGCATCTTCGTCAATGAATTTAATGTTTTCGCCAATGTTAATGTATTCAAGATTAATGCAATACGAAACAAAACCATTTGGAATCGCATCGATTTTATTCGGAATGTTAATTCTGGTTAAGTTTTGACATACACTAAAAACTCGTGTACCAATTGACGAAATGTTATTACCGAATTTAACATCATTTAAGTTTAAACATCCATAAAATACTTCGTCTCCAAGTGATTGTAATGAGTTTGGTAGTGACAAATGTAACAATAAAATACAATTTGAAAATGCTCTTTTTCCAATTTGTTGAATGTTATCATTAAATTTAATACTTCTTAATGATAAACAATAATAAAACGCCATATCATTTATACTTATTAATGTCTTTGGTAATTCTAAAGTTTCAAGTGATACGCAATTACCAAACGCATAATCATATATTACTTTAATGTTATCACTTATTTCAAGATGTTTTAATTCATAACAATATGCAAATGAATATTCTTGTACATTCTCAAGTAATTTGGGTAATGTGACAATAGTTAATGACGCACAATTAAAAAACGCACTCCGAGAAATGGTTTTAACATTCGCAGGAAATGTAATCCTTTGAAGTTTGTTACAATCCGAAAAAGAATCAATGCCAAACTCTTCAATCGTGTCGGGCAATTCGATCTCGCGTAATGAACGACAATAACAAAATGTTCGATCGAAAATGGACTTGATTTCACTTTCGATTATGATCGTCTCGATCGAGATGCAATAATAAAATGAATTCTTCCCAATGGTTTTGATCGATTTCGGTATCGTTAAGTTTTGTAATGCTTTACACCACCCAAATGAATAGTATTCAATGGTGGTGTCATTCGTACAGAGAAATGTAATGTTTATTATGTTGTCACACATATAAAATGCAAATGTGCCAATGTTGTGAACATGTTTGGGTATCGTGAAATTGGTTAATGAGCGACATGATTGGAAACATGATGTACATAATGTTTCAACAGTATCTGGTAAAAGTATGCTATTTAGCTTACTGCAGGTTGAAAAACATTCTTTTTCAATTGATTTGGTATGCTTGCCTAAGGTGACCGTTTCCAAATAAATACAATATGAAAATCCATATTCTGGTATAATGGTAAGTGTGTCTGGTAATGTAACGCTTTTAAGGCGTGTGCGATAAAATGCATGATTGCCTAATTTGTTTAGGGATTTTCCAATATTAACTGACGAAAAATTACTACAAAAACCAAAACAATTGTCACCAATCTCTTTAAGTGTGCCTGGAAATTGAACACTGGAAAGGTGACTACAATATTTGAATGTGGAATTTCCAACTATCTGGAGTTGATTGTTTTGAAATGTAATAGAACGTAAGGATGTGCACATATAAAATGCATAATCAGAAATGGTTGTTAAACCTTTGCCAATAATAACCTTTTGTAATTCAAAACATCCAAAAAACCCCGAGAATCCAAGAACTTTAACTGAATCACCAATAGAAGCTTCTACTAAATACCCCCAACCAGAAAAGGCATTTTTCCCGATTTCTTCAACGCCTTCTGTAATCTGTAGATATTTAACAAAAGTTCCATTAAATTCCCTTTGTCCTATGATTGTGTGATTATAAATTACAAGTGTGTCGCTTTGATCACATGCAATGTGATTTAAAAATAATGAAGTAATGGAATAAATCAGAAGAAAATTTCCAACCCCCATTATGTTTAGCCGTTATGTTCAGGTAAATAAAGTATTCAAATGTTGTAGCGATAAATTCTCTAATTCCACAAGAAAAAATCTTCATTTTAGTTGTAATTTTATATTAAATTTAACTCTCAAAACTATCAAGATTTAACCAATGTCATTGTATATTTTATGCACTATATTCGATTTTTTTTTAAATATATAAAATAATCATGATTTATGATGCATATTAAGTTCAACATTTAAGCAAAAACTTTCATGTTTGTTTGCAATTGAAATCCTATTATAGTGATTGTTTGCACATATTGATTCCATAAAAAATATGTTTTGGTTCCAAATGTAATTGATTAATTGGAAGAATTTAAATTGGGAATTAATACAAAAAACATGACATTTTCGTAGTACATATTAAAGCAATCTTTTGATTATAAATGTTTTCAAAGAAAAAAATAGAGGCAATAAAAATGTGAAGAGAAGCACTTTTCAAACTCTTGTTTGTATACTTTACAAAATCCAGGTTTCATGAGCCAAAAACAAAAACATGAAATCGAATGCCAATTTTGTTTCAGTAAATCTGTCTCAAGGCAAGAAGATGGAACTTACATATGTATGAATTGTCATGCAATCCAAGATATACAAGATACATTTGATGAATATGATAATTTAGCAGGGAACGAAAAAACATCCATGTCTTTTCGTATTTCTCAGTCTTCGCAAATTGAAGATAGATCAAATTATGTTGTGTTGTATGAATCAATGCAATTAATCCTTGCTTGTCAAACTGTATCTGCTGAGAAAATTTTACATGTTTCATTGTCAGATACAGTTTTTCATTACCTACAACAATTTTATTATTTAATTAAACCACCAATTAAGGAAATTTCATTCAAGTTCACACTACTAATTCTTCTTAGTGCTATAAACCATATTGGTCTTCCTGTTACATGTCTTGACCTTATCAGGTGGATTCGTGATGGTCTTCTTCCATATAATTATCCATTAGAATTTCTCCCGTCTTCTTTTACAGATCGTCTTTCTCCAGCTGAATCAAAGCTTCTCCATGCCCCCATTATTAATACCAACAATCTTATCATAGATGAAGGCTATCCAATTTCAGTATCCATGCATCCTCTACCGAATTGCAGACTTACATTATGGCGTATTGCTTCTATCCTTGGTGTACCCGCACGTTCTTTTGTCGAGTTTTGTATTAGTTTAGCGCAAGATCCCAATCTCATTACATCATCACTTAAAAAAACGCTTGATCCTAATCGAATTTTATATACATCCACTAAACTTAATAGCTATGGGTTTTCCATCCCAATATCTCTCTCTATTTTTGCGATGACAATAATCTATCGACTTGATGGAACAGATTGGATTCATCCAACGTTTCAAAAACTTGGATTTCCAATGTTTAAAGATGTATTAAAACGACTTTCGGAGACTATTGATGTCCATCCCGCATTTCCTAATCTGAATGTACGTTTACCACATATGAACAATGATATCTCAACACTACTCAGTGATAATGAGCCACTAAACATTGAAGTTAAATGCATTATAAATGATGTATCACGCGGATTTGGTAAAGAAGTGAAATTACCAACAAATGAAAAATTAATGGCGAATGTAAATAATGACGTACGAGCGTTAATATGCGCATTAGGGAGAGCTTTCGGGATAACAGAGCAAGCAATAATGAGGCAATATTGGCATTTGTTAAAAAGGAGATTCGGAATGAAATATAAATCTTATAGTGGTGGAGGTGAAGAAGAAGTGACTGAAAGTGAAGAAAATGAGTATTTTAGAATAGCAGACTTTAAAAAATTGTTTGATTTGTAAATATATATATATATATATATATATATATATATATATATAAATATGTTTCTTATGTAAAATACTTAGATTTTGAGGCATTTCATGTGTTTGAGTATACGTACTAAAATTTGTTTAAACACTTTCGTTTTACACTTGTTATTTGATTCGATTTTGGCCATTGGTAATATTATCACACCTTTATTACGATATGATAATCTTTATTTTTATGCAATCACTGATCAAATTGACAATTTCATTGAAGCTATTTCTAAATGCTATACCAAGTGCTACTTCAAATTATTAAATCATATATAAAAACAGTTACAACTAATGTATAAAAATCATAATGATAACATTCGTCAGGTGTTGTTCCCTTAGTAATATTCAAATTTACAAATGTTTTTTGATAAGTTTCTAATATCATAACTGTTGTTGTATTTATATCAATAAAAGCATCATTTTGTATTTCTGGTGAAATTTCTCCAATAAAATGAATACATTTTAGTGATGTACAAGAATTAATATAATGAATATTTTCACCAATAAAAATTCTTTCTAAATTAATACAACTTACATATGCATCATCCATAATAGAAGTTACTAGGAATTGCAAATACCTTAATTTTCCCATTTTATAATTCGAATATTCAAAAATTTCATCTAAAACATTGATAAATTGGGAATTTGCACATTCTAAAAATGGATTTCCAATTGAATAAACAGAACTTGGTATATAAATATTCACAAATTTAATATATACATTATAAATTTAAAGAACTATTATATTTAAGAAAGGATTGCACAATTCTTTAGAATTTAATGATTTAATTGTTTCATTTTTTATCAAAAATTAGATTTTTATAAAAACATATGAGATGTGACGACCGTTTATAAAAGACCGTTAAGTTTTCTGGCTGGGTCGATGAGTCTCGTTTTCCAATTAAGCCCCGATGAATCAGAATCATTAAAGATTTGGGGAGAAAACGAAATAGTTAAAAAATTAGGAAATAAGTTTGCATATGAAATATTTTGCAAACAATTGCAAAATCAAGTTATTGATATTCCAACATTAGGAAAATCTTTGGCATTAAAACTTGGCAGCAAAACAGGGCAATTTACTTCTATACTTATTAAGCATATTAAACACTTACAAACAAAAAAAACAGAAGAAACTCCACATGAAGAAGCTTCTTCACTCGATGATGCAAAGACAAATGAAAATCAAAACAAAACTAAAGAAAGTCTTGAAGACATAGCTGAAACGAATGAAATGGGCTCATTCTCTCGAACAATAATTTCTGGAGATAATAATCAGAAAACTGTTATTGTTTCAGCTACATTTCCAGTCGAAGAAGAAGCTGAAGAAAAGGAAGAAGAAGATGAAGAAGAAGTAGTAATTCCAAAAATTAATGAAGAGATCCAAGAAAAGAATGAAGTTGATGAGCGTTTACTTCAAATTGAAATTGCACGTGCACAGAGAGAATCTAAAATCGACTTAAACGCTCCGAAGATAACATTTCAGCCGCGTCCATATCATGAATTGTTTGTACTTGAGGTTGAAGAAGAGAAAATCCAAGAAAAGAAGCAGAAAATTGTACGAGAAACAGAAAGTAGAATTTTGGTCGATTCGGACGATTATTATTCGTCTGAGTCAGATGAATTCATTCCTCATCATCACTCCTTTAGAAGTCGTCACTGAGGAAATTGTTATAATAAATGTTGGATAAGAGAATTTGATCGGCCATCATTGAAATGCGCTCAAAAAGTTGGCGATTATTTGATTTTTTTAAAACCATTCTTATAAAAGACTACATCGTAATACTTATTATCATTACCTTGTTTAGCATTATTTATTATAATATCTTTTTCTTCTTTAGTTAAGTTTTTAATAGGTTTCTTTGGCGCAGCGGAGCAGCTTGTCTGCTACTCGATAACTGTGTTATCATTATTAGTAGTTTCATTAATTACAGAATCAACTTCTATCTCAATCATTTAACTATAATAAAAAATAGCAATTAGTTTGTAATAATCTTGTTTTATTAGCAGCATCTTTATATTGAGGAGAATTAAATATATTTTGAATTCCTTCTTTATTTGGTTTTGGATTTTCTTTATTTGTCATGAGTTTTGCTGGTGTTGGATTTACTTTGCTATATATTTGTTGACCAGCTCTTATATAAGGTTGTAATTTGTAAACAGCCAAATTATTAAATTCTTGGGTTGTTAAGGAATTAAAATATTGATATTTCATCATAGATTCGTGATTTGTTATTTATTCCAAATAATTATATGAATTCTTGAATTTATGAATTTAATAATATAAAAATGAATGATATGATAATTTTCGTAATACCTTAATGATGTACTGATTTAACCTGATTAATAATTTATAATCAATAAAATAGTTTCTGTGTAGATACATATTCCCTAAATACCTTGGGACAAACGATACATTTTTTTCCGAGAAAAACGATTTATGATCATTGAATTTATTTGATGCATTTATTTAAAATTTATTTATTTCTGCAAAATGATCAATTTTATTGAATGAATATCTATACAAATGTAATTTGCGAATTATCTTTGAAATACTGACTTGAGATACATTTA
Source organism: Histomonas meleagridis (assembly GCF_020186115.1). Classification (NCBI taxonomy): domain Eukaryota; phylum Parabasalia; order Tritrichomonadida; family Dientamoebidae; genus Histomonas; species Histomonas meleagridis. The sequence continues at coordinate 1,503,950 of NW_027150894.1, forward strand.
TCGATTCCTTTTATCTCATATTACTCATGTGCTTTCAAATCTCAAATATATTACATTTATCGATTTATTTGACATTCTATGTAATGATGTTGATTTCTCTATTTCTCCGAATATGAGTCAATACCACAGTTTCTATAGCAAGAAATTTCTTCTTTTTTTTGATTCATGTCTTTAATTCAGATTTCAAATATTTTATAATCGGCAACAGAAATTATTTGTAGTTCATAATATATAATGATCAATTTTACATATTCTCCTAGAATAGATCAATATCCTCTCATTGACGATTTCGTTATCGAATACGATATAAGATAATTGTGTGATTTTTATTCGTCCTACTATTTAAATTTGACTATAAACCCTATGGTTCTTGAACTATATGAATTAATTGAAGATTAACTTTTTTTTTTAACCTGGGATTTAGTTTTTGCTTTAACAAAGCTTATTCGCGCTTGAACTTTTTCTATTCTTCGATTGCATAAAAATTTTGCTCTCAAATCCAATTATCCTCTTTCATAGAACGGGGGGCCCCAAAACGTTACAATATGTGGTTTGTTTCATTTTTTTTATAGCTATGATTTCGCTAAAGCACATGCTTATTGATGATAATACTATAAACACAGGAGATAAAAATTTGAATAATTTTCCAACCTGCTTGAAATTCCTAATTGAGATTGAAAAAACTATATTCGGTTTAACTGAAGAAAACTTCCAGCCGTCCATTAAAAAAATATTGGAATTATCTGATTCAAATTATCCCTACACATTTAAAACTATTATAAGCAACATCGTTTATAATGCGTTTTCATCACAAAAGTATGCATTTGATATTTACTTAAGTTTTTCAAAGACACTTCAAACTAAAGAAGAAGAAATTAATCAAAACACAGTTAAATTAATACCAATTTTTATCAAACGTATATCTGCAGCAAACACACAAGAATCATATTATTTAATCGAACAAATGATTGAACAAAATTTAATTGATAAAAATATAACTAAAAACATTAAATCAAAATATTTTGCTCATTATCAACCAAAAGAAGAAAACCAAAACCATTTTTTATTTGGGTCTAATGGAAATGATCCAATAGAAAAATACTTTTTGGAAAATTATGAAGAACTTTCGAAGAATGATTGGGAGCTTCATAAGAAATATATTAAAGAAGGAGTTAATCCAAATGAAATTGCAAAAATAATTCGAAATGATGAAATAGAAAAACTTCAAGAAATATCATCACAAACAAATTTTGATATCAATCAAATAATTGAACCGTCGATTTATGAAAGATGTTCATTTATTAACCAAGAAAATGTTACATTAATTGATTATGCAGCATTTTTTTCATCAGTTAAATGTTTTAAATATTTACTTATGAATAATGCAAATGTAAATAACACAGGTAAATACGCAGTTGCAGGTGGAAATGAAGAAATCATTCATTTATGTGAGCAAAATCATTCATCATTTGAAGGTGCATATGGAGCAGCAATTGAATTTCATCAAAATGATATCTTTAAATATCTTTATGAAAATAAATTAGAAAAAACACAAGCAATACCGAAAATGTCTGAAGATAAAACAAATGATTTAGTAAGTTTTTGTATTAAAAAGGATAATTATGAAATTTTAGCATTTTTGGCAGAAAAAGGAATTAATATTAATGCTGATAATATAAACGAATCAGCAAGAAATGGAAATTTATATCTCGTTAAATGCTTCCTTCATAATAATCAAGTTCCAAAAGATATTTTGCCATTTGCTTCAGAATCAGTAAATATTGAACTTGTGAAACATATTTTAGAACAAAAAGGAATTGATGTTAATGCAAAAATTATCCATTTTAATAATTTGGAATATGTTTTAATAATTTGTAATATGTTTTAATAATTTGACACAGCACTTCATATAGCAGTTAGAAATAATAATATAGAAATAGTAAAATTACTTTTAGATAAAGGAATTGATGTTAATGCAAAATATATTCATTTCAATAATTTGGAATATGTCTTAATAATTTTGGATATGTTTTAATAATTTGGAATATGTTTTAATAATTTGGAATATGTTTTAATAATTTGTAATATGTTTTAATAATTTGAAATATGTTTTAATAATTTGGAATATGTTTTAATAATTTGAAATATGTTTTAATAATTTGAAATATGTTTTAATAATTTTATATGTGTTTAAATAATTTGAAATATGTTTTAATAATTTGAAACAGCACTTCATATAGCAGTTAGAAATAATAATATCGAAATAGTAAAATTACTTTTAGATAAAGGAATTTATGTGAATGCAAAAAATATTCATTTGAATAACATGGAATATGTTTTAATAATTTGGAATATGTTTTAATAATTTATAATATGTTTTAATGATTTGGAATATTTTTTAATAATTTGACACAGCACTTCATATAGCAGTTAGAAATAATAATATCGAAATAGTAAAATTACTTTTAGATAAAGGAATTGATGTTAATGCAAAATATATTCATTTGAATAACTTGGAATATGTTTTAATAATTTTATATATGTTTTAATAATTTTATATATGTTTTAATAATTTGGAATATTTTTTAATAATTTGAAACAGCACTTCATATAGCAGTTAGAAATAATAATATCGAAATAGTAAAATTACTTTTAGATAAAGGAATTTATGTGAATGCAAAAACTATTCATTTGAATAATTTAAAATATGTTTTAATAATTTGGAATATGTTTTAATAATTTTTAATATGTTTTAATAATTTATAATATGTTTTAATAATTTGAAATATGTTTTAATATTTTGAAACAGCACTTCATATAGCAGTTAAAAATAATAATATCGAAATAGTAAAATTACTTTTAGATAAAGGAATTGATGTTAATGCAAAATATATTCATTTGAATAATTTAGAATATGTTTTAATAATTTGGAATATGTTTTAATAATTTTTAATATGTTTTAATAATTTATAATATGTTTTAATAATTTGAAATATGTTTTAATATTTTGAAACAGCACTTCATATAGCAGTTAGAAATAATAATATCGAAATAGTAAAATTACTTTTAGATAAAGGAATTTATGTGAATGCAAAAACTATTCATTTGAATAATTTAAAATATGTTTTAATAATTTGGAATATGTTTTAATAATTTTTTAATATGTTTTAATAATTTATAATATGTTTTAATAATTTGAAATATGTTTTAATATTTTGAAACAGCACTTCATATAGCAGTTAGAAATAATAATATCGAAATAGTAAAATTACTTTTAGATAAAGGAATTTATGTGAATGCAAAAACTATTCATTTGAATAATTTAAAATATGTTTTAATAATTTGGAATATGTTTTAATAATTTTTAATATGTTTTAATAATTTATAATATGTTTTAATAATTTGAAATATGTTTTAATATTTTGAAACAGCACTTCATATAGCAGTTAGAAATAATAATATCGAAATAGTAAAATTACTTTTAGATAAAGGAATTGATGTTAATGCAAAAACTATTCATTTGAATAATTTAGAATATGTTTTAATAATTTGAAATATGTTTTAATAATTTGAAACAGCACTTCAAATTGCACAAACTTTAGGTTACACAGAAATCGTAAATTTACTCCTTGAAAAAAGTACAAACGAAAATTCTAATTCAGATTCCTCTTCTACAAATATCAAATCTTCATATTCAATCAGAAATAGAAATGAAGCGCATATTGCTAATCATCAAAATCAACTCAAAGATCGAATGTATGCAGAAAACAATCGAAATAATTGTATCAAAACAAAAGTTGATATAAACACACAAACATATGAAAATAATCGAAATTGCAATATACAACATAACAAACATCCCCACAAAGCAAAATGTAAATACATAAACACAATAATATTATAAAGTGCATTATAAGAAAAACTTCAACAAAAAATTTTGGAAACAACATTACAAAGATAATGCATAAATATTTTATGATAATCGCTTTGGGTTCAACTGAATCGAAATTTTGATATCTGCAATTGTTCTTAAGGTATTTCTTCCGTATTTAATAATAATTTCATTGGTTGCATCATCGTTTAGAAAATGAAACAGTTTAATTTCCGTATTACAAAAGTTACACACATAAACAAATGAATTTTTGAAATTGACATGCTTGAAAGCACATTATATAAAAATACAATTAGAATTTATCAAAGTATATATGAATTTTTTTGATAATGATTTAATATATTTAAAATATTTTTTGAATAGCTACTTTTGTGAGATTTAATCTCTTAGAAATTATTTTATTAGATCACAGAAAAAATAAACCAAGTAATGAATTTTAAAATATATTTTTTTGAGAAATCATTAAACCATATGAAATGTTTTGAAAATGTTTGAAGATAATGAACAAAATATTAAGATGTCCGCCTTCGTCATCGAGAATACTTTCGGTACATAAGTCACGATATATGAATCCTAATTTGTGGAGATAGCCTAAACCAAGTAAAATTTCGGCCGCATATAATGCGGTACGTACCGCTCTGCTCACTGAACAAGTTGTACTTTTCCATATTTGCCTCTTCAAACTCGAACAAGCAATATTCCATCTGCTTGAAATCTCTGTTCTTTCTTTCCTTTTTGGGATTATTTGCACGCTTTTACCCAGGATTGGCATATTTTACCCAACCAAAAGGTTATACCAAAGAATTATGCAAGATGTTGGGGTATAAATTAACGACATATTATAAAATTTTTGAGTTTTTCGAAAATGTTTTTGGGCTTTGTTTTTTGCTACAGACAAACCTTGTCATTTAGTAGCAAAAATAATTTTGATGTCATTTTGCTGTAATTAAATTTGTTAGATAAAAAATAGATGGAGCAAAATCATATAAATTATTGATTTTTAGAATTTCCTCACATTTTTTGAGTTTCATATTCTGGTGAATGCCCTTAAGAAAAAATTTTATAAATAACATATGCTGAAAAAGAAAGAGAATCAAAGATTTATAATGAATCATTAATAAAACATTATAATATATTTAAATCCACATATCTGTTGAAAGAATAATTATAAAATAATGTTGGAGGGGAAAAAAGGGTGTACATTTTAGTATAAGGATATTTTTAATAAACTCAATGCAGATTTCCAACAATAGAATCAAATGAATGAAAAATCATCGGATTTATATTCAAAAACTGAAGTAATAAACTGGGGAAGTTCAACCACAAATTCAAACATATAACAAAAGATTTAAAAACACAAAAACTATTTTAAAATACATACTAAAAAATTAAACAAAATAGACAAAAATGCAAAAAATGATTAAGTGAATCACAGATGTTTGAAAGAGAGAGATAAATGAGATAGTAATGATTAAATGAGATACGAAACTATATGTGTATATTGAAAGCCTAAATGTGATGGATAAATTGATTAAATTTCTATATTAATAGGTGTACTAAATCACAAATGAGAGAGACCAAATGATTTAATGAGCTGCACTGGAAGTTGAAATTAAAGACGAAAATGGCTAAAAAGCCTATAAAAGGGGTAAAGAGAACAGGTGTTGTTTCTTCAATATTTTTTACACATGTCGTCTTTCCAAAAACCCCGGGGAATTCCCCGCCTTTTTTACACAATTTTTTTCTACTAAAATTGGTAAGGTTTGTCTGTAGCAAAAAACGATTCCCCAATGTATCATATATTAACCACTGTATTATTTTTGCGACCGTTTTGATTTTTTTCGTAACGGTCTCGAAAATGCTGTATTTAAACTTATGAGTAAACTTTCACCGAATGAAGCTGCAATTATTATTCAAAGAAATTATAGAAAATATGCAGACAAAATGCTTTATAAAAAAATGAAAGAAATTATTCAGTTTAGAAATAAAGGAGATCCTGCATCATTATTAAGGGTTATTAATCCTATTGAAGCAAAGCTTTTAGATTCGTCAATAGGTGCTCATGTACGCTTTCGACTAGGAGGAACAGGATGGCCGCCTCAAATATATTACAAGATTTTTCTACATAGTCCAGTTTGCGATGTCAACTCATATGCACCTCGAAATTATGCAGATAAAAAAAGCAAAGAAATTACTTTGCTTAGTCAAGATCAACTTGATGAATATGCCGAAAAATTTGGATGGTATCATCGAGTAGAGAACAATGGATGGAGACCAATTTCATCTTTGTCGCCAACAGCAATTGATAGTATCACTCATCTTACCAACAAATCCAAATCTCATAAAAATTTTAAGAAAAGATTCAAAAAGACCAAAAACATCAAAGACGAAATTGTAAAAATGAAACTTAAACGCGTCATGGAAGAACAAGGCAAACCCACGCCAACTAAAACAGACGAATTTGATGACAATGGAATATTGGAATGGGCAGAAAACATCGACATACAGAACTACATAAATGACTGGGAAACGCTTGGAACGACGGGGCCATCAAGCGATCTGTGGTGGAACAATAACAACATGGACATAAGTGACGATGAATCATCCGACTCCTCAGATAGTGAGCTCGATGAAGACGAACTACTGAAGTTGATAAGCTAGCCAATAGATGATAGAAAGCTTAAAGAAATTTTTGTTTTTGTGACTTGTGTTTAAACATTAAATTATCTATTTTATTTATAATTACGAGGATAACTCAAGAGCAATAACCAATGCATTTTACGCCACGAATGCGTCCTCATTCTTTTGTAATAATTTGTTTTTAATCTTAATCCAATAGTGTGCGAAATTTCAACAATTCAAAAATTGAATGAAGAACAATCGTTCACTATTCAATCGTTAGTCAATTTCCCTATCGCACATGAATAAGTTAAAAAATATTTGCGTTTAATAAGAACCATTCGAATGAGTTAAACACAGCAACAAATATAAGGCCTTAAATAAGGGGAAAAAATAATTTAATAAGATATTTATTACAATTTAGAATCCCTCTATTTGACAATTTTCAACAACAGCCTGTATTGGCACGTCTATAAATTCGCACAGTGATATATAAACAGCAATGATTTTTTTGACATCAATTATTCTTTGGAATCCGTTTGATGCATTTTCATCATTAATATCCAAGAAAATGTTACGCGTTTCTTTGATCCATTCATCAGAGTTCTCAAAGTCTTCGGGTACCAAAACAATTTTCCCATTGTTTTTACCCAAAATTATTTGATTGTTATAATCAAATACAAATGCGGAATCGACTTTGTCATTTTCGACAAAGTTCATCGCTCTGTTGATGTGTGAAGTGCAAAGAATCACATGTTTTGAACCTTGTTTAGATGCTACACATTGTAAATTAATATTTTTTTGGTCGCATCTAAAATATGTTATTAACAAAGCAATGTCCTTAAAAAATCTTATTGATACCCATATACCTTTAATCTTAATTAAAGAGAAATTAGTACCGAAAATTTTGTCAATTAATTTTGATATGTTTGAATACTTTACATCACCTATAAAGACAACGTTAATGACTTTCATCGTCGGATTATTTTGAATGAAATTTTCAATGTGATGTAAAGAAATGTGCAATAAACTTCTCAAATAAAATGATTGAATTTGTGAAGTCAAAAAATAGTTTTTATGAATTGGATAAAACGTTGAATAAGTTGAATCAATAAAGTAATAATTATCATTAAATAAATAACATATTAATAATGGGAAGAATTCAATCGCTGAGTTATTAATGAATTCTATATTTCTTTTAATTAATTTTTTGGAAGAATTTAAGTTTTCATTTTGCTTTTTGATGTTATTTTCGTTGTTGTTATTAATATTTGTTTTGTTTCTAACGATTGTTACATTATTATTATCATTATGATTGGGCACAAACAAAGGATTAATGCCTAAGTCTTTGGAATAATAAAACAAACATCGATCTTCAACAAATATTTTTGGTTCATTAAATGATTTGAAACTTGCGACCAAATTTTTATCATAAATATTTTTCGTAATGTAAATATCATCATTCTTTATAGTGATGTAAGGGTCATTATTATAAAACGTAACATCATAACCATCATTTACTTCGATTAATTGTTTAATTTCATAATTTGTTTTATAATTACTAATTCTTAATGACAACAAAGAATAAGTCTTCTTTTTGTTTAACAGTATAACGAATTCATTTGTTAAATAATTAAAATCCCATGAAACAATGTTACGACACTTTGGAAATATCTTTAACGGATTTATCGATGTCAAATTAACTTTGCCAATGTTTATCAAATACAAAACAGGACGAATATAACCGCTTTTGTAAGCTGACAAATGTGACAAAATCAAAATTTTCGACAATTTATAAAACCATGCTGAATATATAGGGAATATCGTCGTAATTTTCGATATAGGGTAATCATTTAAATGATTTAAACATATATTATACATATAATTCGCACTTGATAATTTCAATGAATTATTAATAATTTTGACTTTGAAATATTTTTCATTTTGTAATTCTAAGTCTATTAATGGATTGTTCCTTTGGAATTGTTTGTTTAACTTGTTTTGGAAATCATCTTCAAAGATTGACAATAATCGATTAATATAATTCACATCGAAATGATATTTGTTATCAACTTGAAATGATAAGTTATGGTATGTATTAAACCATTTGTTTAATAAGTTTAAACTTACCGCAATTTTACATTGGTTAATTTCATTCCGAATGTTTTGTACATTCCCATTAATAATTGTCTGAAAGATTTCGATCATTAATTGTTTGTCAAGTTCCGATGATATTTCTTCATTTCGTAATAACTTTTGTTCAAGTATATAAAAGATGACATCAATGATTTTTAATGAGAATCGTAAAACGCCTTTCGAATTCTTTCGTAATGTTTCGATGTTATATTCGATACTTTGTAATAACGATTTGATTTTTTGTGGATTTAAATATCCATCTAAATACATTGGATATAACTTACAGATTTGATGATATTGTAACCGAAATTCCTTTTTGCGTTTAAGCTTAGAAAAACAATCAGAACAATACCAATGGATATATCCACTTTTTTCTTCATATGGAATTAATAAATTACAATCATCTTTAAATCGTAATAAGCCACAATTCTCGCATTCTTTATCTTCTTTTTTGGTAAAGTCTAAAAGTGAATTGCTTAAAACTGACCTTAAACATATTAAATTTGGATATGGATTATTCTTCAAATCTCCAACTTTGATGTTATCTACTTGTTCTAAATCCTCTAATTGACTTTGATCTTGTTCTTTAAGTGGATCAACTTGGAGTTTTTCTAATGGATAAATAGAAAGTAAAATTCTTTTCAGTTCATTGCTTTCCGGTGTAAACCTCTCAAAATTAATGGTTTGTAAAATGTTGTACAAGAACGTTAACGAATTGATTTGTTCGTTAGTTTTGAGTTTGTATGAAATTTGATCGACTCTTAATTTGATGTTATTTTGAGTAAATATTTCTTTATGCGTTGTCTTATGTTGTTTTTCCATATTAGTAACATCAGAAATCGACTTTAAAAATGATTCAATTAAGTTATAATTATTATAATCATCGTTATTTAAATTTACTTCAATGTTTAATATTTTTTTATTTCTTTCTTTAACTTTCTTAAATAGCATTGATGTTTGTAAATGCGTAAATATTAACGTTGAATTGATTTCATCGAATTCATCTAAATCATTTTTCAAAAAAGAATTATTGTAATACAATAAAATACTTTTATCAATTGTTTGTGTGGTAACAAATAAATTGTTTCCAGAATTAGGTGGAATTAATGGTTCTATTTCTTTAAGCTTTTGTTGGGGATGCGCAAGATAAAACTCTTTGTTGGATTTAAGGACAACATAAATATAATGTTTCGGATTAGATGATCCAAGTGGAAGAGAATGTGTAAAATGAATCTCATTATTATTACGTGGTAATATGATAAAGATTTGTGTGGACATAGAACAACATAAAACATGTAATGAATATAAATTTATCTTGGTTTCTAAAATTAGATTTTCTTCTGGAAAATCAAAGATTTGAGGAAACTCAAGATTATGTAATGTCCACCATGATTCTTCAATGGCTTTTGGATGAATATTTGTCTTAAAATTATGAAATAATTCATTTGGAGTTAATTTATAAATTCCTGAAATTAATGATATAAGGCTTGACGGCTTTGCATCTTCTTCAACATATAAAAAGAAACCTTTGAGGCTATTCCTAATTTCTTCTTCTGTAAATACTAAATTTTGGATTACACCAATAAAAAGATAAGGATTACTAAATTTAGATATCTTAAGGTTTTCGATGATGAAGCGCTCTGGAATTGGTAAATTAATTTTTCTTTTTATGGTATCTTGAGAATTCATTTTGAGTTGTTCAAAACGTTTTGGCTTATCGATGATTTGTAAACTTATTAAAAAATGAAATATTGGGGCACCCTGAAATTGAAAGCAAAACGTCATTAAAAGGGCTATTTAAATGAATTTTATGTAAACAAGTCACTTAAGTTAAAATTAACCGCATTTTTAAAAAATTGTTTTATGCATGAAAATGGTGCATTTACGCCTGAAAAAATAGAATTAGCTTCTACACTTCTTTATCAAGGTACGGTTGAAAGGCAACAAGAATCAACATTTTATTTGAATGAATGGCAAAAATCCGCAAATTCTTTTAACATGGCTTATCAAATTTTGTTATCATCAAAGAACATTTACGCAATTCATACTTCATTAATAGTTATTCATGATTTTGTTAAACACAATTTTTTTAAAATGAATCAAGAAGAGCGTTTGAAATTTAGGGAATTCATGATAACGCAACTTCACAAGAACGTCCGTGTTGATATTTTAGCCACCAAGTTAAATGAAATTCTTGTAACGATTGCATTATTTGAATGGCCTGAAAATTGGAATACTTTTCCATTTGATATTTATCCCCAAGGTATTGTAACAGAAAGTGTAGCAAATCTACATCTTATTCAGTTTCTTATTTCTGAAGTTTTAAATTCAACATTAGTAAATACAAATCGAAGACAAATTCTTCTCAAGTCTATTCACACTATTCTTCCAGCAATATTTGAAGTTGCCATTTCAGGCCTCAACGAGTCCAACAAAGTTCAAACATCTATTTCACTTATTCATGATCTCTCCAAAATTTCACCACTTGAATATTTTTTCAACAGATCAATTCTTCACACAATCTTCACTGGATTTCAAGCGTTCGACTTAGTGCATTATGACAGTGTTCGTCTTGCTTCAAGACTTTTTATAAAACGAACAGATTCAGAAAATTTTTTTCATATTTTCGCTCCACCGCTTCTTATGATGACATGTTCCGTCAAAGTTCATAGTATAAAGCTTTCGGCCTTTATGATAAAGCTTTTTATGAAATATGGTGAACTTTTTGAATCAATAGTATCATGGGATCCATCATCAGAAAATATCCGAAAACTCATCCTAAAAGAAACAAACATTGATGACTTCACTCAGCAATTCTTCATCCAATACATACGTACACTTAATTCTCCACTTGCTGAGAGCGAAAACAACGGAATTGTATGGCGGTTATGGTGTTCAATTTTGAATAGGGCGGTTTCGGCCGTTAGTGATAAACGGTTCCAGTCGACCGTTAACGTTGTCACTTTTCTCTTACCACAAATTATTCCATTGTTATTTAATTGTATTGATTATTCAGTTGATGAAGGGATTATCAAAGATAAGAACATTTTCGAATGCTTTTCATTATTATACCAATTTAATCAAGATGCATTAATCCAATTTCTTACAAAACAATCATTATCAGTTCCATTAAATTATTTATTTGGAATTTTATGTTCTTCATTCTCTGAAACAATCGAATTAGAAATATATGAGAAAGTGTTTCCTGCCATTTTTAAAGAAATGGAAACATTTGAAATCGAATCACGATTTATTCAATCTGGAATATTTGCTATTACAAGATGCTTAAAATATCTTAAAAGAAATCATTGCGTTCTAGGTAAATTATCAAGGTTTTTACTTAAATGTTTAGAATGTAATGATGAGTCAGTTCAAGATGCTTCTTCTCGTGCTTTAAATTATCTTTCTTTACATATGGGTATAATTTTCCAAATTAATGACGGTAAATTATTCGTTTCTCTGATGCATAACGTTGAAAATATATTAAGACTTCAATGCGGTACAAGACTTTATAAAGTTTTATGTCGAGAAATCGGATTCCATAAGAAAAAGGAGTTCCTTTATGAAGTGATCTCGAGACCGTTAAATCAGCGGTTTTTAACGTTCCTCGAAACTTATCCAAATTGTGATTGGGAACAAGTACAAGTAGCTTTTGATTGTATGATATATAACCCTTTACACTCAAGAAGTACTGGAGAAGTGTTCAAAAATTTGAGTAGAAGATTATTTGAATTAACAACAATATTCTTCGACAAAAACTTTCCTTATGAATTAATGGTAGAAAAATTGTTTTTGGTGTTTTCTGTGGGCATTTGTGAGTCTGATATTGTAGAAATACATCCTTTGATTTTGGCATTATTGAAAATGATTCATCAAAATCCACATCTTTATGTTTATTCTTTCTTCTTAGTTGCTTCCATTAGAAACACACATTCAAATTTTGATGAATTGTTTCCAATTATTATGGAAGAAATAATTGATCCTTATCTTAATAGTGGTATGGAATTAGAACCCGATTATTTCGTAATGATCTCAAAGTTCGATCCCAAGGTTGTCATCATACCCAAGATATTAACCTCAATTTCATCAGGAATTCTTGATCTCAAATCTGACATAAATACATCTGCAATTTCTTGTTTAATAAGTCTGATATCAAAGATGTCACCCGAAGAACTTGTTGAATTCAACAAAGAATGTCGGAAGAACTTTGTTTTCGCAGTTGTTTCATCTTTATGTGACATGTTGCATGTATCGTCTTTTTCACATCACATTTCACTACTTCAAATTTTTGTTAGAACTTCATCAAATCATGAAGAACTTGGAATAGAATTATATGAATCATTGAATTCAGCCACACCAGAACCGCAAGCGAATTTCTTTCAAATGTTTATTGATACATTGTTTAATGCATCTGATGATATATCAAAACTTTCATTAACTGTTCGAGATTTCTTATACGCAATACAAAGAATAACGCCAATTGGTTGGGATGAGATAGAGTTACAGACACAAACAAATGAAGAAAGTAATCATTTTCGAAATGTGTTCTTTAATGAGCAACAATTAATTGCATCTGAAGGATTCCAATAGACAAAATGTTTGACATGTTTTTTGTTTTTGTTGTTATTAAATTAATAAATTTATATTTTAAAATTTAATTTTTTTTTTTTTTTTTTATGAAATAATTATTTCAAAAAATTACAATGAGAAATATGAAACAATATAATATAATAAAAGAAAAAATGATATGTAAACAACTATAGAGATGTACTCCATGATAATTATCGATAACAATGAAGTGTGTCATAGGTTATTTTTATATTTTGGTTTCTGACTAATTTTCTGAAGTTTCCGGTCAACTCTTTCAAAATTTGACTGTTTCCATTCGATCAAATTGAAAATTTCACCTTTTTATTTAACAAATTTGCGTAATGCAAGAAGAAAGAAATCATAAAGAACAGAATGAATGGGAATTGGTTTTATCGATCAAGGATATAATTTTTAGTTTGAATGAAGGAAATAATACGCAATCGGTAAATATTATAATAGACAAATTTGATAAAGTTCATCCATTTTCTTTTAACTTAATTATTATCCAAATGATATATGATACATTTGCTTTAAGAATGGATAATCCTCTTATATATCTGAAATTTATGAAAGAAATTCAAGAAAAAAGCAAAATAAATATCATTGATGAATTTACAAGTTATCTTCTTAATAAACGCACACATGAATCAAACTATCTCATTGATACTATGATTGAACAAAAAATTCTTGAACCAAAAATAGTTAGCAATATATCAGATCCATATTTTACACATTATAAAGAAGAAACAAAACAAAGTGAACTATCAGTGAATGATCAGGAACTTCATAAGGAATTACTTAAAGAAGGACATAATCCAAATGAAATTACAAAAATAATTCGAAATGATGATATAGAAAAACTTCAAGAAATATCATCACAAACTAATTTCAATTTTAATCAAACAATTGAGCCATCATTATATGAAAGATGTTCATTTATTAACAAACCAAATATTTCATTAATTGATTATGCAGCATTTTTTGGCTCAATTAAATGCTTTAAGTTTTTATTAATAAATGGAACAGATGTAAGTAACGCAAGTAAATATGCAGTTGCAGGTGGAAATGAAGAAATTATTCATATATGTGAACAAAATCATTTATCTTTTTATAAAGGACAAGAAACTGCAATTAAATTCCATCAAAATGATATCTTTTTATATCTTTACGAAAATAAAATTAAACAAATAAATAACTTTGAAGAACTCGGAAAGAAATGTATCTCTCATAATAATTATGAAATTTTCTCATTTTTACAAGAAAAAGGAATGACAATTAATGATGAAATTATTAATAAAACAGCATTAATTGGGAATTTTTATCTTGTTAGATATTTTCTTAATGAAAAACAACCACCAAAAGACATTTTGAGTTTTTCTGTTCGATCAAATAACTTAGAATTAATTAAATATATATTGGAACAAAAAGACATTAATATTAACGAAAGAAGTATTTATATGTTTTATTTAAAATTTATTTACATAATTTGGAAATTATTTAAAATATTTCAAACAGCACTTATGCTTGCATCTTCAAATAATAAAATAGAAATAGTTAAATTACTTCTTGAACAAAAAGAAATCGATATTAATGCTAAGAATAGAATTTATTTTAATAATTCAATATTTGAAAATTATTTTTGGAAATTATTTAAAATATTTCACACAGCACTTATGGATGCATCTTATGATGGTCATGCTGAAATAGTCAAATTACTTCTTGAACAAGAAGGAATTGATATTAATGTTAAAGGTGTTTATTTGCTTTATTTGGATTTTATTTTAATATTTTGATATTTGAAAATAAAAGTTGGAAATTATTTATAAAATTTAAAACAGCACTTATACTTGCATCTTCACATAATAAAAAAGAAATTGTTGAATTACTTCTTGAACAAAATGGAATTGATGTTAATGCTAAAGATGTGTATTTGTTCTATATAAAATTAATTTTAATTATTTTGGATTTCAAGATATTTTTTGGTAATTATTTACTTTATTTAATACTGCACTTATGTGGGCATCTTTACAGAATTATTTAGAAATTGTTCAATTACTTCTTTCACATGAAGGAATTGATATTAATGCTGAAAATATTTTATTGACTAAATTGATATTTGTGTAAATAATTCTGGATTCCAAAATATTATTTGGAAATTATTTAAATCATTTAATACGGCACTTTTAAATGCTTCTAAAAGACATACAGAAATAGTTAAATTACTTCTTGAGCAAAAAGAAATTAATGTTAATGCAAAAAATATTTATTTGCTTTATTTAAGATATATTTCAATAATTTGATATTTCAAAATAATATTTGGAAATTATTTATAACATTTAAGACAGGACTTATCGAAGCATCTGAAAATGGTCATACAGAAATAGTTAAATTACTTCTTGAACAAAAAGGAATTGATATTAATGCTAAAGATATTTATTTGTTTCATTTAAGATATATTTCAATAATTTGATATTTCAAAATAATATTTGGAAATTATTTATAACATTTAAGACAGGACTTATCGAAGCATCTGAAAATGGTCATACAGAAATAGTTAAATTACTTCTTGAACAAAAAGGAATTGATATTAATGCTAAAGATATTTATTTGTTTTATATAATATTTATTTTAATAATTTTGGATTTCAAAATAATATTTGGAAATGATTTAAATTATTTAATACAGCACTTATGTTTGCATCTTCAAATAATTATGTATATATAGTTAAATTGCTTCTTGAACAAAAAGGAATTGATATTAATGCTCAAAATGTTTATATGTTTTAAATAATTTTTATTCTAATATATTGAAATTTCATAATAATATTTGGAGATTATTTAAAGTATTGAGTACAGCATTTATGCTTGCATCTTCAAAAGGTTACACAAATATTGCTGAATTACTTACTACCCAAAATGGACTTGATATTGATACTAAAGATGTTTGTTTATATTATTTAAATATTGCTTAGTTAGTTAGAAAGGAGCTGAATTGTTTCACATATAAATATAATCACTTATAGTTAATTTAATCAGATTACAATAAAATGAAATTTAAAAATATTTTTTTCCTTTATTATTATACTTATTGCTGTAAAATTTTCAATATTACAATCTAGTTGATCAATTATTTAATAATTGATTTAATAGTCAAGAAAAATTCCTTTCAATGTATAGAGCTACCCAAGGATCCACTTAAAGCATTATGTATAAGCACGAAGAAGTTGTATATAAATTAATGCTAGATTAACTCACTACATAATTCATTTAATAGAGATGTAAATCTTATCACAACTGATTTATATGGATGTTGTTGAGTTTGTTTTTTTTTAGTGTTATTATTATTTTAAGTAGTTTATAACGTTAAAGTCAATTCCTTTTTGTTCAAGAAGAAATTTAACAATATCTATGTGGCCTTTTTCATATGCACAAATTAATGCTGTTCTATTTTACAAGTTGATATAATTGAGTATTTTTATCTATTTTTCTAATAAACTTATAGCTACATTCAGATGGATAAATTTCATAAAATATTTTCATTCATGATTTTCATACTCGCTTTGGTTCATGCTGAAAATATGACAAAAGAAACCATGGAGGCCTTGATATGAAATTGAATACAGATCTGAGCCGAATTTAAATTAATAAATTCATATCTTATATATCATGACACATGATACACATAATGTTTATCACATTAAAAAAATCAAGAAATATCACGTGATGAATTATTTAGACATTATTTCGTTGTTGCGTTTGACGGTTACGACGGTTTTATCGGTTTTGGCTTGGCCTTTTTGCAAAATGGGTATCACCCGTATGGGAGATCTTAAGCGCGCAAAGTCAGGTGCTCGTTCAGTTGCCTGGCGTAACAAACGTAATCACGCAGTCGGTCGTCCAGCTGCTAACACACGTATTGGTGAAAAGAGAATCCACCTTGTTCGTACACGCGGTGGTAACTACAAGCGTAGAGCTCTTCGTCTTGACCATGGTACATTCTCATGGGCATCGGAAAATGTTTCACGTAAGACACGTATCCTTTCTACAGTTTATCATCCATCTGATAACGAATTCGTTCGTACAAACACACTTACAAAGGGATCTATTGTTTCAATTGATTCTGCCCCATTCAAACAATGGTACGAACGCCATTATGGAAAAGGACTTGGTCGTTCCCAATACGAAAAGCCAGCAAATGTCAGCGAAAGAGTCAAGCAAAGATGGGAAAAACTCGCTAACGAAGCTCCACTTGCCAATAACTTAGTATCACAATTCGATCAAGGACGTGTTCTTGCTGCCATTGCATCACGCCCAGGTCAATGCGGTCGTGCTGATGGTTATATCCTCGAAGGTGAAGAGCTCGATTTCTACATGGCACGCGTTTCTAAGAAAGGCAAGAAATAAATGAGTAAACATTATTCAAATCACTATATATCCATTTTATTATCCGACATCTACGTCAGGTATGTGCTAAAGTATGTAACGAAAATAATTACTGATTTGAATCTGAATTTTACAAAATTTTAACTTCACTAAAAAAAACTTCACCATAAAAGACGAATGAACAGAGTTTAATATCTAATTATAATATGAAAATATCATTTTTTTTGATATGTGCATATTTCACATAAACTACAAAATCGTTCTTCATTTATATTAATGATTAACACCATTAATGCTTTTCTCATAGTTTGATTTAATTAATTAAATCAAAGATTAGAGTTGAATTTAGAGAAACAAAATTTATAGGCGACCGTTAAAAATAAGACATAAAAAAATAAAAAATTAAAAACTATTTGGATTTTAACAGTTGCAAGGCTTCTTTTCTTTTTGCGTCTCTTTTGTGACAGTGATTGAAATAGGCGGGATATCAAGGTGTGTAGTTACATTAAGAAATGTTTTGAAATATTTTTCAAAAGCTTCAGTGATTCCATCACCTGTCTTAGCAGAAACCTTTGCTGTTTGGTTGATGTTGTGCTTCTGTGCCCATTGTTGAATGGTTTCATCAGAAACTTGTGATTCCATATCAGATTTATTACCTAAGACCAAAACAGGTAAAGGTTGTTGCTGATCGAACTCAGCGGTATCAAGAAACATATTCAAGTAGATTTCAATTTCACCAAAGCTTTGAAGATTTGTTACATCATAAACAAGAATAAGGCCGTTTGCTCCTCTTAAAAGAGATGGTGCAACACTTCTAAATCTTTCTTCACCTGCAGTGTCCCACAACATGATATTGATTTCTGTTTCATCAATATGCATTGTATGAGGAACAAATCCAGCGCCAATAGTTGCTTGTGTATTTTGTAGGAAAGTACCGTTACAGAACCTATGAATTACACAGGTTTTACCTACGCTAACAGGACCAAGAACAACAATTTTTAGATCGATGCTGCTGGGAGGTTTACTCATTTGGCAAATGAAAACGATAAACTTAACGTAACTTTTGAGGCAAAAATTGTAAGAAACGTTGCATTCAATTTGGGGGTTACGATCATAAAACACTAACAGATAATTAGCAACTAACACATTCTTATAAGCATATAGTTATTGCAAAAAGACAAATATTTATTTCGTATAGGAATCATCTAATTATGGGTTATCATAAAAAGTGCATATTTTTTTATATTTGAAATTATTATCATCCAAACAAACAAACAAAAATGATTTCAATAACCTCACTAAAATAAAGATAACCTTAAAAAAACAAAAAATTGCTCATGTTTTCCAGAATAAAATTATCATATAATTAACAAATACTTTAAACCCCAAAAAACTATAAAAACAAAGCTATGCAGTTATGCTCAAATCACATTAATGTAATGTTGGAAAACAATGGAGAACAAATTTGTTAAAATGAAATTCAAAAACACAAAGTATGAGCCATAACTTATTATGGTCACTATAAAATGTAAATAGTTAGTAAAAAGACATGGAAACTCCAAATATAAAAATGTATTTAAAGAGGTAAATCAAATATTTGGTTGGAAAAATCTGTTAAACTTAAGGAGATTTCATCATTATCTGCATTCATATCTATCATACTAGAGTAAGGAATATCACTTTCGTTATCAAATTGATGCTCTATATCAAAATCACTGATTTTAAAATCATTAATAAAAACAGGTTGTGTTATGTTTTGTTGTACCGGTTTTTCTTCTGTAGTGGCAGCGGTTCTTATTGACCATTGCCTTAGTTCACTTGTATTCTCTTTAAATAAGATTAGAAAATTTACCAATTCTGAGTTAATGTCGCCGCGCGAAACGGACGTTTTATATCCCATTAACCTAAGTGCGCCATTTATAGATGATTTACACTTATTTATCAAATATTTCAGTTGACGGGAATTGATTGCAATTCCGCAGTTGAGTTGACAAAGACCACACACACAGCAACGGATGTGATCCAGATTGTCTCCTCGTTGGGAGTACCTTATGATCTTCTCAAGGCAATCCTTGAGAATTGTTAAGCGTTGTCCCCTATGTCTCTTTTTAGTTGCTTCCAAAAGTTTTTCTTGGAGCGAGAGATAAGATTTTTGATCTGTTTCTGTAAGTAAGGAAAAATACTTTGGTCTTTCTTGATTCATGAAAGAATTTTTATGCTTTTTTAAAAGTGCCATAATTGACAGGTTTATTGGCAGTTTTAATTGTTTGCAGGTTAATGGCTTCGATAGATGAGTACTAGTTAGTAAATTTATGTTAATAGGTATTTTATATGCTCTAGAACTTTGCATGTATGATAAACATTTGCAAAAGTATAAAAATTATCCGGGATAAATTATACTTGAGTATCCCATTTTCCATAAAGTTATGTCTATACTTGATTTAATTTTATGTGAAAATCATACAAGGCTTTATAAAATTGTTGTTTGTGGTTTCAGGTTGGAACAAAATATTGCACTAAGTCTAAAGAAGTAAGCACACAGCTTTTTGGTATTCCAACAGTGTAATTACACTGTTTAATATAGAAAAAATTTGTTATATTTTTCATAACTGATTTAAGTTTTATTGTTCTTTTACTTTCAAATAATTTTGAAATTATTTCTCACTGATAGATTCTATGGTTGTTGAAATTAAAATACGACATTATGCTTTGTTTTATTCTATATAAATCCTGTTGTTGTTCCTCTCGGTTGCGCGTGTAATTTGATCGATCATACGTGGTTCTAAATCAAATACGGATTCCATGCCAGAGGGCCAAGTGATTTGGATAACACATGCGCTAATGCAGTTTTACCTGTTCCTGGTGGTCCAACTAGAAGAATTACACGTCCTTGCAATTTTTCCGCTTATAAATAGATGTAATTCCATTTTGAATTATAAATTAATAATTTGATTTTTAAATAGGCTAATTTTTAAATCAATTTCCCTATTTATTATAAGTGTACTTACTGAATAATCAAAAAAATGAAATGCATGAATAAAAAAAACAGAAAAAAATTTTAAACGTTCCCCAGATAAAACATTGTACCCTTTTGCAGTTGAGCCAATTGCAGATATAATTGATGCATTTTTGGTTCTACATAGCCCAAGCTCAAAATATTTTTCTGCTGTATGTCCTTATTATATTACAATTTTTGATAATTTGCTACCAACACATCCACAGATATTTTTTTCACATAGATATTTTAACACTCCAAACGAACTTGAATGTATTCAGTGGTTTCAATGGATAACAGATGATTCATATGGTTTTGGTTCAAATACAGGAAATTTTTTTATAATTAGCAATTTTCTATCTAAACCAAATGAAATAGCTATAAGCTTAGATTCACATATATCTTCTGTGTTCACAGCACATGAACATCTTTGTATAATTAATTCAGAATCAACAATCTTTTTTTTCGATATGAATGGGAAAATTACAAAACGAACGCACCTTGAAATTACCAACCCTATTAGAGTATGCACATATTTATCAAATTCCAAATTACTCTTTTTTATTAAAAATCGTTTAGCATCAATTCAAATTCCTCAGTCTTTTACTAACTGGACGCCTACTCTTAAGCTACATAATATTATTCATGCCTCATTATTTGCGATTAATTACAAGTTCTCCAAACTTGCTTACAGCACATTTGAGAACTTTATTTATTTGACAGATTTAGAGACCGTTAATTCCGAAAACAAAGAATTATTCCAAATTGAATTTGGGATAAAGAAAATGTTTTGGGTTAATAATGAAACTCAGTTATGTATTATCACATCTAATGACATTCTTTGTCTATGGGATATTTTCGATAATACCAGAATTTTTTTTCATGTATCAAATTTATTAACTATTATTTCCATATCATATGATGAAATTACCAAAACGTTATTATATATTAATGATTATTCATTAATAAAGTTAACATTTTTAACGATATCGAATAATTTATTTATTACTTCCAAAAACATTTATTCGCTCACAAACAAAAAGAAAATTCATTTAAATTCCGAAATATTTTACCCAATACAAATTGCGACTAAATCATTAAAGAATTATATTGCGATTTATAATGGGATTTTAGTTATAACCAAAATCAAAGAAGAAATACATTTTAAAAACGTCGAAAATGTTAAACATTTAATTTGGCTTCATAACAAATTAATAATTTTCACCAACAATAATATGTTTATATACACCAAAACATTAAAATTCATTGGAAACATTTATATTTCGAATCCGATTTCAACTATTTCACACACATTAAATCGAATCGTTACAAGTTATCGAAATAATTTCATTGTTTATGACTTCGATTCGAATAATAACTTCGATAAAACATTAAATTTGAAATATTCGATTTCCAATTTCGATTATGATGATTTATCATTAAATATAATAACATTTAAAACAATTGGAACATTAAAAAATGTAATTTGTGGATTTGAAGATGAAATTTTTTTACATTTTGAAGACAAAAAATTATATTTACTAAAAAATATGGAAATAATTGAAGAAAACGTCGAAAAAATTTGGAACAATTTCATTCCAAATTTAGTTTTCATACAAACGAATTTATATATTAAAATTTATGATGGAAATATATTCCATAAAATCGATTTATATAATAACATAATAACTTCGAATGAAATTTTTTTGGTTACAAAAAATATACGAAATGAAATTTTCGAAATTGGAAATTTTCCTTTTGTTTGGAATAATTTCGTTAATTCTCTTCTTAAGGAATTAATTCGATTTCCAAACAATTGTTATTTCTTTGCTAAGAAGTTATTTCCGATTTCAAACTTTTTTAAAGTGTTTAACGATTTGTTATTTTTTTCGATTCGTAATAATTATATAAATAATTTCATTAAATTCATAAATTGTTTTGAAGAAAATGAAAAAAATGAAATAATTCAAAACATTGATAAAAATTTGTTGATAAATCTCATCGAATATGAATTTGATTTCTCGAATTTGTTTGATAAGTTCCAACAAAAAGAACAAATTCGAATTTTAATATTTTCGAGTCCAAATTCTTTTGTTAACATTTTATATAAATTTAAATCGAATATTTTGGAAATCGATTTAACTTCAATAGTAAAAAAAATGCTGAAAAGTAATGAATGGATTCGTTTGGCGTTTTTTTCACAGTTTTTCGATATTAAAATTTCGAATTTGTTACAAAATATTCGTTTTATTAATTTTAATAATTTTTTGAATTTGCTTTTAACAGATATAAAAAAATGGAAAAACATCGAAAAAAATCAATCCTTAAAAATGTTATGTTTCTCATTTATTAACGAAGAGATTAATGAATGTGCTGCTGCTATTTTATGTGTTTTAAAGGATAAAATAAAATTGAAATTCTTGATCTCAAACGATTTATCATTAATTCCAATATTAAAAAATTATATAGAAAATAACCCAAATTCAAACATTTCGGATTTTCTGCGTGGAATGTTATAACTTAGAATGTAATAAAAATGTATATATATTTTCAAATTTAAATTTTTTGATTAAAATATTTTGTGATAAGGGTAAAAATAACCGTCAAACAAGGGTAAAGTGGATTTGAAATATTTGAAATTTGTGAGAGTTGGCGGTTAATCAGAGTCAAAAAGCTTTGAAGCGTTGAGCCCATTTCTGGTGTGAAAGGAGTATCAATTTTGGTTAACGCTCCAAAAACCCATCCAAGCTCGTTTTTAGATAGAAATGATTTCCTTTTTTCAAAATAATGTATTATGCTCCATACATCTTTTTGATTACGGATATCGTCGACGGTTGGCGGTTGTCCTCTTTCAATTGCTTGAACGATAGAGTCAAAATTATTTTCTCCTTCCGGATATTGATTAACATGTTGTCTGACATAAACAAACCAATGAGAAAGCTTACTGGACCACTCTTTGTTTGGTAGAAGTTGTGCCGAAATTTTGGGTGAATTTAAAATTTCTTCGACAAATTTGATTTCACGAGCTACACTTGTCGGAGCTGTGACATTGTTAGAACATTTTTGGCAATTAGCTGTTTGAGTTCGACTTAGTTTAAGATATTGTTCAGCAGTAAGTTCGTTTGGATTCATTTGGCCTACTTCTAGTTGTAAAGTATTGAATTAATGTCACTTTTCTCACACATAAATTAACCGCTTAGCGGCTATATAGCCAAACGGCATGAACACAAAATTCAATTGGGAAAACGATAAATTTCTGGCGGTTATAAAATAGTTGCTTGGAAGGAAATATGAGCACTGGAACCGCATTTGATACTATATTTAAGTTTTTTATCCAAGCTTGTGTTATCTTTGTCGCTTCTATTGTTATGATAATAGTTGGCGCAGTGTTTTGGGCAAAAAATGGAGATGTTTATCAATCAATTCAGTCTATAGTATCACTTCCTTTAAGACCTTCACTAGAAAAACCTCGTGATATGTACATGGTTTCAAATTTAACAGAACCATCACTTTTAACAGCTAACAATTTTTCGATGACATTTCAAGTTGATAGTAGTGGTGACTATTCTTTTTATCTTATTCATAACATGTTTGGTTATAGTGTTAATATTATAACAGAAAACAACAAAGAAGTGCAACTTTTTTCTTCGTTTAATATGAATTCCACGAATCTCACAGATGTTCAATATTCCTATATTTCAGATGTTGGCATTGATTTGAGTAATTTTTTAGTTGCAGATGATTATTTTAATATTCGTTGTCCAACGTCAACATTTATTACTGATTATTATTCCATCACTTCACAATGTTTAGTTCGCGAATATCCACTTAAACTTTCAAGGCGATATACAGTTTCGTACATTGGGGATAGCTCTATTTCTACCACTAAAAACGTGATTGAGTTCATTAATTCGACATTTGTTCCGAACAATTACATCGACATTCCCGAAGTATATTTGGGCGTTACCTTCTCATTGACATCGAGCTCAGTGGCAGGGAAAGTTATTACTATTGTCGGAATTGTACTTTGCGCTTTAATGATTGCTGAGTATATTTTCTTGTGCTGTCTTTGTTCTTGTCTGTAAATCTTTAGATCTGTTTAATAAAACGTGTTTCAGTTTCTTTTTTAAATTTGGACTCGATGACGCCACTTTTTTCATCGGACCCGATGACACTTTTTTATTATAGATGATGAAAAAAGTGCCTCATCGATGGATTTGTAAAGTTCACAATCAGGATTTCAGAGATTAACAACATTTTTTTGGCAAAATTCTTTTAAAGGTGCCATCATCGACGGTTTGAATTCAAAAATCATTCACTTTTGTGTAACAAAGATTCGAGTGAACGTAAACAGAAATTAACATCCATAATAAGTAGCCTTGTACCTGATGATGAAAAATGGCAAACGATACGTCATCGATGATCAACTCATAAACCTTTATTCTTACATCCGATAAAATTTTGTCAAATTTTTCTCTATACAAGTATCTAATGAAATTTGTTTTGTTATTGGCTCTGACGGAGAACACATATCTATCGGTTATTGATAATTGATTTTATTAGAGAGGATTTTCGAAAAAAAAATTATTTCGAAAAAAATGGTGATTTTTCAAAAAAACTAACTTTTTGAGTGATTCACTTGTAAAACAAAAACCACAAATTTCGAGTGGAATTTCACATAAACTATACAAAAAATGCACACAAAAATATTTTTTTATGATTAATTTTGGTTCATTAAAACTTGATTTTGTTGATGTGCCACCCTAAGAGGATGCTCTGAAATATAAAAATTATTAAGAGCTATACATATTGCCATGATTGATGGAAACGATTTAGATCGATCACTACTATACTGTTGTCTCAAGAAACCAAAATCCGATTTTAGTCTACCAAAATAGTTTTCCACTATTACACGATCTCTTTCGATCCGTGTATTGGTAGCTATTTCTTCTTGTGTAAGGTCTCTTCCTATTGGCTTTTTGATAGTGACGATAGCCTCCGGGTATCCCTGTGAGTTTAAACCAGTATACCCTTTTTTGAAAAGTACTCGAAAATGACGTACAATTTGTGTTCCGTTTTGCATTGTCATGTGCACAGACAAGAACCTCTCAAGCCACATGCTACCATTGAATGCTTTCAAATCATGATCTGAACCTGGGATCCCTACAGAAAAAAGTGTACAGAGACCGTTAGGACTAACGAGAGCTTGTATTTTCACTCCACACATACCATGTTCGAATAAAAAAATTGGTCTGCAATTAATTGAACTGCTGCCTTAAACATTTAATTCTGATAAAAATAACATTCCAACTCCACATGAATTTAGATATATGTTTATTGACTTTGTTTTCTGGGATTCCTTCATATCTTTTATTAATTTTTTTTAAGTTGCCTCCAAAGTCTTTCTATCATTTGAGTGTGCGCTTTCGTTTCATGATCAACAAAATTACATGAATGATTCACAGTTTCATGCTCGTAATCATTGTCATCATCAAGAAAATCATATGCTTTCCAGCAATCAGAAATACATTATTTTTTCGAAAATCCTCTATTCTATTTTTTGCAAAAAGCCAAACAGCGGTTTTGACCAAATTTGTTATTGAGTAATCTCATAGAAAATATTGAATTTATATCCTTGAGGTTAGCTTCTCATAGGAAATTCCTCATGCCTCCTAATTCCCGTGCAAGGTTAAGGAAAAGGCGAATTCAATTTTTTCTAGTGTTTCAAGGGGTTGTTGTTCTTATTATTGCTGTTATTATTCTTATAATTGGTATAATATTATGGGTAGTATACAATTCAGGTTTTAAAAAACAAACGAAATTTATGGCACCACTTCCTTTAAGACCTTCACTAGAAAAACCTCGTGATATGTACATGGTTTCAAATTTAACAGAACCATCACTTTTAACAGCTAACAATTTTTCGATGACATTTCAAGTTGATAGTAGTGGTGACTATTCTTTTTATCTTATTCATAACATGTTTGGTTATAGTGTTAATATTATAACAGAAAACAACAAAGAAGTGCAACTTTTTTCTTCGTTTAATATGAATTCCACGAATCTCACAGATGTTCAATATTCCTATATTTCAGATGTTGGCATTGATTTGAGTAATTTTTTAGTTGCAGATGATTATTTTAATATTCGTTGTCCAACGTCAACATTTATTACTGATTATTATTCCATCACTTCACAATGTTTAGTTCGCGAATATCCACTTAAACTTTCAGGGCGATATACAGTTTCGTACATTGGGGATAGCTCTATTTCTACCACTAAAAACGTGATTGAGTTCATTAATTCGACATTTGTTCCGAACAATTACATCGACATTCCCGAAGTATATTTAGGAATTGTGATATCTCTCACAAACAGATCAATAGCTGGGATGGTAATAACAATTACCGGAATTGTGCTTTCGGTCTTAATGATTATTGAAATTTTCGTGACAGTGAATGTGTAATTTTTAGAAATTATGTGTTAAGGTTGTACTATAAACGGTCGCCACCGGAAAAATATTGTTTTGTTAATAAATCAATACGAATTTATAAATTTAATCTGTAAATCAAAAAAATATTTATAATTGTTAATGCTCTTTGTTAGATACTAAATTATTTTAATTTTAATTTTTTTATGATAGATAATCAATTTCACTTTAAATTATAAAGTTGAAAAATCTTTTTATTACATTTTTTTAAATTATATGATATATTTAAATTTTTTATTGATTTTGATTTATATTCAGTTAATATTGAGTTCCTTTAATTTTAAAATCAAAAAATCATGAAAATTGATTTTGAAATATAATAAACAACATAATAATCCCAATTGACGTTACCATATTATTTTAGTAAATTATTATTTGATTTGGAGATAAAAACGTTTACAACAAGACCATACGATTAAAAAACATAGAAAAAATATGAAAAGCTGGAACGTAAAAAACCTGTTTTCATATATATTTTCATTATTATTATTTATATTTAAATATCATTCTCTTACATCAAATAAATGACATTTGTATACATATTTTAAATTTAAAAAATAATATGATAATATTATCATGTAATTTGCAATTGGAAATTTTTTTCAAAATTTCTCCAATATCTCTTCATTACTTTATTTTAAATATTATTTACAATATCTTGATGTTGTTTATTTCATTTTATCTCTTATATCCATTCTCGATTCATTTTAAGTTTCATTTTTTTATGATTAAATCATCAATCAAATTTCGAATGTTTCGTCATTTTTATTTTTATTCAAAAAAATCAGGCATTAAAAATTGGAAACTTTTGATCTAACGTTTTTTCTAAATGAACCCTTTGGAAAAATCACAAAAATTCATAGGAAACAAAAATGACCTTGATGATATGGATTTAGCATTAACCACAAAACTAATTCCCCCACATGGAGTTTCAGTTGATGGGTCACGAATTCCAGAAAAATATCACATTGTAAGAAAATTTCCAATTTTTCCAAAGGATTATGCTGACCAAGGTTATCGAGTATATAATAAAGATGGTGAGTGGTATGTTGTTTTATGGCCATCTGCAAATCCAGATTCAAAACAAGACATCACTAATTTATCAGATGCAGTTCGCATAATGCTTGATGAATTACAAACTGCAACAAGCATCAAACCTGATACATCCAAAGTTCAAGACATACAAAAAGCGAAATCAATTGCATCCCAAATTATTCATTCATTTGATAAACGGTGTACATTACTTAAGGTAGCACTTGATGAAATTGCGCGACAAGTATCAGCACATTGTAATGAACGGGGAACATTATTATCTTTTCTCATAAATGACTTGATGGAAACATTCAAAGAAATTCCGAAGCAGTACAATTCTGCTCTGAAAATTTCAAAGAAAGAAGTTGATCAACTCAAAGTTTCACTTGAAGCAAAAGATTTAGAACTTCAATCTCAATCGAAGAATTACAAAGAGCAAATATCGCTTTTAATGTTAGAACGAAAGATCGAAAAAGAATGGCGCGAACAAATAAATGAACAAATCAAGAAATGGAAAAATGATTTCGAGTCATATAAAGAAAGAGCGCAAAACCAAATCAAAATCGAAAAAGAAATCTTAGAACATCAAATGGAAGGACTAAATGATATAATAACTGAACTTCGACTCGAAAACGATTCTTTAAAAGAACAAATTCAATTTCAACGAAATGAATTATTGAAGTCAGAGAAAAAATATATTTTATTTGAGAAGCAAATCCAAATATTAAGTCAAAAGAACGAAAGACTTAAATTAAAGCTATCTAAATCCGAGAATTTCAAATCACAAGAAATTACTATTCAAGACAATCAAATTAATGACATTTGTAATGAACTTGTGAATGAATCGATGCTGAAAAGTTTAATAACAAATTATACGCCAGAAAAAGAAATTCACATTTTAAGTAATAATGAGATTTCGAAAATAACTTTCGATTTAATGAATGAAATGTATAACACATTAGCATTTGATCCATTTGATGATTTTTATACAAAACATTTAATAGTAACTGAAGATAACTTAATACACGCGTCAGAAATCGCTCGGAATTATATTGTCTCGATTAAAAATACTGAAAACACATTTCTTTTTTCGAAATTAATTTTTTCTTTTTTGAAACGTGAAATTCCAATTGGCGTCTTAATGAATTTAATTCGTTTTTATGGATTTTATCAATCAAAACCATTCCAAATCAAAAATATCATTGAACAAGAAAATGGAATTCCTTTAATACCAATTACGATAATCTTTAATTTAATAAAATTAATGTTTGTGAAATTAGGGGATGTATTTATTAATTCATTAATTGAAGAAATGAAAACATTTCAAATTGAAGAAAGACATGAAAAATATATTTCGTTTGATTCTGTTTTAAAAGTTATTTCTGAGAAATTAATTGTTTTTTATAGCCAAAAATATACTGACGCGATAAGTTCATTCAATAGAACATTTATTCGATATAAAAGAAATATTCTTTCGAACGTCGGTAATGAGAATTCACATGTCGCAAGACTCGATTGGAAGAATTTTAATGAATTAATGAAAAAGTTTCGAACTGATTTAAAAGATAATGATATTATAAAAATGTATTTTAATTGTTTAATATATTCTGATTCGATCGGAAGTATCACGTTGGATGCTTTTGATACTTTATGTTTATCAAAACAAATTCACGTCGACTTAATTGATGTTCCTGGGTATAAGTTCCGGAATACAATAAAAAATGATATACCGCAAAATATGGTCGCGAAAATAGAAAATGAATGGAATGATAACTTAAAAATAAAAATAAATAACTCGATGACTGAGTTAAATAAGAATGATATAATGCAAAATAAAGTTTTATTGTTATCGAATATTATTAATATAATAGAAAGCTATTTAAATAATAAAGACGCAGGTCCTCTTTTATTAATGATGCTAAAAGAGGCAGCATATATTATAGAAAAGGAAACAATTCCATTTGCGTCTGATTTATCATTTGATAATTGTCTTTCGATTCTTGGAAATCAATTTTCAGTTTTAAATTTAAGGAATTGAACAAAAGAAAATTAGCATTCAAGAAATTCATATATTCTTGAGCTTAGCAATTTCGTCGGTGAGACATATGGAAAGATTGGATAGATTGGCGGTGAAGGCGTATGCTATTGATGATGTGATTAATACAATTTCTAATGAATAAATAAATAAAAATTTGGTCAATAAATATTATAAATATATCAAAATAAAGTGTTAAGTAGTATACAATTACAATATATTTAATTTTCCATTTGATGTAATTGTTCGGAACAAACGTCGAATCAATGAACTCAATCGCATGACCATTTTTAGTGATTTTTATATACCTTTTTCGCCTAATTTTGTTTTCAATATTGGATTTCAATATGACCAATTCATGATATAACAACATAATTGAAGAGATATCTCAATTAATTGTTAAGTATTAAACAATTACCATAAATTTAATTTTCTATAATTAAACAGATTTAGGGAAACACTTCTATCAATAAATCAAGCAATTTTTAGTTTGAATGAAGAAAATTTCTCTAGATCTTTGGGCTTAATAATCAACAAATTTGATGAAATCTATCCTTTATCTTATGATTTAATCATTATTCAAATGATATATTATTCCTTTGTAATTAAAAACAATAAAGTAAATTTATTTTTGAATATTATACAAGAAATAAGAAAATTTGAAGAGTGTAATAAAATCAATTCGAATATATTTGATGTTTTTGGTCGATTTCTTAATGGTAAACATCATTTGAATATAAAAATATATTATTAGGTATTTGACTAATATTTACAATTCCATTTTATTGGTACTTAAATTAATAACACAATTCTAATTAACTATATAGTTCTATGTAATCTGATCGGTATATGAATTGTTTTCATTTTGCTTCATTTTGCTTCATTTTTAAATCCTTAAAAACAACTTTAAGTACTGTTGTACTTGGGGATACTATCTGTAAATATTCTTTGATAATAAATCAAAAGAATTTAATAAATTAGAAGAATTAGGAAAGCTTTGTATTTTGTATCATAATGATGAAATATTTTCATTTTTACTTAAAGAAGGAATGAAAATCAATGATGATATTAATAATGAAGCAGCAAATATTGGAATATTTTCTGAATTATCATTCAAATCCGCATGATATTTTGGTGCTTTCAGCAGGATCAAGAAATATTTGGAAATAATACAAATTGTTTAATACTGCACTTATCTATGCATCTGAAAAAGGTTATACAGAAATAGTTAAATTACTTCTTGAGCAAGAATTCAAAATAATGGATCAATTCCAATAATATTCAAATTACATGTAATTCCAAACATTCGTACACAAATCACCAAATTTCTGTATTTTTGTTGACGTGGGTTTTGATTCAGGCTGTTATTATCAAAATATATAAATAAAAAATTACATAAAAATCAAATATTCTAAAATACATCAGAAGCCATATTTGAATGATTTGGTAATCTTTCTTTATTTACAAATTATTTTATATTTCGATAATTCTTCTGAGATAAATATGTAATTGTTGAATGCAATTTCATAAAATTGGAAAAAAAGATAGTACAAGATATAATGAAAGACTTAAAATTTGTTGATCTCAACAATGTTTCATATTTTATGAGAAGCACCGAGAAGCTAAAGTTGAGTATAGTAGAGAATGATATGTGTGGCATATATGTTCGCAATGAACTTTCTGGATGGGCGTTAGACAAATGTTGCTAGAAGAGATTTAACAATTTCGAAAGAAGCATTATATACAAATCAATTTATTTTCTAAGAAAATAAACATCATTTATCGAAACTTCTTCTCATCTTACAACATATTTATTTTATTTTGTTCGAAATTGGTATAAATAAAAAAATTGTTTCGAAGATTTTGTGGTTTTCTTTATCCAATTTGCTTCAAACATTTTTGTCAGAATTTTCAAAGTGTGAAAAGTCAAAACCGATTTTTGAACTGAAACCGAAATACTAAATTTTTTTGTGAAAATTGTAACTAAATTATAATGTTTCCAATCAATTTATTCCACGTTTTTGATTGTACCACATATTGTAATATTTATTCTTTATTATGCTATCTAATGTTCTAATTTTATTAATGTCTCAATTTCTGGAAACTGTTCCGATGCGGAAGTCCGCTTGACTCTCTCACGATGTTTCCACCGAATCTCATTAACTCGTTTGTTATTGGTGATGGAGTCTTAGCACCGAATGAGAACGATCCCTTCAATACAGTACTTCCTGGTCTAGCCCTCATCCTTGTTCCCATTTGCTTTAATAATGTCCTTGGACTTGCAATTGGTGTATTACTCTGTTGTTCTGAAGAATGATTTAAAATCCTCATAAACGTTCTCTCGGTTATCGACGGTTTTATAACCGCTATCCCTTCAGAACCCCATTGCACTTTTACCCCCTCGAGCCAGGGGTGGTCCATTGCTTCCTTCGCCGATAGCCTTGATGCGGAATCCGGATTGAGGAGCTTCGTGATAAGGTCGCTACAAAACATGGAAACATGCTCCGGTATGTCGAAAACACCGCTCTTGATCTGTTTGAATATGATAACTTGGTTGGATCCACGCCATGGCAATTCACCTGTTACCATGATATATAAAATAACACCACAACTCCACATATCTGCCGCACGACCATCATAAGATTGGCCATCAATGATCTCTGGTGCGGCATATGCTGGTGAGCCACATGGTGTAGCACACATTTGCCCTGGATTTGCAAATCGTGAGAAACCAAAATCAATGATTTTGATGTTCCCATTTGGATCCATAAGTATGTTTTCGGGTTTGAGATCTCTGTGTGCAATTCCTTGATCATGGATATACTTGACTGTTTCAAGAATCTGTTTGAAAATACACTTGGATGATTCTTCACTAATTAAACTTGATTCAGATATTTTGTTCATTAATGTGTCACCTTTACATAATTCCATTATTAAATAAAAAAATGATGAATCAACAAGGAAATCATATATCTTTATGATTCCAGGATGATCCATATTGAGTACTACGCGAACTTCACGTTCAAATCGTTCGATATCTGCTTGAGTATTCATGTTTGCTTTGGGAATTATTTTGACTGCATACTTATTATGGGTTTCTATATCTTGTCCTTCTTTTACGAGGCTAAATGAACCCTTCCCTAAAGTATGACCAAGATTATACTTGCCAATGAATGGTGGAAGGCATGCCCACGATGACATTAAATTAATCGGTTTTTTCAGTTTAAACTTTCATAACGTCCGTTTCAAAACGCATACAAAAAGTTGTTATAATGCCAAAAATCAGGACACTATACAAATGAAAATTTCTTGTAATAAAAGATATTAAAATTTATATTTTATGAATTTTAAGGAGGCCAATAATTCATTCAATTTTATTTTATTTTCATTTATATGTATATCAAGTTATTTAGCTGAAATTTAACAAAATTTCGTCTGTTGTTTGGCAAAGCCGGTAAATTTTGGTTGAAAATTGAATCGAAAACAACGTTGCCGTTACATATAAAAACTGCATACAAAAAATCTAACAACTAACATCCCGTTCACGACCAAATTATTCAAAATACTGATTTAGCATACCTATCTCATGCCTTTCTAGAGTAAAATCAGAAAATGAGCAATTGCCACATGACATATGTCTCTTAATATTTTTTCCAAATCACTTCTCAAGATTTAAGTTATAACATTTTTATTAATTCGAATTTATAACACGAGAAATAGAAATGTACCTCAAAGGGAACACGAAACTTCATCATTAAAAGGAAAGAAAACCTGATATTCATATATATTTTTAACATAATATAACTAACATTTACATCGCTTGTCCTCCATAGGTTTTGGTATATCTTTTTTATATGGATCAATTTTCCCTTCTTCAATCTTCTTTTGGATTTGCATAATGCATGAATCAATGGCTTGAGAAACGTTTTCGCCTGTTTTTGCAGAAGCTTCGAAGTAAGTCATGTTTTTTGTTCTTGCGTAGTTCTCTGCCTCTTCTTTTGAGACTTTGCGTTCAAGATCTGATTTATTTCCGATTAAAACAAGTGTAACGTCAGAACCTTCTACTTCTTTGATTTCATTTATCCATTTTTCTGTGTTGTTTAATGAATCTACTGATGTTAAATCGAACAATATCAATGCACCTAATGAATTTCTGAAATAAGATCGCGTTAAAGCAAGAAAAACCTCTTGCCCTGAAGTGTCCCATATTTGAAGATTTGCTCTTTGATTTTTTATTGTTAATTCTTTTGAAAAGAATTCAACACCTTCAGTTGGTCTTAAAGAATCTCTATATTCATCCTGAAAAAACCTCACCAGAAAAGATGTTTTTCCTACCCCACTGTCTCCAAGAACAATAATCTTGATTATAAATTCGGAATTCCCAAGCATTAATGTGAACGGTTAATTATGCATTGAAATTATTCGATCGAATAAATGCCACTTTTTAGTAGATGGCAGAATATTTGTTACGGCGATTTTATGTAAACCTATGTAAAAGTTGAGTCAAAATGGACTTCGGAGCGAAACCCGATGCTTAGATATACTAGGTATCTAAAATAATGATGAGAATGGTTTCTGTTGAAGCTTTAAAGAACTTGCTCAAAAATATATGTTTATAATCAAGAGATATATCAATTTTTTTATTTTTGTTATCGATAGAAAAAGTGTCATTTTGCACGATAGTTTTATTGAAGAACTGTTTTTTAATTTTAACATGATTTTTAAAGACACACTGTGTCAAAATTAATTTCAATTCTTTTGATTTTAAAACATTCCAAATACAAAATCAACAAATTTTTATTTGAATTATAACTGCGTTTCCAATTTTTTGTTTTTTTAAAGGTTTAATTGGTTTTTTTATTTCATTTTTTTCCAATTTTTGCTCTTCCGCAAATCAATTCTTTTCTTTTTTCCATTTCCTCAAAATTAATTACTTGTAATTGTCCTATTTCATTCTCATTTTTATTTAACTTTTTATTTTCCATAATTTTTGCATTACAAATATTACACACACCATCAATTACACAATTCACATGAAACACATTCCCACAACCAAAAGCAATTATATCACTTTGTCCAAGTAATTTATTACAATTCATACATTTTATTATTATATTCCAAACCCATACATAACTCATTAATTTTTAAAAGTTGTTTATTTGCAGCCTCATTTTTTTTAATTTCCAACAAACCCATTTCAAACTCATTTTTCTCACGAATTGATCTAAAGAAATGAATTACAATTGATCCCACAACATCAACGGTTTACCATTATTGGCTTTAGCTTTCATTAGCAACACTGCTTTGGTTGGAGCTGGTCTCGACTGAGCACCACGTCTTTACGTCTTAAATGGCGATGATTGGGAAGACCTTGGTTTAATTGATATCGCCGAAATTCGTGAAAAGGTAGCTGGTGGTTCCTCATCCTCATTTACTTCAAGAGCCGCTGCTTTTGGTGGTAAGGATGTTACCAAGAGTGAAGGAATCCATAACAACATTATCCTTGGAATTCGCGTTACCAAGAATGCTTTCACCACATGCGCAAATGATGGCAAACTTGGTATTTGGCCATTTGATGCCCTTAAGAATCACTTCAAAGGTAAAAATCTCTTCTGAGTAAAATAGGCATCCTATAGATGGTTTTATGAGGGAATTCCTTGTTGAAAAAAATTCGAAGAATATAGATGAGTTTGTGATGAAGTTTAAAATGTTATTTTCCGTTGAGTTCCTTGATGGTCACATAGTTCCCCATTTTTTGTGAGAATAATTAGTCAAAAATCCTCTTCTTCTGGATGAATTTGTCTTTTTATTCACTTTTTTCTTTTTAGGCTAAACCTTACTTCCCAACTTCAGTCAAGGAATTGACTTTCATATCTGTTTCACCGTCTGTGCTGAAAGACATTTCCTTGTTACGTTCTGCTTCCGAACGCAAATTCTCGGCTTTTTCAATTACACATTTGTAAGCATCTGTTCCTGTTGCAAGTCTGACTGGAGGATCCTCCATTTCGGACAGTTTCACAATCAAACTTCCTAGCTTAGCCGGGTCACCTGCTTGTTTGTGGTTCATGCTTTCATGCCATTTCCGGAATGTTTCAAACTGAGGAGCATAGTCAGGGATATTCCTTTCCGAATATTTCACTGAACTGCCATCCAAAAAGTCGGTCTTGAAAAATCCAGGTTCGATGATGGTAGAACGAATGCCCAAAGGTTTTACTTCTTGAGCCAAACCTTCCATCAAACCTTCCACAGCGAACTTTGATGAAGCATAAATCGCTCCACCTGCCACCGAAAACACTCCTGATACTGACGTGATGGTAAAAATACGTCCTGAATGTTTTGCTCGCATATATGGAAGAACAGCACGTGTCATGTTCATTACACCAAATACATTAGTTTCAAACTGGCTACGAATTTGCTCATCGGTGGTGTTCTCAAACCATCCCAACTGTCCGTATCCAGCATTATTCACCAGTATGTCAATCTGGCCAAATTGTTTGATTGTAGCTTCAACGGCCGCTGATACGCTCGCTTTGTCTGTTACGTCCAATGAAAGTGTAAGCACTTTTGGATTTGTTCCAAATTCTTTTTCAACTTTCTCCTTATTGCGAGAAGTTGCCACAACACGGCCACCTGCCCAAGGCAGCTTTGGCAATGGCTAAGCCAAGCCCGCGTCCTGCTCCTGTTATAGCAATATCAACCAAACCCTTTCCATATTTTTTGAAACACTTCACATTTGGCCCAAAAAGTTGGTTATCAAATGGGATATTAATAGTATAGAAAAAGTGAAATTTTGAAAGCATTTCCATCGGTGTAATGTTTTAAGGTTCTATCGTCAGATTTTTTCTGTGTTTTTTGATCTGTCGAATTTTTTTGTTTGTTTAACAATATAAATCCTGTCTCCGATTTTATCTTCGCAGGAGGAGCCTCCTTGATATGGAGTCTTTTAGGGGGTAACGGCAAAAGGCCTTCTGCCGTTACCCCCTAAAAAACCATATAAAGGTACCCCTTCGAACAAAAATCGCGTCTATCAAATAATGGAGAAATCTCTTCAGATTTATGTTTTAGCAAAAATTATAATTTCCATTTTGAATATTTTTCTAATAGAGATAAATCAATTTTTTCATTTAACTATCTATCGATAGAAAAAGTGTCATTTTGGGGTTATTATTTGATGTACAAGTGTAAAGAAATATGAATAAAACCCATAATATGATGAATAAACTATTATAGTATAATCATAATAAACAACAACAGTATCAGTGAAAACATATTTCGAATGTTTAAATATGTTTTCGTTTCATGCACTAAATAAGATATAGTTTCTGTTAATGAAATTGACAATGTATAAGTAAATGAAATTGTTAATGATAAATTTGTATCATATGATAGTGATGATGGAAATGTATTTGATTGTGAATATGTATTCGACTGTGTGAATGTTAATGTTGCTGGAAGACATTTATCAATTGTTGTATATTTAGCAACATCAAAATTATAAAATTTTTCATCTTTATATGTGTTTTGTACCATTACTGTAGTCGAAATATTATAATAAAATACATTTGAGCCAAAATTTGGTCTTGATTACCATAAAAATATATACATTTAATGTTTGGACATTGATCGAATGCACATTCATTAATACTTGTTGTCAAATCAGTACAATAACAAAATGCATAATAACTAATTAACGTAGTTGAGTCAGGAATTATTACGTTGTTCAAACGAGAACATACCATAAATGATGATTCACCAATTGTATTAACATTATTCATTATCAGATATAC
The DNA here is from genome assembly GCF_020186115.1 of Histomonas meleagridis. Lineage (NCBI taxonomy): Eukaryota > Parabasalia > Tritrichomonadida > Dientamoebidae > Histomonas > Histomonas meleagridis. The sequence continues at coordinate 1,541,908 of NW_027150894.1, forward strand.
CAATTGTTAAATCATTTCCTTCAATTATTACTGTGTTTAATTGTGGACATAATTGAAATGAATATTCACCAATGGATGTAACTGATTTAGGAATTGTAATATTTTTCAAATTATTGCAAATAGAAAATGAATATTGTTCAATTTCAATAACATTTTCACTAAAAATTACTGTTTCTAAATTAGATGAATTATAAAATGAATAACTTCCAATTGTTGTAATAGTATTTGGAACATAAAAAATTTTAATTGTTTTTTTTGATGAATAACAAATAATAGTATTTAATGATTTATCATAAAGATTTCCATAATTATCATAATTTTTATAATTCGAATTATTTGATGATACTTGAATAGACTGAAGATTTCCACAATATGAAAATGCTGTATTAGAAATTGATGTAACTGAAGTTGGAATTATTATATTTGTTAACTTATAACATGATTGAAATGCAAAGTTTCCAATATATTGAACATTATCACCAATCATTACTTCTTCTAAATTATTACAATAACGAAATGCATAATTACCAATGGATGTTATAGCATTATGGATTGTTATCTTTTGTAAGTTTTTACATGATTGAAATGCTGAATTATCAATTATTTTAACTTGTTCAGGGATATCATAAGTTTCCATAGTATTTGCTGGTGGATAACAAATGATTTTAGTAATATATTTATCATAAAGAACACCATCATTATCATAATTAGAATATGCCGAATTATCATTTGATACTTGAATAAATTGAAGATTTTCACATTCTTGAAAGACATTATTACCAATTGAAGTTATTGATGGTTGAACATAAAAATTGGTTAAATTGGTACATGAACGGAATGCATTATCACACATTTGGATTCCATAAGTGCGTGGAATACTAAAAAAGATTTTTCATTCGCAATCTTATGAATATTTGATATTTTTAGGTTTTATAGTTTATTAAAGACACATACAAATAAATTTATATAAATTAGCAATTACACTTTTTTTTCTCTACCGCAGGTGAATAATCAAGTTTGTTTCTTTCGTAATGTGGAATAAAAGTTCTATTTTCAATTCGATGTTCGATTAGAGAAATACATTCGTTAACTGCTTTTTCAACATTTTCCCCTGTCTTTGCTGATGTTTCAAAGTATTTAATCCCCATAGATAATGCAAATTCCTCTGCTGCTTCTTTTGGAACAGTTCGTTTAGCTTTGTCATCAGATTTATTTCCTATCAAAACAATTGAAACATCACTTCCCGCCTCTTCCTTAGCAGTTTGAATCAGATCACCAACAGATTTAAACGAATCCGAGAAAGTTAAATCAAAGATAACTAATATACCTGCTGAATTTTTATAGTAAGCCCGCGTTAAAGAATCGAAAACCTCATGTCCTGCAGTATCCCACAATTGAACCTGAATTTTGTGTTGTTTTGTTATTATCTCTTTTTTTATAAATTCCACTCCATGTGTGGGCATTGTTTTGTTCAGCCATATATTTTTTGTGTACCTTTCCAAGAAGCATGTTTTCCCTACACCAGCTTTTCCAATAACAATAATCTTCACAGAGAAATCATATTGACACAACATTCATAATGTCAATTTGGTCAAACTTATGTCGACATAAATCAAAAAGTCGTTTTCTGGAATAAACGTTTAAAATCAAAACAATTTTTGAAAGAATAACGACAAAAATATCTGAACTTTATTTTCAAGTGTGCAACTTATTTTTAATTGTAAATATTTAGAGCAATTATTTATTTTTTCGAATTAAAAGCTCATGGAGCTTCAAAATAGTTCTTTGGAGATGTTCAATATCTGCAGGAAGAACCCAATTTCCTCTATCTTCTTGTGTTGCTATATCCTCTGTTGATAAAATTGGATATTTTGCAATCACTGATGCAATTCTATGATACATCGATGCAATTCTTGAAAATCTATTTAACAAAATTCGTAATTCTTTATTTTCTATTTGAAAACATTTTAATTTTGCGAAAATTGTTTGAATTAAGTTTGCTTCTGTTTCACAAATATCATTAAAATCAAATTCGAAATCAATTGATTCTTCAATTGGAACAGAATTCATTAATTCGACAAATTCATTTTCGATTGTTATTGCTTCAATTTTTAAGTCATTTAATAAATTAATTAATGGTTCTGTATCTTGACCTTTTAACTCATTATATTTTTCTTTTGCAAGAATAACTTCTTTCTTAAGTGATTCCATGTTTTCTTTTAGATTAAATAATTCATTTTCAGCATCAATTTTCTTTTCAATTTCTTTGCGAAGTTGTATTTTCATTTCTTTATACTTTAATTCTTTATCATTTTCTTTTTGTTTGTTTTGGATTTGTGTTCGAACTATTCGCGTCTTTTTATTCGCTTGTTCTTTAAGTTTATTATTTAATTCTTGAATTTGTAGTTTGAATCGTTTAATTTTTTCTTTTTTCGACTTTAATTTATTATTCGCGTTTTTCTCGTTTTCAATCGATTTGGATATTCGTGTTAATAGTTCATGATTTTTTGCTTGTTGTGTCTTTAATAGATTTTGTAATGTTAAATTTTGCTCAACTGCTCCATTAATACTTTCTTTAAGATTATTAATTTCATCATTTTTCTCTGTGATTTCATGTCGTTGTTGAATAATAATATTTTTGAAATTCGTTTTCTGTTTTTCCACTTTACGAATAGTTTGTGTTTTCTTATCAAGATCAAGTTGAAGTTCATCAATTTTAAGTTGTTCTTGTCGATTAGTTTTTGCATAAAAAAGATTTCGTTTTAAGTTTTCGATTTCATAAACATTTTCTTCATTTTCTTTTCGAAGAAGATCAATTTCAATATTTTTATTATTAATATCTTTATTCATTGTTTCATATTGATTAGACAATGAGTTTAAATTTTCTTGTAATTCTTTTATTTGTGCATCTCTTTTTTCTAGTAGATCATTCATATTTTGAAATGCTTCATCTGTTGGATTTTCAGTTTGATGTAGATTATTAAGCATTTCGATAAATTCTATCCGTTCCTTGTCAATATCATTTTTAACTTGTTCTGATACATTTATGTAATCTTTTATTTGTTGATTTTTTTCTTTCCTTAACTCATCAATTACTGCTTGTAATTCTTTAATGATTTCATTTCGCTCATAAACAAATGATGCTTGTTTATTTGCTGATTCTTGTGCTTGATAAAATTGATTTTGTAAATTTGAGTACATATTTGACCATTCCTTTATTTGTTGATTTCTTTTTTCAAGAGCTTCTGCAAGTTGTTTTATCTTTTGCTCATTTGTTGTGATTCTTTGACGAAGAACAGCATTTTCTTCGTAAATTTCATGATATTCCATTTAGATTTCAAACGTACAAAAGCGGGGCGCCCCGTACCAGAAGTAAAAAAAACCTAAATCATACATCAAAAACATTATTTAATGAAACAAACTTCATGACAATGATAAGGGATCTCAAAAATACTGAGCAAATTTAAATTTTAGTTATTTTTCAAATATGCAAAAAAGTTATAATTTTTTGTGTTTCAGATATCAATGTATAAAGCGAGAGCTATTCATCCACCCATTTTACTGATAAGCAAATTTTATTATTTGAAAAAAAATATTAATATGGAAACCAATTTTTCTTTTTTCTTTGAAATTATAATATCCAATGAAAAAATAAAAAATAAACTCACATTCACTTCAATTCCAATCGAATTTTATTTTGTTTGTTTGTTATAAATGAGTTTATTATTTTTGTGGTTCATAGAAAAAATGAATCATTTTGTTCCATAACCGTTTTTCTCATTGAAATTTCGTACAAAACCGTTATATTTTTATTAGATGGATGATTATCACAAGAACCAGTACCTTCAAGACGTAATCAAATTCTTAGAAAATGAAAAAAGCACGCGCATTCATGACGTTATTAAAAGCATCGAAAAATCATCTATTTCAGAAAAGATTTCAATGTATCAATTTTTATTTCAATATTTTTCTAAAGGATGTCCTCAACTAGAATGTCTTACTAAGTCAAAAAAAAGCACATTAATGTCTTTATTTAGTTATGTAATTTCCAAAATTCCACCATATTACTTTTATCCACAAACATTTGGTTTAGAGATTGGTTCCTGTCAGCAAAACTATTCCCTATATAGATGTTTTAAACCCACCATCCAACGCATTAAAAGAATCGAAAAAATGATACAATCAATTTTTATTGATTCAGATTTATCACCATTTTCACCTGATTTTAAATTTTCCTTTACTGATCCTCAAATCCTCTTTGCCAAATCATCAGCTGATCTTAGTAATAATCTAATTTATCAAACACCAATAATCCAAGCCTTCAAGAAACATTTATTAAATTTATCAACCACCACTTCATTTCATCATCTATTAAAAACCCAAAATGGAAAAATGAATCTCACTTTAGCGATAATTGAAATTCTATCAGATCTTAATAAGGAACAAAATGCCACACAATGTCAACTTTTATTTTGTTTTTCCATAGTTTTTTTATATGTCAACTCCTTTGCAACCACAAATGATATTGATGGCCAGACGCTTTGTTCGTACATCACATCTCAACCATTTATCTCACCATTTTGTTTATTTTCAATGATTAATCATATCTCTATCTTTATCCATTTGTTTAACTTGCTTATCCCGACCGAAATCTCCCAAAACTTGGAGCAACAAGCGGAAGTTCACCCGTCGCAATATGAACTTGTCGATCTATCGGTCGATTCACATTTTGATCCGTTTCTTAAACGTATCCCGACGATAGCGTCAAATTTTTTCCTGTCAAAAAATGCCACCAACAACGATGAAGAATTTGATTGTGCAGATGATAATGGGTTATTTTGTTTCTTGAATTTATCATCTACGCAATTATTAGGTAAAATGAAAGCAGTGTTAAGTTTAGCAAGAGAAATTAAACTTGGCCCAATTCATGTATCAGGAATGAACATAGCATTATTACGAATTATACGATTTTCTTTACAAAGAGCTATCATAGATTGTGAAGAATCCAAAATTGTCACACCGAAATTTTGTTATTTTTTGCAAAATATATTTTCAATATTATCAGTAAGTTTTTCCGAACAAATATCACGGAAATTCTTTTCGTTACAAGAAATCAAATGGAATTCCTGTGTTTTAATTATTCGCTTAACATTATCAAATTTAATATTATGTGTATTACATCAAATTCCAGACCATAACTTTGTCTTATTTTGCTTAAAATGTTCCAACATGGTTGAAACTCAAGGGTATGCCAACTTATTAATTTTAAAGATATTTCCATATACCAAATTTTATTTAATCCCAAATGTCATTGAAACTTTACCGGATAGTTTAGACTCATTTACAGAGCTTTTATTTCTCGAAGAATTCCGTAACATTAAGCAAGTATATTCATTTGAAGAATATCAAAAACTCAAGAACATTTACACCGAAATTCTCAAAAGAGGAAATTACAAAACAGACAACAAAGAGAAAGTATTATTTCTTAGTAAAATGAAGCAAAACAAACCACTTCAACCAAACGAAGAGTTAAACAACACGATCAACTTAGCGTTAGAAGCTCAAACCATTCAAGAAGCATTTGATTTAATTCGAACGTGTAAAGTTTTTCATCAAGCAATGCATTTAATATATGGGTTATCATTAACACCATTTTTTAAAGATTATAACTTTGCCACGTTTTTAAACTCTGCGATCTTAAACTTTGTTAAATATACTCAGCCGACTGATCGCGAAGTCAAATTCTTTGAAATCAGTGAAAGTCAATACTCATTACCATTTGCGCAATTTCTTCTTAAGCGATTATTATTACAAGGGTATATTGATTTAGCGGACAAATTATTTAATGAGTTAATTGAGTCCATTAAAAATGATAAATGTGTATTACATTGGATCACATTATTTCTAATTGATCATTTCCATTTAATTACAGATAACATAACGATTGGATTAAAGAATATATTAAAGTCATTACCATTATCAGATAAGTTTTATTTCCAAGATGATAATTTCATATATAATATATCACAATTATTAATCGAAAAAGAATTGCCATTAATTCGTGGGCCTTCTTTATTAGAACGTGAATATATCTCTGAATATGAACATGTATATTCATTTGGTATATGTTCAATAACGTTATACTCAAAAGATCCCGAAAGAATTGCAAATTTATTAATAAGTCCAATTAATAATATTCGTTTTTCATGGAATAATAGAGATAAATCATTATATACTTTTGCAAAAATTGCTGCTGATTTACATCCAACTATTGGTATAATATTCTTTAGAAAGTTATTAATGAAAAATATGGAAGTGACGATAACAAGCGGGAAAATATTTTTGATGTTTTGTGGATTTAAAACTTTCGCTGGTATTTGTGAGAAAATTGAGATGTTGACCGAGAAAAATAACACAAAAATTATTATGTTCTTGAAAATGATTTGTCCGTGCTATAAAAGATTGGTCGGAGATAAACAATTCGCAACAAAGTTTTTGTGTAACGTAATTAACTTGTCGAAATTCGTGGATGATAAAATCGAGTTGGAAACTGTGGTAGACGTCGTCTGTTTGCTGTGCGCAAAGCTGAAATTGGCCGAATTTAAAAACGAATTACTAAAAGCTGCAATGATCTTGCCGAATAAGGAAAAAGAACTCTTCGAGGCGGCAATGGAAATAGAAGCTGAATCATATTAATAAAATGTTTTGATTTGTTTTCTGTTGTTTTTAACTTGCAGAAATTCGTTGATGATAAAAATGAGTTAGAAATTGTTGTTAGCAATGTTTGATGAAATGTTCAAAGTTAAAACTAATGACTTTAAAGACGAAATACTAAGTGCGGCAATAACTTTATCTTAAAAAAAGAAAAAAAATTGTTTGAAACAGCTCTAAAAATAGAAGCTGAATCATATTAATAAAATGTTTTGAATTGTTTTCTGTTGTTTTTAACTTGCAGAAATTCGTTGGTGATAAAAATGAGTTTGAAAGTGTTATTGACGTTGTTTGTTTATTATGTTTCAAGTTGAAATAGCTAAGTTTAAAAACGAATTAGAAAATGAAACAAAAAATATACCTAAAAATTGAAAAAGAGTTGTTCGAAACAGCTCTGGAAATAGAATCTGAAATATATAACAAAATGTTTTTTATTACACTTAAAAGTTTATTGTTGAAATGAACGAATTTGAGGTGAAATATCAGCTCGGTGATATGGCAAAAAACAATTCTGAATTTTTTGATCAGCCCTCAAAAATTCACTAAAACCGTCATCTAATCCGACCTCTCAAAAATAATTTTTCATGGAAGACATACAAAATTATTCAAAGGCATTCCACGATCTCCCAATAGAAATCAAGACAACACTTCGACGTAAAAGCAGTCGTGATCCTTCATCTCGATTTCCAACAAAATTACACTTATTATTAACTTATGTAACAGAAAACCCTTCTTTGGAAGAAAAAATTGGACTTGGATGGATAAGCGATACTGAATTTCGTATGAATAAGAAAACTCTTGGTTCTATTATGGGTATAAAACTTAATACAATAAACGTTAACCTTAAAGATCTAGGTTTTGAACAAACTCAACGTGACAGAAATGGTTGGACTCATTGGAAACGTGAAGGTTTTACCAAAAGTAACGCAGGACTTATTACAACTAATCCAAAGCCACAGAGTGCAATACCAGATAATAGTGAAGTTTTAATTCGTTTTCCAACACCCGATGTTTCTGAGATTTCCGTTACCATAGACTTCAACCGTATAGCACAAAATGCATGGCAATCGATTGTTGGCGGAAATTATAATTCATTTCAATCTTCACGTTTCATTGAAATGGCAGCTCAATACCTTAAACATAATGAACAACCACAAGACAATGCAGAAAATGTGCTTCGTGCACTTATTGCTCCATGTAGAATTGGATTACCAACAGTCACAAAAACTGATTTCTTTCGATTTCTTGCAATGTTTGGCCCACCCTCGAGCTCAATGGTAAAGATTGCAGGCTTATTAGAGCATTCTAATAACACTGGTAATTGGTTATCTTTTACACCTGAAGCTCAAGAGCCAAACACATTTTATGCAGCATTCGACAACATTGTTCCAAATTGTTTAGTGTTTCATAAGGCAAATGTTACAAATGAAACTTTTAGAGTGTATAATATTCCGACAGTTGAAGTTAGCCAAGGAAGTTATTTGGTCGACCAGAACGGAAGGTTTTATGACTCATGGGCTAACTTCTTTAGCGCAAACCCTGGAATTATCGAAACAATGTCCATAAACTTATGAGGAATTATCTTTAATTCAAATTTAAAATTGAATGATCTCATAGAAAATATTGAACATATTTATAACGAATGGAAATAATGAAGTTCATTCGTTATAGTATACATTTTTTTTTTATAAAAAGACCTTTGTTATATATTAAATGGAAACTCTATAAGAATTCCAATATATAAATTCAATTTAACAATTTCAGAAATAATAAAAAATTTTAGTAAGTATTTGTTTTTAATGAACAAATAAAATTTTACTCACGTTGTGTCTATATTTAACTTAGTGATTAATTGTTGACAAGAAATTTATGAAAATGATTTTCATCTGAAAATAACAAATGTGAATTCATGGATGGTAATGTCATGAATCAAATTAAAAGTTATAAAATTTGTCTTCTTTTGAGAATAATTCTACTTGAAAAAAAATTAACAATTTTAATTTTGGACAAATGGAAAAGTATATTATATTTCTGCAAAAAGAATAAACAAAAAACGGTGTTAATATTTATATAGAGGATTATCTGTTTGAAGGGGATATTGATTATTGATATCAATTTTATGTAAATGATATTTTTCATGAATTTGTTCAAGCAAAAGCTTGTCTCTTTGTTCTGGTGGGAGTTGTGGCTTTAGTATTTGATAATTCTTTTTAACACGATTTTGAATTAATTGAGAACGCTTTTGGAATGAGATCCAATCTGGATCTGGGATTGGCGCTTCATCTACTTGCGGAGCTACAATGTCAACCGACCATGGTTTTTGTGGTCGTGAGCTATGGTATTGGTCAACTTCTGAATATTGAAAGCGAAATGGTAAAATAGTAACATTTCCATATCTGTCATTCTCTGTTTGAGGTGGGTTGGCTTCTGCTAATAATGGTGGAGTCCAATTGTCATTTGGATCGATTCTTTCAGCAGTTGGTTTTAATGGGTCTGGATGTGGTGGAAAATGAAGAAAATTCGGAAGGTGTGCATAAAAATGATCCATTGAAGTCAATGTTTCGTCTGCAACACTAAAACATTCACTTAATTTTTCTTCTTCCATTTGTTCGATGTCATGTGATATGAAATTAAATATGTTTTTATTTGCAAACTACAGACATTAGCTGTGCTTCTATATATGTTGTGTGTACTATTGATAAAATTGCCAGCACCTTGTTTTATTGCTTTTGGTGTAATGAGTCGATTTTTCATTTAAAAGAAAAATTGTAAGTACTTCTAAAATTTTAGGTTTGTTGTTATTCTCTTCATATTGTTCAATTTTTTTTATGATTTCATAACAATTTATTCGCATACTAAAAAGTATATATATCATTTGACTAATAACAAGGTTAAATGAGTAAAAATGGTTTCCATCAAATTATGATTAACGAATTAAAAGATTGAAGAATATTTTTTTCATTCAAATTGAAAATTATTTGTTTGGTGAAAACAAGGAATTCCCATTTGTTGTGAATTATTTGTTTCGACTTTTTTTCTTCCCTTTCATAGTTCGTTTCGTTTTCAATCATTTCAATTTTCAGAATAAACCATTAAAACTCAAATGAATTTTTGTGGAAATTCTATACTTTATGAAAAGCGATATATTGGCGAACGTTATGAAAAGATTCAAACCAAAATAGATTCTTATATTCTTATATTAATTGTGATTAATTTTTGTTACTCGAGTTGAATTGTATAAAATGAGAACAATCAAAATTTTCACGTTAACAATCTCTCTTCTAGAAATTATTCTCATTTTTATTCTATACATATCTGTTTTAGACGAATGGAATGTCTAAAAATTCTAATAAAGGGCTTTGTGCCAAAAAAATTTCAATAATTTTATTTCGACCAAAAAATGGGCTTTTTTCTGGTTTTTGTTTCAACCTTGTTGGCAGTCTTTGGCCACTTTGCAATTATTGCAATATTTCATTTTTCAACAAAATTTAGTGCTGATATTATTCCAGGAAAAACCCTTTTTGTAATAGCACATCCAGATGATGAAGTAATGTTTTTCGGTCCATCAATTTTGCGCTCAGAGTCGCCATATATATTATGCATATCAAAAGGAGTTTCAGTTGGAAATATTTCAAGATCACAAGAATTACAAAATTCATGCAAAGCTCTTGGAATCGAAGGTAAATGTTTTATTGATGAGGAGCAAAACCTACCAGACGGGTTTGAGTATATGTGGGAACGTAGCGAAGTTCGCTCAATTATCAACAAATATGTAAATATGTTAAAACCTGATCGAATCGTCACATTTGATCAATTTGGTGTAAGTGGCCATCCAAATCATGTTGCGGTTTCATTAGCTCTAACTCGTCAAAAAGTTTTTGATACAGATGCTTCCAAAAATTACAACCATAGTATTTCTGAAGATCCTATTGACCAAATACCAATTTACAAATTAAATTCGAAACCATCGCTTGTGAAATATATGGGGCCTTATAGTATTATTATTTATTTGATGTTCTACAAATCATCGAATGGGTATTTCATAGTTACGCCACCGAAAGACCACTTTGGAATGAAGATAGAAAATGCGTTTTTGCAACATAGTTCACAAATTGTTTGGTATCGATTTTTGTGGTTAGCATTTAGTAGGTTTTTGATATTTAACCAATTGGTTCCTGATGTAGCTTCAGAATAAATGTTTTTTATTTTGTTATTTTTTTTTTTGATCAAAGAAATTTGTTAATTTGTTAATGATATCTTTTTAATGGCCAAAATATTTTAAGCATATACATATCGAGTATGTCAAAATAATGTTAAAATGCTCCCAAAAATTCAAATTGATGACAAATTTCTCGACATATCCAAAAGTATGTTGATTTCAATTTTCATCTTAAGTCATATGCTATATTTTTGTAGCCATAATAATTGTCATTTATAATAATGTTTAAACATATATAATATATTGAATTGATCTATTTTTAAATTACATCTTTAAAAACACAATAAATGAAACGCCGTAGCTGTTGTTTTTAATTTTTGGCTATCTATTCAAAAATTGATATTTTTCGATGCAATCAGAAAACATTGCAGAACTTGAAAAAATTCTTATGAACCAAAGCCACTTCGAAGAGCTTGTTTTTCATCTTAACGCAAGTAGCTTTGATGAAGCAAAGTCACTTCTTAATCAATATGATAAAATGTGGGTACAACAACTTATTGTCAAAGCACAAAATCCTCTTAATTACAAAGTCCTTGGTGACTTATTCGAACTTACAGGCAAGGCACAAATCAAATTTTCTTCAGATACTTCTTTCCATCAATATCTTTATGTTCGAGGTTTAATTACCCCCGATGACTTTCGCGACAAAGAACTTCTACTTAGCAAAAGTCAATTGCCACCTGTTTCAACATTTGAAAATCCTATTATGAATGGTGAAATCGAGGACTACATTCAAAAGGATGACCTTCAAGGCTTTGTTGACTATGTTATTGCCAATAATGTTGATCTTCATGAAGAAGGTTTTCTACTTAATGATAGTTTGTTGGGCCTAATTGATTTTTGTTGTTATTGCAATTCAATTAATATTCTTAAATTTTTACTGGAAAACGATGTTGAAATTTATCCTGAAACCATTAATAGTGCAGTTGATGGTGGTTCTGAAGAAGTTATTTCATATCTTGAATCAATTGGAATTTCGTTTGATCAGACTATTATTCATGCAATTGCATTCCATCATAATAATATTGCTAAAACTCTTTTTAAGAAATATGAAAATAAAGGATTTAAGTTGTCGAGATGTGTTCAATGGTTTAACACTGAAATGTTAATTTACTTTATTAATGAATGTGATCTTGATGTGAATCAAGAAGATAATGGAAAAAGAACATGTTTGCATTATGCTGTTTATAATAATGATCTGAATGTGGTTAATTATTTGCTGATAAAAGGAGCTGATAAAAATCTGGTGGATGACAATGGGAATTCAGCGATGGATTTTGCAAGAACTGAAAAAATGAAGAATTTAATTAAGTAAAAAATTAATTAAGCTTCAAACTGTATTTTCTTTCTAAATATTGGATTTTAAATATATTAATAATAACTTTACATAAAATGATAAATAAAAAAAGATATTAAAAAGAGAAAACATGCAAAAGAAAAAATTCTTTATATAATAATTTCAAAGAAACAATTATAATATAATGAAAATATTTAATTCTTTATTTAAGATTTACTGTTTTATAATGTTTTTAGAAAGCTTTATTTTAATATCTAAATATCATCATCTGGATATTATCTTTCACCATTTGATCAACTTTTTCTTCTTCTGACATCGAACTGCTTTCTCTCTTTTTTCGAATCTGAATAGCAATAACTATTATCACTACAATCAAAATAATTACAATTGGAACACACGCACCTATAGCAATTCCTATTATGTTTGATTGTGTAAATGTATTTGATTGAGCAAATGAATTTGATTGTGTAAATGTATTTGATTGTGTAAATGTATTTGATTGTGTAAATGTATTTGATTTCGGTATTGTGCTTGATTTAGTAAATATATCAGACTTCGAAAATGTATTTGAACTGGAAAAAGATTTTGATTGTAAAAATGTTCTTGTATTTGAAATCGTATTTGATTGAGTAAAAGTAAGTGATGTTATGAATGACCTTGTTGACCAAGGATCACAATCTTCAATTGTTGTTCCAATAGATACATTAAGCATACCGAATGATGTTGAATTATATGAATATAATGTCATAACATATTGTGCAAAAATGCCAACAAATGCTGAGTAATGAATTATTGGCTCAGTCTGTCCATAAAAATAAATACATTTAAGAGAAACACATTCATAAAATGCATTTATTCCAATTCTTTCTAAATTTTCTTCAAATATAACTTCTGATAGATTTAAACATTGCATGAAAGCAGAATCATAAATTGATGTTAACGCATAAGGAAATTTAATATTAAAAAGTGATTTACATTGAAAAAAACAATGTCCTCCAACTGTCGTAATATTTGTACCAAAAATAACATCTGATAATTTATAACACCCTTGAAATGTTCTTTCATAAAGAGAAGTTATTAAATTTGGAATTCTTATTTTTTCGAGAGAAATACAAAAAATAAATGCGTAACTACCAATTGAAATTACATTTTCTCCTAGAATAATCTCAAATAATTTAGAACATCTTCCAAACGCTACTTCATTAATAGAGATTACTGAATTTGGAATTTTAATTTTTTCAATAAGCACACAAACAGAAAATGCATATTCACCAATAGTTTTAACATTCTCACCAAAAATTATTTCAGTTAATTTGTTGCATCTTCCAAATGCTAAATCATCAATTAAAGTTACTGAATCTGGAATAACAATTTTTTCAAGAGATATGCAATTAAAAAATGAATAACTTCCAATAACTCTAAGATTTTTTCCAAAAATTACTTCTGTTAAGTTGAAACATTTCATAAATGCTGATTTATTAATGGAAATCACTGAATTACCAATTTCAGCAGAAAATAATTTTGGCCATTGATAGAAAGCTCGAAGTGGAATAACAGTTATCCCATTTTCAATGATAACATATAATGTATCATTTGCATATTCTCTCGTAAATTCTTTAGGATCTCTTATTGTTAACCTTTTTGTTTCATCATTGAATTCTTCATGTGTATGTGTTAAAAATATCAACAACAAACAAACATTCATTTTTATGACAAAAAAATGATGTGAAGGATGATGAAAGTATTCAAATTTTGAAAGTCATAACAAAATTTGAGAGCATTTGTTCGAACAAATAGGATAAGAAAAAGTGAATGAGTAAATCATTAAATTTCGGGGCGTCCCATTAAATGATAAAGTTTTCAATATTGAATGACAATATAATAAACCATCAAAAAATTCTAGGAATGCATTCAGTGTTGTCATGATTGCCATTAATTGGTTTGAAATCAATTTTACCATGATTAAAAATTATTTAAACTTTTCACTTCAACTTTGGATACATACTAGTCCACATAAAATAAAAATAATTATTCAAATGATGAAAAATGAATTCTTTCGAATGAATTCATTTGGACTTCATGCATAAAAAAGTTGATCAACAGGATATTAAACTCAATGGTTTCCATTACTTCTACGTAAAAACTTTTCGTATAAAAATTTGGAGTAAACATCTCTTTTTGACAGAAATTCAAAGCAAGGGCACCCTAATTCTACTTTTTCTTGTAAAATAAAGTTATCAATAAATTTGTAAATCAAACAAATTTCACTTATCCTGATCGTTTAGAAATTGATGTTTTGGTTTTGGAAATTTTTCTGTGTTGTTAAAATCAATTGTTTCTATCTTAATTTATCTCCAAAAATTTTTTTCTGAAATATTTATCATAAAAATAAGTAAAATATATATTTGAAAAATACATTTTTTTATTATTCAAAAATTCTTTTCGCGGGCTTTATTAAACGGTTTCATTTGACAATGAGTGAAGGGCAAATTTCTCTTTCTGATTACGAGACAGTCGAAGACGTTCCACATGTTCCAGGGAGCCATGGTCAATGTAGAATTGTTAAAAATGCCGACGGTGAATTATTTGTTGCCAAACAATTTACAATATTTGATCCCCTCATTGACGAAAATGATTATGAGCCTTTAATGAGAAAAATAATGAGCATTGACCATCCTTCACTTGTTAAGACCATTGGATATTCTTTAGAAAATCCTGATCCTTCCGATTTTTCTCCTCAACTTACTGTTATAACCAAATATTATCCCAACGGATCCCTCGAAGCGATTTTAAATCGTGCTGCTAATGGTGAAAATGTTGAAAAATGGAATAATACAACAAAAGATAAAATAATCGTTGGCCTTTCCAAAGCATTAAAGTTCTTACATAGCCGTGACATAATACATGGCTGTCTTAAGCCAACCAATGTTCTTTTTAACGAAAACTTCGAACCCGTAATATCAGATTATGGTTATTCGAGCTATTTCCCAAACAATTTCTCTACAGCTGATCTAGAGTCCATTGGTAACAGTATAAACTATCTTCCAAGAGACATTTTTAGTGGAGAATTCTTTGATAATCAAAAAGCTGTGGATATATATGCACTTGGTCTAATTATACATGAAATTGTCACAGGAAATCGTCTCTTTGAAGGTAGTAGCCTTACACTTAAGCTTCCAAAGATCAAAGAAGGATTTGATCTTGATTTAAATTCATGTCCCGAAACACTCAAGCCATTAATTTCCACTTGTATCAAATCCGAAAATGAGCGGCCAGCTATTGAACAAATAGACAAGAAACTTACTGAATCATCCAATGCACTTTTACCTGATATTGATCAATCAATAATTTCCGAATATGTTAATTCAATTACAACGTATGAAAATAATCTTATTCAAGCGCAAATTTTATCGCCGAAGAAACTATCGCCAGAGCGCACGCAGCCATTCAAGAACATCAAAGCCGGAATTTCTGACACATCAAATATTGAACGAAGTAAACATTACAATTCTCTATCGGAGGAAGCACGTCAACTTTTAGATGCAAGTTCAAGCGGCGACACCAAACTATATAACCTTATCTCACTCTTATTTTATAAAGGTAATGAAGGTTTTCCACAAGATTATGAAGAAGCCCTTCGTTACGCCAAATTATCCGCATATAATAATGACTCAACAGGAATGCATATTTATGCATGTTATTTAAGTAATGGTATAGGAGGACCACGAAACATGAAAGTTGCAAGCGATATGTTTAAGAAATCTGCAGATTCATCAACATCTAATATAAATTCAATATTAGCATATGCTTATATGCGAGAAAAAGGTTATGGAAGCGAATTTCCAAATTATTCACAAGCACAAGAATATTATAAACGCGCTGCAGATATGGGTAATGTTGAAGCTAAATTCCATTACTTTAGGATTCAACGTAGAAGCCAATTAACAAAAGAAGATGTATTAAACATTAAAGAAGCCGCAGACAATGGAATTATTGATGCACAAGTACAATATGGTTATTGTTTAATGAAAGGCATTGGTGTGGATAAAGATGAAACAGAGTCAGTGAAATATTATCAAATGGCAATAGAAGGAAATTCACCTTCAAGTGATGCGTTTTGTAATTTAGGTTATTTCTATCAAAATGGTATCGGCGGCTTAGAAAAAGATTATGAAAAAGCCGTTGAATACTATAAAAAAGCCGCTGAAATGAATAACCCTATCGGCGTTGTAAACTATGGAATTATGCTGCGGTTAGGATTGGGCGTGGAGAAAAATGAAGAAGATTCAACCGAGTTGTTCAAGAAGGCTGCTGACATGAAAAACACAGCTGGAATGTACTACTATGGTTATGCTTTATGCAAAGGTATTGGAGTCAAAGTTGATCAAAGAGTTGGTGTGGAATATTTTAGACAAGCTGCAGATGACAAGAATCCTTTTGTTAAAGCAGTGTACGCATATGGTTATGTACTCGAAAATGGTATTGGTGGAGTGAAAAAGGATATTAAAGAAGCTGATAGATATTATGGAAGAGCGGTAAAAATGGGTTATGAATTGGCTAACGAAGCACTCAAAAGAATTAGAGGGAAATAAGTCTAAAAAATGATTTATGTAACTGTTTTTTGTACTTGGGTTTGCGATTCAATGTAACTGTTTTTTGAATTCGATTTAATCGTCATAAATTCTATCGTACTATGATTTTTGTGAACAAAATCATTCATCATTGAAAGATGCATATGAAACAGCAATACAATTTCATAGAAATGATATTTTTATATATCTTTATGAAAACAAAATTGGAAAAATTAATAATTTAACTGGATTAGGAATTAAATGTATTTTATATTATAATTATGATTTTTAAAATTAGTATTTGGAAATTATTTTAAATTTTTAAAACAGCACTTATGAATGCTGTTAAAAATGGTAATATCGAAATAGTTAAATTACTTCTTAAACAAAATAGAATCAATATCAATATTAAAGATATCTATTTGTCTTATTTAATATTTTTATCATTAACTTAATGTTTTAATTTAATATTTGGTGAATATTTAAATTATGTCATACGGCACTAACATGTGCATCTTTAAATGGTAATACAGAAATAGTTAAATTGCTTTTTAAACAAGAAGGAATTAATATCAATGCCAAAGACATTTGTTTGTTTTATTTAATATTTATTCGAATAATTTAATGTTTTATAGTAATATTTGGAAATTATTCAAAATATTTGAGACGGCACTGATGTTTGCATCAGAAAAAGGTTATACAGATATAGTTCAATTGCTTCTTGAACAAAAAGGAACTGATATTAATATTCAAAATATTTAATTTTTTTGTTTAAAATTTATATAAAAATCTTGGATTTAAAAATTAAATTTGGAATATATATATATAAATTATTTAAAATAGTAAAATATTACTTGTGAAAATGTTCAGATATTATCATTTGCTTCATATCGTATAATTAATAAAAATGGTCAGAGCTAGGTCTGATTTTTACATTTTTTAAATGATTATTTGAATATTTTAGAATCATACTTTTCTTGTTTACGAATGTTTGGCTCTTAATATCTAAATCATATACCAAAAAATAAAATAATTTATAATACATCGTTTTTCCAAATCAATCAATTGTTGGATCTTTATTTGAGCTCAAAGGATTCTTGTTATATAAATATAATAGGAATTTTAGCGAATTCTATATTCTTTAATGAAAAACTTTTTTATAGGAAAATAACACTCATTTTGAAAATATGATTTTTTTCGAAAAACAGAATCCATTCGGAAATTCATATAAAAATATTTTTTCGGCATTAATTCTCCAAAAAAAAAAAAAAATTAAATTCTGTTGGGAAATTCTTTTGTTTACGGGAAAAAATTCATTCCAAATCGCTTATAGCTTTCGAAAATCGTATATCGTTCGCAATTTGGATAACAATATTAATATTCAATTTATTAAAAATGTTGTGACTAGCACTTTAATATTTCTTCAACAAGTGGCTGTGTATTTATATTTTCGAGTAATGAAACTTCAAATATTTTGTATTCACAACCTTACAAATGCAATTTACATTACTCTTTTACATCATCTAATGTAAAAAATTTTCCATACGTTTTATCGCATTTGTTATTGTATACAACAATAAATTGAGGTCTTTCACCAGTTTTAAGATGTTCATCGACTAACTCAAATGTTTTGAAACAATTTGATTGGTTAGGACTGAGAACAATAATTATCTTATCCGCACCACGGAGATACAAAACATAAAGCATAAAACACTTTTCATCTGCTGATATGTCCCATAAGTCAAGATGTTTTAATAATGTTAAGCAAAACTCTATTGGTTGGAGTATAATCACCATGCTTAGTGCCTAATAAAATTTCATTAAGGGTTGTTTTACCTGTGATGCCAGCATTTGATATTTTTCTTGTGTTCAATTTTTTCTTCTGAATAACTGGCTAATCCTGTGTGGCCCATATACTTTCCTCAACGGCCTCTTACAACGTAGGGCCCATCACGTGAGAACGAATTTTATGTACGATTGATTTTGACTAAAAATTCGGCAATTGTTAGACGATCAAAAAGCACCGAAAAAGCCATTTCATCATGGTTAATAATATGAAAAAGTAAATCTTTTTGAAATGAAAAAGTCGGCTCCTCTCAAAATGTTTAGTTGAACTGTCAATTGACAGTTCGATTGTATTTTCAAATGTTTTTTCTCCTTATTGTTTGTTCTTTATCAGATTTCCAACGTATTGATTTCATAAGAGGTCATGATGATGAATGCAAACCTGAAATACACGAAGAAGAATTGAAGAAAGAATGCACAAGGAAATCATCTGAAGTTTTTTGTGATAATTATATCAAATATTATGAAGTATTAAACGAAAATACTGTTTGCGAAATTGATTATTCAAAGCTCTCAAAGATTGAGAGTTTGGTAAAATCGGATTTTGTTTCAATATTTCCAGTGAGCTCATATTCGGAGGAAATTGGTAACTTTTCAAGTATATCTGGAAAGCATCGTGTGTGGATTGGATCTTCTAATGGTTTCTTTGCCAGTGCTGATGTTTCAAATTCAATTCCACTTCTTGTTTTTGAAGGGTCAGGCTATAACTTTAAAGGGAAATTCAAGGGCGATCACATAGTATTTTATGATCCTTATTCTTATTCATTTGACATAAGTGATATTGAAGCAAATCATATTTATAGCAATGATCTTTCTCTAGTTAAAGCATCTAATGCAAAAGAAAAAACATACATTGTACAATCGCTCAAAAAGATTGTAGTTAGCGACGATACTTATACAATACACACTTCAGGAGGACCCACGGATACATTATCATCAGATATTTCGATTATGGTAAGTCCATATGCCGAATCATCATATAACATTGAAATTGAACAAGAAAAAGGAATAAATTCTGCGAAAACACTTAAAATATTATTTGAAGAACCAGAAATCGCATTTAATTCTAATCTTTATGGTAATTCATATATAGTTTTTAAAGGAGGAAAAGTTAAAGATATTGACAAACTCATTGAAGCAAAAGTTGGATTTGATTTTAAAGGTGATTGGGATAATTTAAAGGATTTTAAGTTGGATTTAACAACTTATACATCAAGTAAAGATAAAATCGATACTTCTGGCATTCCGAATTCTGTTTCATATGAAATAAAAGAAGATGAAACATTTGGGAAAGCGGCTGATGATGGCGATGGATTATCGAAAGGTATGATAGCTGTCATTGTCGTAGTCGTTGTTGTTGTTGTAATTATTGTTGTTGTCATTATTATCGTTGTCATTAAAAAGAAGAAGAAGAATGCTCAAGTTAAAAACCTTGAATAAAAACTGTTTCATTTTAATTGTTAAGAAAAAAGATAGTAAATTCTAAATTGTACATCAAGTAAATGGAAAATGTCTTAAAATTCGGATATTTTTGATAGAATTGTATATGTCCCGAATAATAAGTTCGAATGGAAAAAAATGTGTTGGGTAAAACACGATTCACAAATTGTTGATTCTTTGAAATTTATTTTAAATGTTTTTTATTGATTGAAGTGATGTAATAAATGTTTTAAATTTTTAATTATTTCTATGTTTCCATTTAAAGATGCAAACATAAGTACTGTCATAAATAAAGCAAATGTTTCCCAGATATTATTTTGAAATATCAAATGATTAAAGGTGGAGTTCAAACTGTTTGTTGCCACAAAATTTTTATTAATTCTTAATAATGATGCTAGTTTTTCCAATTCTACAGGGATAATGGAAACACAACGATAGCCCAACTTAAAAGCGGTTTTACCCATATCGTACATGATTTTCTGAATATAACCGTTTTGGGCAACGATACGGGCAACTTTGGTAACGATATGGACTAATTGAGTGATTTTTGATCGTGTTGTTATTCAAATTTGAATACAGCCGCTTGGGTAACGATATGGGCAACGATACGGGCTAATTGAATGATATTATTATTTACCATCGTACCATCAAACGAATTACCTGTAACACTCAACTTATTATACTAATTAATTCCATCAAAACATATGACATATGACAATCATGCCAAAATTAGTATGTTTAATTCAATAATGGCACTAAAAAAATTGCAAATTTCATCATTATATTATTATAAATTTTGGATTTGGCAATCTAAAAATTTAAAGGTCAACCCATAATTTCAAAATTTCATTACTCGAAATTATAGTAATCAAAATTGAAGAAATTGAAACATATTCTTATAAGATAGATATTAACAGATGTATTTGAAAAAAGTCGATCATTTTACACTCAAAAATTACATAAACTATTTAATTAAAAATCAAAAAAAATTCAAAATATCTTAATATATAATATATTCAAACATAATAAAACAATGTTTTTAAATATTACATATCTAGTGTTATATACTCATATAATATTTAAACTTTTTATTGAGGAAATATTCGTCAGGTACCATTAACGTTTTTTGACACACCACATTTTTTGTTTACAGAAATCTCAAATGATTTTGGGATATTTTTTTTGCCCAGGGCAAAAAAAATATCCCGAATTAGCAACATTATTCTTAATTATCAAAAAATCTTCAAACTAAATATCTATTTTTTGTAAATAAATGGGATTTCTTACACGAATATTATGTTTTTGAAAATTATATGAATATTTTCTGAATTGATGAATAATAATTTATCAATTTTAAGATATTAAAAAAACGCTCTATTACATTGAAGGAAATTGTTCATCGTTATGTTTATTACGTAAATTTTATTACAACAAAATATATTTTAAATTTATGAATGAATTCATAATGTTAAAATGGAAATATCTCGAAATTGTCAGGATGCTTTCCAAAAATAGAATTTTTAGAAAAGAAATCTTGAATATAATATTATATTTTATTTGTTAACTATAAGGTCAAAATATCATTCAACGAAAGCACCGTACCTCTTTTTTGTTGGCATAATGATTTTTCTATGTGTTTTCTTTTGATGTATTGTGATTATCTCCATATAGATCTATATCATGCTTAGATGAAAAGGTACCTAAATTACTACTATAATAAAATAAAGAAAACCTTTTTGTTAAAGCACAATTTTCATAAAATTATTCAGTATCAGTCTTTTTACTCATGAAGTTTGTACAAAATTTTATGCAGTCATTTTTCGGTTTCAGAAAAAGTTCAATAGTTTATTGCATTAAAACTTTCGTTATGCTTTGCTTTTTGCTGCCATTGGCTTATTCTTTTGAAGTCAATTATTCACTAGCGCCACCAATGACAAAAACAGATGTTCATGAAATGGGCCAGTGGTCTATGCAGGGTGTTGCTGTAAATATGAAAAAATTTATCAGATTGACTTCTAACATAAATAATGCAAAATCCCCTGCTGATTATGGCGCAATTTGCAACAGGGTTCCAACAACATTCAGAGATTGGTTAGTTGAATTCGAAATCTCTGCAAAAAATGGTGGATTAACTGGTGGCGAAGATTTCTTCATTTTTTACACAGAGGAGGTATGCCCGATTTATTCTGAAACATCACATGGCATTATACTTGATTTTAAGACTTCACAAACAGATGTTGATAATTTGACTCCAATTTACCTTATTTCAAATTTAAACACAACAATAGCTCCACAAACCAGAACCGAGTTAAGAAATAAAAATGTCCCAACACGTTTCAGGCTCACTAAAAGAGGTGAAAAAATAACACTAGAACAATTTCAAGATTACAAATTCCGTATGCTTATATCTGAAGACGTTCCTGGGTTACCACCATTTGGTTACTTTTCCGTAATGGCTGTTTCCGATGAATTTTCTGATGATAATGATCTTCATTCATTTATGACATTAGCCTTAAGTTCTGTCATAGAGAAAGAATATGACCCATCACTTTCCAACAAGAACCGTAAAATCATTGACTATGATTTCCAAGAGCGTAAAAAGAAAAAGTATGAAAGAAGATTAAACATGCCTACAGTTCGAAAATACATAACAGAAGCAACTGAAAAAAACAACAAACTATTTGACGGCCAATATAACTTGATAGATGCCTTTCGAATCATCAACGAAACCATATCAAGGCTTGATTCGTCTGTATCGTTGGAGTCTCTGAAAAAGTTCGTGGAGACCGTTATAAAGGACTCAATTTTGGAAGCCGCTAAAACGATCAGTTTCGGGTTTGAGCAATTTTCCGAGATTAGATCCGAAACTCAAGAATTATGGAGCGGCCTTAGATCAAACCTTCTGGAAATGAACTTGGAAACAAAACAAGAAATGGAAAAAATTAAATCTGATTTTAAGGACTTGGCGGAATTGATGCTGATAGATGACAATGGAATAGATATAAGAGATTTGGATATTCCAAAGGCAAGGGAAAATCAGTCTACTGTCTCGAAGGTGCTAATAGTGATTATGATTATCGAGGTTTTGTCGTATGTTTTGTTCTTTGTCGTAAAACATAGACGAACAAGCGGCTTCAAGAAGATAGATTAAAGTGAGTGTTAAATATAAACCATAAATTTTTTGTTCTTTAAGAATTTTTTTTGAATTTAAGCTAATTAAGCATAAAACTGTTAGAAAATTTTTAAGCATTTCCAACATTTCTTGTGATTTTGTTTAAATAAATGTTTCACATCATAATTAAATTATTTTTTTTAATGATTTTCGGATAAAGATTCACTTAGACCAAACAAAATTAGACTATTTTAGCACATACTTGTATAGTTCATTAAGAAGTTTTTTTGAAATTTCAATTGATTCAACAATGTAAAGACCTATTATTTGAGATTTGATATATTCACCACAAATAATCACCATAAGGACTATAGTTGTCCATTCAAATAAGGAACAAAAACGAAATTTTAAAAATAATATTTAGAACAAACAATAAAACATAAAGGTCGATCACCAAATCATAGGGAGAACTTCTGACGAAGGTGCACTGTGGTTTTCAGTTGTTTTGACACGTGACTGCTTAAATATTGTTGCATTCATTATATTTTGTCTGTGATCAAGGTTTTTGTCTGTTGTTTCAAAAATGTCTGTTACCTTTCCTGATATTTCATTTCGAAGGTTGCTTAAGTCAAGTAAACGAGCAGCTTCAATAATTGTAGATCTTCTTGGAATATTGTCCATGAGCTCATTAACCATGTTTTCTTGTACCCTATATGTTGGGGTAATGGGCCGTGATTGCTTTAAATTTCTGTGCTTCATTTTAAAGTTGTGATCAAAGTATGATTGTGCTGAAGGTGCTTTTATGTGTTTTTTCATTATCACTGTTCTTATATGACTTCCGTCACCAATTTTGAAGAAAGAAAACGTGAATGAACCCATCAATAAAGTCCCATTATAGACAAAGTATCTATTATGAGAAGCATCAATTTCAGTCAAATATTCTTCTAAAATTTTTACTGGATCAAGTGCACTTACTGTTAGATCAATGCAGTTTGAGTCTAAGTCATGTAAATGTATTGTAATCAATGTGGACATTTAGATGTGAATTAAAAAATTTTCAATATTGAAAGCACTTGACCAGTTTTTAGGAAACGACAAAACATTGTTTCTATGTCACAAGCCATGAATTTTTCAAATATTTTTTGTGTTGATAAAAGACATTATGAAGTGGATTTAAAGAAGGATGAATTATGATGAAAAACAAAGAATATGATGAAAAATTCTTTTTTGAAATATTCGATATTTCCCAGTTTTTGAGAGATTTGCAAAATCTTTATCACAAAGAACGGTTTTGCCTGACAAAAGAAAGGAACCAAAAACGAAAAAAGAAATGATTTAGGTGTTAGCACAATCTAGCAAAAGAGCTTTTGCCTGGTTCCACAATGGGATGTTTACAGCAAAAAATTCTAAGAAGTTAAAAGCATCAATGATGTAATATATTTTTATTTACTTCCATCAATTATGTTTTGTTGGTGCAAGGTGCCGTATGCATTTAGGAATTTTCATAAAAGTTATTTTGAATGAACAAATAGATTATTTATTAATATTGTATTCAATAAGAATGTATTTGTTACCATCTATCATTACACCATATATTCAATCATGTATTGTGTACTGTTGTTAATATGTAAAAGCAAATTCTGTTACAAGAACAGACCCAAGAAATTATCTCATCCCAATCACACAATTTTCTTTCGAAATTTCGTTTTTCATTCAATTTTCATGTTCAATTGTGTAATCAAAAGTTGAGCTTTGTGGGGTATAAACCATTTAAATTCAATCTTAAAACTGTGTCAATTTTCCACACCAGCAGTTGGTCGCAAATACTACCAATTACTAATTATTACTTAATAATTTTTGAAAAAAATTCACAGAAATAGCTGTTTCGATGCTTTGATGTGTTCAAATTAAAAAATTAATTTTATGTATTTTCTTCAATACGCGATTTAACTATAAAAATGTGTAATTGAATACTGTGAAGCAAGAAAAAATCTATGGGTGATATCGCAGAGATAAAAGAATTCACACTAAAATTATCATTTTTAAAAAAATTTACATAAGGATTTTTATCTTTAGACACTCATTTTTCAGGTTGATATTTTATCAAATACAAATAATGCTATAACTTCAGCATTTCCTATTCTTCACTTTTTTGGTATACCAAAACAAAAAAAATCACTTTTTCACTGAAATTTCGACAGTTTAAGTTGCAAAATTTCTTCTTGCGAATTTTGGCAATTTTAGTTCTCATGCTTCCTAAAACATGGCAAATTTAAGTCTCTATACTTTTATTCTTTTACTTATAAAAATTATATAAATATTCACAAATATGTTTAAAATCCAATTGTGGACGATTCGTCATAAAATTGTATTTGTTGACTTTTGCCATCATCATACGACAGCTTTGTGTCATTAAAAATACTAGATGGAATTAAGAAATCATCATTGAGGAAATCATCATAAGATATGGTATTGTCTTTTTGTGCTTCGATTGCAGGATCAGCGAATTCATCGAAATCGTATGGAGTGAAATCAAATTGGAATATGTCTGATATTTGATTCTTTGGATTTTCATTCATAACTGGGGCAGGTGTTGGAACTTGAACTTCAGGTGTTGGCGTCATAAAAGTAGCACTTCTTCGGATTGTCCACTGTCTCAGCTCGGAGAAATGACCCTTTAAATAAGGGATAATGTTCAATAATTGTGTAGCATCATCACCTTTTGTTGGAACTGTTGTATATCCCATTTTAGCAATCGCACCATTAATTGTTGACTTGCTCTTAGCTATCAAAACTCTTAACTGACGAGTGTTAATAGCGATTCCATTTGGGAACCAACAAATTCCACATACAAGATAACGCTTCCAATCATCTTCATCTCCTCTGGCACAGAACTGGCGGATCAGATCAAAAGATTCATTCAAAGTTGCTAATCTCTTATTCCTATTATATCTATTTTCAGGAGAACCAACATGTTTCTGAAGTTCTTCGAATTCTGCTTGGTCTTCTGGTGAGAGCATTTCAATGTAAGATTGAGTTTGATGAGGGATTATTAGGTCAGGCATTTATGAAAATAAAAAATGTGAAAATTTCACCAAATTTGTTCGGCTATTTATCTTCACAATGCCCACATTGAAAAACCGATTTTTGAATCGAAAATGAACGTTGCTTTGGACAGAAATTATTGTTGTCTATAAATAAACTACTCAAAATTATTGTGTCCTCCTCAAAAAGTCGTCTAACCGAACCGATCGGATGGCATGTTTCGGCTTTTTATGACGGTGATGAAGTCAAAAATATCGAAAATTTTGGAAAATTTTTGCCAAAATTTTAAAGCTTAAAACAATGAGAAACAGAAGTTTTGAGCAACTTTAGCTTTAAACATTACTAATCTTTGATGTTTCTTCCAACTTTAATTTTCAATATTTTATTATTGTCCATTTGATGAAGTACAAATTCTGGTGGGTGAAGAGTAAAGAGAATTGACTTAAAGTTTTAGCATTGCATCATTACAATAATTTTTGAAAATTAATGTGATCAATCAGTAATGTTTAAAAATAAATTTTCAATTTGAATGCAAGAAAAAAATTAATCAAAGATTGAATTTTTTTTAATAATTGCAAGCTGAAATCTTCATCGCATTGCATTCGCTCGACCAAAAATAAACGCCATTTATTCAATTAGTATTTTTGTGTGTTTATTTCGGTTTTTCCGCGGTTTTTGGATACGACCACAATTGATGCCTCCACAAACCATCGAAGTGAGGCAAATAAATGACAATCACCAGTACATGATGCAACTCTGTACTAGCATTCGTAATTATAAAAAAGTTGTTAAAGTATACAACCCACAAATGTATCGAATGTTAAAAGTTCCAAATGAATGGGTCAATTATTTAATATCTTCTTTCTTTTCCATTATCTTTATCACATGTATGTTAAGATTAGTAAGTGTAATTCCAAAAGATATTGATAAAGAGAGTAAACGATTGACATTCTATAATAACCAAAAGATTCGAAAATGTAAGAACAACTATATTAACAATTATTGTAACACAACTACAGCCCCAGCGCTCATTGAAAAATGTGAGAGTTGGAAGAATTGTTTTGAAAATCACAAACCTCAAACAATTACGAAGCTTTCTTATATGTTAGAAATAGTTGACAATTTCTTTGTTTTCTTGACGCCAAAGTCAGCAGCGCTATTAGGTGTTGTTAGTGCTGTTTTTATGTTTTGTAATTTATTTCATTAAAAATTTATTTTTTTAATTTTTACTTTTTATCTTATTCGATGTACTGAATAAACTCTAAATTTTGTTTTAAATTTTTTAATAATAAGTTTTAAATTATTAATAGATTAAGTGGAACACAAAAAAAAAATTATTTTAAAGAGAATTTATAAAATTTATTGAGTAGAGTTGATTGCTTGCTAAATTCAAGATATTATTATTAAGCAATTAGATTTGTCTTATGAGTGATGATGTTGGTTTCGTTGGGGTGCCCTTCGCTCATGAAAGGAGGTTGAAACGGCTTATTGGAAGCTGGATGGTCATCCGTTTAATTTTTTATGAACAGCGCAAGCCAAACTCCTTCAAGCAGAGACTCTAGAACACCTTCGTGCACACAAAGAAATGCATTTGATGATAGACGCAAGAAAATTATTGGCTTTCTTACAAGTTCGAAAGGTGCATTAGCACTGGTTTTTGCGTCATCACTCATTTTTGCTATTTGTATTATTTTGCATAATCATGTTTCTAATAATGGACCTCTTTTCTTTGGAGCAGGTTTAATGATTTTGCTTTTCAGTGTTTTTTATTATTTAGGAACCAGAACAAGAGAAAGAAAATCTAAGCAAAACAAATAAAGGTGCCTTTTTACTCTCACATTTTAAATTAATAAAGATACTTAACGATATATTTTTTTTTTTTAAATTATCAAACAATCACATATTAAAAACATGTTGGCAAGAGGTTATAATTTGAAATGATGCATTCTTGAAAATTCGAAATCCATTAATATATTTTAATAATATATTTTAAGATAAAAATTAAATTTCAGAAACATTTTTATGCTAAAAAGCAATCAAATAAATTTGAGTTTTATATGAATTGCTTTTTGTAAATGTATAATAATTTTTATTTGATTGTTTGAATGCGTGTTTTAATGGAATACATTCAAAAATTTCTGCATATCACACAGAAATAGTTAAATTACTTAATGATCAAAAAAGAATTGATATTAATGCTAAAAATATTCATTTTTTTTTATTTAATATTTATTTTAATAATTTGATGTTTCAAAATAATATTCGGAATTTATTTAAATTATTTAATACAGCACTTATTTATGCATCTAAAAGAGGGAATATAGAAATATTTAAATTACTCCTTAAACATAAAGGAATTGATATTAATTTTAAAAATATTTTTTTGTTTTATTTATTATTTATTTTAATAATTTGATTTTTCAAAATAATATTTGGAAATTACTTAAATCATTAAAAACAGCACTTATGATTGCAGCTGAAAATTATAAAACAGAAATGGTTTAATATTACTTATTGAGCAAAAAGGAATTAATATTAATTTTAAAGATATTTATTTGTTTTATTTAATACCTATTTTAATAATTAAAAACTTCCAAAATCGTCTTTGGAAAATATTCAAATTATTTGAAACACATCTTACAATTGCATCTAAACGAGGTCATACAAAAATAATTAAAATGCTTATTAAACAAAAAAAGATTCAAAATTAATTTTTCAAGGAGATAATGCTAATCCAAAAATATTTATTTATTTTAATAATTTGATATTTCAAGCATTACTTCAAATGGAATTTCGAAATAAGCACATTAATCTACTTCTTAAAAAAGGTGTTGAATTTCATGAATAAACTTTTCAACTAATCTAAATTTTTATAAAATCAAAAGGTTAACATGATATTTTTAGGGATTTCAAGCAATAACATTAGCACGAAAATTAAACGTATTCGGGCTGCCCTGTAAATTGATGAACCAAGAACAGATAAATCCAACATCAAATCTCAGATTTTCTCGAAGAAATAGAACAACACCAAGGCTACTTGGTGGATGGGATACAACAGAAGAAGAGTATAAAGCATTAAGTTTTACGATTGGACTCCCTCCAGGTTATTATATTGAACCTAGTCCAGAAACAGAAAAAATTTCAACAGCAATCGAATCATTTTGGAGAGATATGATAACTGGTCCTTCTTCTTGCTCTGATCATTCACTGGTTGACACGCGCCAAAATACTGTTAATGTCATTATCTATAAAGATATATTCACGAACGAACAGCTTGCAGCAATCCTTGAAAAACAAATGCGGGATTGCATTCCTGAATATCCTGGAAATGGGATTGTTTCTGTTAAAATCCAATATCCAGATAAAAAAAATGTTAAAATCAAATTTGCCAACGAAGAAATCATGCGAATGTTTCGAGAAAACTATGATATTATTGAATTTGATGGATGTATTCCTATTATTACCAGTTTTTATTATTCAGGAAATGAAACTCAATTCATTAATTTTGGAAGAACTCTTCGTACAAACCTTACTAATGTAGTTGTTAATAGTGACAAAGACCTAACACAATACAAAGCTCAATTTCAATTTGAGATTAATCGTCAACCTAACTCACCACTTCAATTTTTAGTTTTTAATACCATCGAAGATGCCAAAGACTTTGTGTTTGCCATGAAAGATGACCTTGATTGTTCTCTTCTTAATTTTCCTGGTCCGTCTCCACCATCAAAAGCGGTAATTTTACCCTCAAATGCGGTTATGACGATAAAGAACGATACGCTTCAACTTTCGGATGTTTTAAATCAAGACAAAATTCTCACGAAATTTATTGATTCCGAAATGATCCCTAGTGGTGGCCTTAAGACTCTTATATTATATAATATAATACATAAGAATGTTTATAAAGATGATTCGGTGTTTCAAATGGTTTCTAATGAATTAATTGAATTTGCACAAAAATTCGGAAAAGTTGTTTCAACAGGTGTAAAACTAGAAAAGAATAGCAACGTAAGATATATTCCGTTTTGTATTCATTTTGATTCCTCGCGAAGTGCAAAAATGTGTCAAACGGAAATTGCAGGCAAAATATACTTAGGAAGAATCGTAATAACGCAACTGGCCGAATGAGCAATACGAAAATGTTAATAAATAATATTAAATTATGAGCTGATGATATTTTTGAAAAAGGTGTTTTACAAATTATAAAGTGAATATAATAAACGTCGGGAAAAAAAAGGAAATTGTTAAATATTTATCGATAAAGTTTCTTATGCTTTATTTTTAAAGATTATTTGTTTATGTTGTTGTTTTCCTTAAGAAACAAAAGATATCTAATTTAATGAAAACGTCTTAACATTGTAATTTTGGATATAACGCGAAAAAGGTAAGAATACATAGAGAAGATATGTAATATCGAAATTGGAACCAATGATTTTTAATTAAATTTTGTTTTATATGAAGGAAAAGGCCACATAAAGATATATTATATTATTTGATTTATTATTAATACAAATTATAAATTTTAGATTTATTGTCTCCTCTAATTAATGAAGAAATTGTTCAAATGAATTGGATAAAATGTGTTTAATGGAGATCTATAGATAAAATTGAAGAAAAAGAATAGAACTGTTCGTGTATTCAAATGAAAATCTAAACATTTATTCAATATACAATTACAAAGAGATATTCCTCATATATTTATATAAGTTCCGCCATGTTTAACGATTTTTACGAATCAAAAAATTCAAAATCATTTTCATTCCCTTTGTTGATTATTATTTTCTCTTCATGACAAGATAATAAATATAAGAAAAAAATTAATAAAAATTCTATTTAAAAAAAATAAATATGGATATATTAAAAAAATTTATTAATTTTGTTCGTTTCGTCCATAGCCCATATAATTTGGAGGTGGTTGTGGTGGATAACCTGCATATTCTTGTTGTTGATACATTGGTCGATATGCATTATATGGCATTTGTTGTTGCTGTTGATAGCCCTGATAATCGGGCTGACTTCCGTAATTTGGTTGATATTCATTATAAGGTGGATATCCTTGTGGTGGATAATTAGGCGGATAATTGTTTGGAGGATAGTTTTGTTGAAAATCATTGTACATAGGATATTGAGAATACATTTGTGTTTGTGTCTGATCTGCATTTTGGTAATCATAAAATTGACCTTGCATGGCTTGATTTCGATATGAACCTGTATTTGGATGCTTTTGTTGTCTGTTATTCTGAGGAAGCTCGAGCTTTCCTGATCGTATGTCTTTGTAGCGATCTTCTAAAATCCTTGGTATGTGGAATAAGGCATATCTGAGTTGAGGATTATCAATTAACTCATCATGCGCTTGTTGTGGGTTTGATTGAACCCATTGTTGTGCTTCTTTCATTATATCTAATAGTTTATATATATCCATTTCTTCAAGGATTTTTAAGATTTGTTCGGAGCCACTCATTTTGGGGATATTGACTATGTTTGTTAGAGAAAAAAGTTTGCTCAAGTTATGCAGAATATATATCAACAACATATAGTTAATGTCATGCCTAATTTTTATGCTCAATAGTAAGGGAAAAATATTGTTTTATTGTCTTTAACAAAAAAAAAAAAAAATCTGAAAAGCAAGAGCTTATTAAGAATTATTACTTGTAAAATATGAACGGTTTCTATTGCTATCGTTATGGGGCATCCCAATGTCACTTTTCTTTAAGGTAAAATGACAAGCTACATCACATGGAATATAATATTAATCATAGATTTCACTAAAATAGTATAATATTTTTTATCACATGTTTATCAACATCATATAATCCTCGTTATTTAAAAAAAAAAATGCCAACCAATTTTGGAATGTAAAAATCAAATGTTAGATCATAGTTTAAACGTAACGTTTTATTTGTATGTGTTTTAATCGGTAACAATACAAAAAGTTTCAAGTCACATGGGCGAATGCGAAAACTTTACGTTTTGTGGGATAAATGTTTCCTTTCCATATAAAACTCCATACCCAGCACAAAGATCAATAATGGCTAAATCAATGACAGCATTCACTCACCAACAAAATGCTTTGCTTGAATCTCCAACTGGTACAGGTAAATCACTATCTTTGCTTGCATCAGCTCTAGCTTACCAAAATCACATAATAGCCACAACTTCAGAAAGTGTTAAAATATACTATTTAAGTCGAACTCATAGCCAACTCAAACAAGTAGTTAAAGAAATCAAGAAGCTTCCTTACAGACCACAAATAGGAATTCTTGCATCTCGTAAGCGCACATGTATTTTTGATCAAGTCCGTAATTCAAAAAACATTGATTCAAATTGCATCGCTGAACGTCACAATTGTCCTTTCTCAAAAAACAACAATGTTATACCCGACGAATTTTTACACCAAGTTTATGACATTGAAGATTTAGTAAATTATTGTGTTGATAATAATCGTTGTCCATATCTCATCACTCGCGAAATAATTAAGCAATCAGATCTTATATTATGCCCCTACAATTACATTCTTGACCCTTCAATCATGGCTCGTCTTCATCTTGATATTTTTGGTTCGATTCTTATCATTGATGAAGCGCATAATATTGAAAATTCGTGTCGTGATTCCATGAATGTAAAGCTATCGCTTCATCAATTCAAGGAAGCAAGACAAGAAGCAGCCCTGGCAACCACAACCAACGCTGAAGAGGGAACTTGGCTATTTAACATGCAACCGCATCTGCAGAACGTTAACGATTTTCTGTACCATTTAATTGAATGGTTTACAACACGTAAACAGTTTCGGGAGAACGACAACGAATTCATACCCGAAAAGGATGTCAACACGACTTTAGGCTCATGGCATCTAAGTTCAAAGACTTGGGTAACTATTAGCGAGAGCTTAAAAGTTCTTTTGACGCCAGACAAAGAAACCGGAAGTCGCATGCCTGATAAATTTGTTCTTCCATTACAAAAATTATATTATGTCCTGAACGAGATGTTCAAAAACAATTCATCACAAATGAGAAAGTTCCATATCTTATACAAATATGGGAAGGATGAGAAGAACGAACTTATGATGATCTTATGTATGGATCCTTCCATTGTCTTTTCTCCAATTGCAAATATGGCGCATTCAGTAATTCTTGCGTCAGGAACTTTAAGCCCATTAAACTCATTCTCGTCAGAACTCGGCGTAGATTTCGAAATCAAACTCTCTGCTCAACACATCATTGACCAGTCACAAGTTGCCGCATTTACAATTCCTTCATATGAAGGTGTTCAATTAACATCATCTTACAAGTCATTGAAAAGTAACTTTGATAAAATGGCAAAAGCATTAGGAACAATAACAATAAAGTTAATGAGAGTGATTCCAGACGGAGTTTTGTTCTTTGTTCCATCTCATCACTTTTTGAATGAGCTCATAGAAAAATGGAAAAGCACAAAAGTGTATCAAAAAATTAACGATATAAAACCGATTTTTGTGGAAGATCAAAGTAACGATAGCGACATGTTAATTGAAAAATATAAAGAGTCTATCGAATACGGTTTGGGCGGTTTGATGATTGGGGTATGTAGAGGAAAAATGAGTGAAGGTATCGATTTTGCTGATTCGCAAGCAAGAGCTGTCTTAATGTTCGGAATACCATATCCAAATTATAACGATATTAATATTCAACTCAAGATGAATTATAATGATAAACATTCAAGCGCTTTCACAAATAACGTAAGGCAATTGATGAACGGAAATGAATGGTATGATGCACAAGCTTTTAGGTCCTTGTTCCAGGCAATTGGAAGATGTATTCGACATAAAAATGATTACGGAGCAATCATCCTAATGGACGAACGTTTCCAGAAACAATTAAACTGCTTCCCGAACTGGGTCCAAAAGAGCTATAACAAGGCGCAGAACATTGACGCAATTGTCAACAATCTTTCCATCTTCTATAACCACATGAAAACGGTCTTTCCACAAGTTTTGCACACAGCGCTCAACTTCAGGTTCCCTCTGTCGATTGTTTGTCTCGGCTGTGATGCCGATTTGTTGAACTTGTACAAATTCGAACAAGTATCATTCATGAAAATCGATCGAAAAGGATTTATGGGCCTTATGAACATTGAAGAGAGCTCAAATGAATGTGCGTTTGTCCCTAAGGAAGCTGTGAAAGCTTCGACGATTTCATTTGATGATTCATATTGGTCACCAGATGATGAGATCTGTTATAAAAAAGCTTTGTGCTCCAACTGTGGAGCCGAGGTTGGCGTATTAGTGTTTGCAACGCCTTTAAAAGATATGAAATTTTGTGATGGATTTTGGATTCTCACAGAAAGGGCAGCAATACGCCAAGGGAACAGCTACGTGAAGATGAATGAGCTTGCAGCAGCTATTGAGGAGAAGAAATGATTTTGTGGCGAACTCAAGTTTGAATTAATTTTGATCGTTATTATTTGAAAAATTTTTAGTTAAAATTGTCTTTACTTTCTTAAACTCAATTATTCCTTCTTTGTAGATCATGTGCTGCTTGTAAGTGCATAACAAATTATGACATCTTATAAATTTTCGCAATTCTTTTATTGGTGAATTTACATTCTTTTTTTTTTCATTTTTCTTCGATAGGTAACAGCTTCTTTTTCCTTTAAAAGTTCATAGTATTTTTAGCTAATATTTTCAAATAGTTTGTTGAATCCGATGCAAGGTGTTATGGCAGTTATCAGTGATAACTTATCACACTAATTGGTGCACAGAAAATTGTTTGCGTTTTTCACTGCTTCTATTATTTCATTAGAAATATATCTGGTTCTTTTAAATTCATTAGGGGAATCAATGGAATAAACAATAACAAACACACCGTCATTACAAAAACTAGAAACTATAAATGTACCATATCTTCCCAATCCATTGGAATCCCAAATATCCAGAATAATTAAACATGTTTAATTACTTTCTACCATAGCGTGTACAACCAAGTGAATGTTCTGGATTTGAACAATATCTTTCAAAATAAAATCTGATGATAGTAGTTTCCTCAACATGTTAATACGATATATTAAACTCAACTTGCGATTTTACTATAAAACGTTAAATGTCATTGTGGAGAGTCAGTCCCACCTGTTGTTTTTGCTGCTTTCCATGGATTAACTGCAGTTGTTTCCGAAGCAACTATATTTGGACATAGAAGATAATTCAACAACAACGAATTTGTGATTAAATATTGATTTCAATTTTGAGGCACAATTTATGCATAAAAATCAGATAAACAGAAAAACACTTAAATTTTTTTGATATTGCTTTTCATTGTAACACCACATGTTCAACACAGTGAATGGTATCACTGATGAAGCATATAATGATAATAAATATTATTTTAACGAGTTTCTTCTAAAAGAATATAAACAAATTTATTTTACTGAAAGACGTGTAATTTCATAAATTGATAAAAATAAATTTAATGTCACACTATTGGTTTACATATTATTTAATTCGGGATATTTTGTACTACTTGGCATTGACCAGATTTTTTCAGAATAGTTTCGAAATCGTCAACGACCGATCCGACCTGTGCATCAGTGTCATGGTACTTACATCCGAGAATGATTTTTTTCTCATCCAACACATCCCTCAAAGGCGCAGGAAACATTATAGCTAATTTATCTGATTTTATAATTGTTATATCGAAATTTGCATTGCAAATATATATTTTATCATTTTCACCTTCGGCTGATAAAAAACTCCTAAACAATTCACGATGAGTTTTAATCTCATTTTCAGTGGTTGCTATACTTATAGATCCATCTTGAAATGGAATAGACTCGAAAATGTTCAGCAAACGCGAGTACATCAAACTTTCGGTTTGGTCTGAAAAAGTTTCGGGCAAAAAGTGCTGCGCGAAAAGATATTTTTTGGAGCTAATAAAATTGGAATGATTAAATAGAATGGCACTATTGTTGTTTCTATCAACAGGGAATTGGGATGTGGGGCTAAGAAGAAATTCCCATTGATCTATGGTATGTGTTTGTGGGAATAAATGATTTGGAATCCATCGATATTTTTGAACAATGGACGGTCCATTACTTGGACGTTCCCAAAAGAGTTCAAATAGCATAGAAAGGTCTTTTGCAATTGGGTCACAATTGGAAAATTTTGCAAGATATGATAATGAATTGCCGGATTTAATATTAAAAAAGGCTGATGGAAAATATGAACTGCGGTCATCAGCAACTGCAAAATTAACATGTAATTCGTAACGGGAATCTGTGAAATAACGAACAGAAACACCAGGCGGTAAAGTTAAGGATTTACTGTTGGTATAAACACGAACTGTCACACCACGATGAATTGTTTCATTAAGAATATTGAACCATTGGACGGGAGTAGATGTAAAATTATCTGGTAAAGATATAACAATGTCAATATTGTTTTGAACAGACCCTATAAATGTACTAAATAATTCAATCGTTCTTGATGATGATAAAAATATATTTGCTTGCGGTGCGTCACACTTATCATCAATTTCATATTTTTTCTCTTTCTGAAGAAATATCATAAGGGCCACCATCACGAGACTGATGAAAAGTAATATTGCTTCAAATATATCGAAAAAAGATAATTTCTTAAGAAATCTTAAAACTTTGTTCATTTTGAATTGGGATGCCCCGTTTTCGGTTGTAGAAAATCATCTTCAAATTCATTAAAAGCTTTGTTAATAATATTATTGAAGACAAATATGTTTACATTAATTCAACATTACGCGTTTATATTTTACGAAAAGTATGACTTGTTTCACAAATTTTCAATTTTTAAAAATAAATTTATAGCTTTATTTTTGTTTAATTCCAATTCAATCAATACAATTAAGCAAGCAAATTTAAGCAATTCTAAAAGTCATAGAAGAAATTTTTTTATTTCTTAATTTATGCAATCAAACCAATATTAAGAAGCATGTTTTCAAACCTAATGTGTTGATACTTCTCCATGAATATGAGTGCATATCTGAGGCGATCAAATTTAACAAATCCAAATCTTTTGAATCCAACTTCATCTCGAGGAACTACAACACGAACGAAGTAATTGCATGCATTATCCTTCAAGAATTCTTCTAGCTTGTATTTATCAACACCTTCTGGCAAATTATCAACACGAACGGTGAATAAGTCGTCGTGATAAGAAAATGGGTTGACTGTAGTAATTGGTTCATCAACCCATTTAGTCTTATCTTGAATCAATCCACTTTCTGCCATTGCTTTTTGAACTTGACTTTGCCAACTTTGATTATCAAATTGTTTCTTGATCAAATCATCAATTGTTAATTCCTTTCCGCTCTCGACGTTACTAGTTGGGATTAAATGAAGGTTTACTTTAGCTGGAACTGAATCTGGAAATTGGTTTGTTGTAAATTCTGGATTTTTTAGTCTTTCATTAATTTCGTTAGGTATAGACACACTCAAAGTGTGTGTCTTTGTATCATATTTTTGAATGAAAGGAGCAAGTATTGGAAGAGGCAATTGTTCGGCCATGTTGATTTGGAATAACCGTTTATTCCATTGTCGACCGTTTACGCTTTTTTTTTTTTGGTCGTGCAACTTTTTGAATTGATTTCTGAAGATTAAGATTTTACGTCTCGAACAACCGATTCGGCACAATGAATGGATCAGGGCCGATGCTTGGCCCATATGCACTCATTGGGAAATTGGGCCAAGGAACAAGTGGGCAAGTTAGACTTGCAGTTAATGTAGAAACTAAACAAAAAGTTGCAATTAAGATTATTAACAAAGAAATTTTCGCATCAAAGCCAAATTTACAAGTAAAAGTTCAGAGAGAAATTGCATTGATGAATCTTGCAGATCACCCACATTTGTTAAAACTACTAGACGTTTTGGAATCTCCTCGACATCTTTACATTGTCGTTGAATACGCAGCTAAAGGTGAATTATTCAACTTTTTAGTAGAACACAAGTCGCTTGATGAAGGAATGGCAATGAAATTTTTCAGACAAATCATTTATGGATTAGAATACCTTCACTCTCTTGGAATTTGCCACCGAGACTTAAAACCAGAAAATATTCTTTTAGATGAAAATCTAAACATAAAAATTGCTGATTTCGGTTTTGCCAGATTTGTGAAATATAGCATTGCCGAAACATCATGTGGTTCACCACATTATGCAGCACCAGAAGTCATTGCAGGTCATCCATATGATGGACGAATGGCTGATGTCTGGAGTTGTGGTGTAATTTTATATGCATTATTAGCAGTATGTTTTTCCAAGTGCCAGCAAAATTGCGGCGCTTGTATTCAGGATTCTAACACATAGGGTTATCTTCCATTTGATGATAAGTCCATTCGTGGTCTTCTCACCAAAGTTAAAAGAGGTGTATATCAAATGCCTAATTTCTCGGAACCAGCCAAAGACTTTATTTCGAAGATCCTCGTCCTTGACCCATCTAAGCGCCTTACGATTCCTGGCATGAAGATGCATCCATTTTTCAGAATTAACCTCCCATCGGAGTACGTTATCCCGACACCGTTACCGATTCCGTCACTTTTGGCGCCGATAGACCTGTCGACGGTTAATCCCGGGGTTCTTGATGTGCTTCGAAAAATCGGCTGTTCCAATGATGAAGAGCTTTTTGCAGATCTCACATCTAACCAGCACACTATGGCTAAAGTTTTTTGTTATATGCTTGCATCAAAACTCTCATTAGAACAAATAGATTGGAGTCAATCTATGAGTAACTCATTTAACGCACAGACAGAAAACGAAGATGTTTATACTTTAAATGCATTGAACTCATATTCTGGATCGTATAATGATCCATTTCAATTCCAAAACCAATCAGTCGATTTTGCAACATCAGTGGCACATAGAGCAGATTGGGTTCTTGGATCGTCAGAAGAACAAGTTGAAGACATACAAAAGTTCAGCATTATTGCAAATATGTCACGCGTTTATGCTCTTTTAGCAATGCAAAGATTAATGCGCCAGCTTGACATGCAGTGGTTCCACTCAGATGATTTTGTGATAATTGCGCGAAGAGAGCC
Organism: Histomonas meleagridis; assembly: GCF_020186115.1. Taxonomy (NCBI): domain Eukaryota; phylum Parabasalia; order Tritrichomonadida; family Dientamoebidae; genus Histomonas; species Histomonas meleagridis. The sequence goes on from NW_027150894.1 coordinate 1,581,178, forward strand.
CACGTACATCCTCATCCGCTGTATTGACATGGATGATGAAAAAGTGACAGTTTACATTCAGTGCATTAACGGTCCCGGCGAATTCTTCTCTCACATTTGTCATGCGGCAGATGATATTATTAACCAGATGAATATGAGCAATTGGTATTGCAATTAAAGTAGACTTTTTTATTCATTTGATTTTTGATGTTTTAAAAATTTTCTAATTAATTTTCATTTTTATAAATGATTTGATTACTTATGTTCATTAATGCATTTGCTTTGTCTTTATAAAAATGTGAATATATCAAAATAAAATGCTTTAAAAATATATAATAGTAAATTATCACATAGTTACACATGTACTTTCGCTAAGTGATACACCCTATATTACATGTTTTTACTTGAATCATCCATCTGTTTTTTTTACATGTTTATTTATTTTTACAAGCAATACTTTCATTTTATTCTCAACTTTTATCTCTGATAATAGCTATTTGAACTAATGGAAAAGTGACAATCAGACCCATTGCATTCAATTTCAGCGAAATTATTCAGAGAAAATGGCGGCTAAATCTCAAATAACCGTTTACACCGCCATTTGGCCTTTTGACTTTTTGAACAAATTTTGATCGCCATTCGATGGGAAACAAAAGATCCGGAAGGCGCAGCATTGTTGCACCTCCTCTTTCCCGAGCTAAGAGCATACCAACACGTTGGCTTTCGTGCCCAGAATTTGGCCAACCGATAACAATTCCACAAAATACTAATCTAATATTTATACCAATGAAGACACCACTACCTGAATCATATTCTGAAGCACTTGGTCCCAGGTACGAATGGACTGTACCAAAAGCTATTGAAAAAGTCCAATCACTTGTTTCACCACCAAATCCACATTTTCATGCAATCAATGTATCACATAAAAACGAAATAATCACAGAAGATGATTGGTCCGCACATAATATCACATATTCAAGGGTTTCAATTTCTAAAGAGTATAAACCAGAATCTATTGATGTTTTTTGCCAAATCATTGGTGATAAACTAAACGAAACTACCGACGGAACTCTTTTATGTTTACTTTATTGCGGGTCAGGTCTTAATCGCATTGGATTTTGCCTATCAGCCATCCTTACAAAAGAATATGGTTTTTCTTTAAAAGACTCTCTACAAATTTGTGATGAATCATCACCTCGCTTAATCTATAAGCAAAGGCCTTTAGATGTTTTGTGTGAATATTTTCGAGAGGGAATTATTTCTCATGGGCCAGCACCAGAATGGGTCAAAACAGACACCAGACCTGGTCCTATTGGAGACATTCCTTTACCTCTTGAAAAGTTCAATACTCTTTCGAAAATTTCCAAGAAAAATTTCACTCTTGATGAAAAATATGAAGTTTTGAAAATTCTTGCATCCGCAACCACTGTAAATTGGCTTAAAACAAGTGAGTCATTCCCCGTTATGAACACAACAGTTTGGAACCCACAGAGTCTTATCGAGATTCAAACGAACGTTCATTTGTGCACTTTTGAGCCAAGAGGAGAACGTTTATTTTTGATCGTAACCGGAGATTCAAATGTTTACGTCGTCGAACCGTCGATGATTGTCACTCCGATACGTGTCAGATCCAAATGTGAAGTTCCCGCAGTCGTTAGTTGTGTTCTCATTGAGGAAAAGAAGAGCCGTCCTGTGTTTCTTTTGACTGACATTCTTCTCTATGGGTCTCTTCAAACGTATAAGCTTCCATTAAAAGATCGTCTTTCATATTTAGCAAACGAATTTGCATTGGACACCTCTGATATAAAAGATTCAGGCGTACAATTCATATTTAGGCCTATGGCTGAGGTGTCTAACGCGTCTAAGCTTAGGAGAGACTTGAACTCGTTGTTCGTTAAGTCTGATGGCATTTCTTTCTTCAATTGTCACGAGGAAGCTGGAAAGTCACTTTTTCTGCCGATAAAGCCGTCATTTGTCTTTCAATTTGTTTACAACGGAAACGATAGGGCGGTTTTGTACGCTAGAAATAATATTCCAATAGGAATTTATAAGGCACCAAATTCGAAGTATAATGGAATGGATGATAGAACAAATAGATTCATTTTCGATATTGATAAAAATGAATGGTTGCCGATAACCGTTGGAAATAACAATTTGCCATCGACGATAGAGGAGGTTAGAGCGGTTTTGACATTCCAACAAAATAATAACAGCGCAATGATAGATAAAATATTCTCTCAACTTGATAAGATATCATATGAATAATAAATAAACGAATTTACTGTAATTCTTTGATTTTTTGTGATATAATGAAATTACTTTATAACAAAATTTGGAGTTTTATATCAATCGAAATCGCTCACTGTGTTCTTACAATATTACCATTAATGAATAATCAAATCTAACAACAAAATAGTTTAATAGCAAAACTTGCTGAAGTCATCTTCATAACAAAATTTGGAGTTTAATATAAAAGAAGTCGCTCATTATGTTCTTACAATATGAATATTAATGAATAATCAAATCTAACAACGCAACAATTTAATAGCAAAACTTGCTGAAGTCATCTTCACAACAAAATTTGGAGTTTAATATAAAAGAAGGCGCTCATTATGTTCACTCATATTCAAATCGCACAGCAGTTCAACATTTTCAACATTTTCTTAATTCTTCATCAAACATAATCTGAATCATAAATTTATTCAAAATATTTATTTTTTATTTCTCATTTTCCTCTTGTTCGCCTCTGCCCTCTTCTTCATCTCCTCCTGCCTGTGCTTCATGATCATGTCCGCCTGCAGCTTCACGTTCTGCTTGAACATTTCCCTCAGCCCGAACTCGTGCCTTTCCTCCGGCAGCACGTCGTCGTTGTTCCGCTTGTAGTGCGCGATCCCGTTCAGCACGTCGGCGGCGACCAATCCTTTGCATTTGTGCTTGTTGCCGAAGGTGAAAACAGTCAAACAGATTTTCTCAGCCACAAAAGACAAAACGAAGTCGAACAATGTCACAATGACCATTTTGTTACGAAACTCAGAAGTTGGGAACGGAACAAGCTCAAGAAATTGCTGCACAAGTTCATTGTTATTCAAAAGCATCACAACAACAAAAATGATGGAAAATATTATACTAAATGATAAAATGCGATTTTCAAAAAATGCTTCCATAAATGGTTTCCCGCGATAATTTGTGATGAACGCTGAGATCTGCATCTCACAGGTGGCTATAAAGATGGCTGTGTTCATTAGACTTGGATGGAATTTAACTTTATAATCAAATGCTTCATTAGTATAACCTGTATCAAATACCATTCGCTTAATAAAGATAATACAGATTAAATGAATAGCAAATTGTAATAAAACTGATGTGACTAAATATAAATTAAATTGGGATTCAAACGGTCGCTCGGAGCTTAACGTGCGAAGAGGCTTGGCGAACGTTACGGCTATCGTGGCAAACGATAGGGCTAACGAGAAAATTGTCATTTGACGATCACCAAATTTAACGTTCTCTATAAACAAAACTGACACAGTATAAGCCGATATCATACAATTCAATGAAAGTTGTTTGAAAAGATCTATCGTAGATGATAGGGTGGCCCGACCAAACCTGATAATGTCAATACAAGCACTAATTGTGGCTCGCTTAGAAACAAATGGTGCTGCAATAGAAGCAGCGCCCAACTTAGGCTTGTACTCAGTTTCATTTAATAAGTCAGGATCATCAATATAATTTTCAACAAGGCCAATACCAACATCAGCTTGTTTTAATGCACCAACATCATTAGTGCCATCACCACACATCAAAGTTTTGATTCCCATTTCTTTCATTTTAATCAATATATTTGCTTTTGATTGTGGAGACATTCTTGCAAATATGTTACATTCTCTAATAACTTTCTTTAGCTCTTCTTCTGACTTAATTTTATTTAATCCTTTTTCAGTATAACAAATTGAATAATTATCCAGATTTTCATCAGGCTTAACCTCATTACCAAACTCATCATGAATTATTTCATCATAAATCAATGGTGGTTTTGTAATTATATGAATTCTTGATGCAACATTACATGCTGTTAATGGGTCATCACCAGTAATTATAACCACTCGATGTGTAGAACGTAATAATTCAACAATTGTATCTTCTGTTCCACGTTTTAATGGTGATGAAAACACCGAAAATCCGGCGAACGTTAAGTCCTTTTCAACTTCTTCACGAGTGACTTCACTGTCAAAGTTACCGTTAATTCGTTTATATGCTAATGCGAGTACTCTGCATCCTTGTTTAGTGTAGTTACGATATGTTTCATAGTATTTATTTGGTACTTCTGTAAGAAGTTGTGCTATAGCTTCAGGAGCTCCTTTTGTTAAGACATAAGTTTTTGTTGAATTATTTGTTGTTATGTTAGTTATTGTTGACATACGTCTTAATTCTGATGAGAAATGAAATGTTTTCTTATTGACTATGATTGAATTACGAAATCGTATTTTTCCATCAGAATTCATTTTGAATGAAAGTGACTTAAATGCTGCTGATTCAAGTGAATCACCAATTAATTGGCCTTCTTGACCAACCACTAATGAATGACATGATCCTATAACATATAATGATTCTTGTGATAAGTCATTTAAACGGTTTTTGAGGTTCCCTTTAATTTCTTTTTGAGAGCTATCGGCAGCGTCACTTTTTGTCATATCGTCAACGCCCATAAACTTGTATTCTTCTAATGTTAAAGTACCTGTTTTATCAAAACAACACACGGAGATAGATCCTGCATATGGTATACGAAATGGTTCTGTACAAAAAACTGAAAGTTTTGATAATGCTAATAATGAACTATTCACAGATAATGTAAGTTCCATTGGTAAATCAGGTGGTATAGTAGATGTAATAATTAGTAATACTTCTACTATAATCCTAAATGTACTAATTGTTGTGCTTTTGATTCCATAATAAATGACATAAATTGAGGCCATAACCGCAAAAACCGTCAAAAACATCAAAAGTTGAATGGAACCTTTCGACTCGACTGCAATTCGTTGTGAAGCAAATAAAATCGTACGTATTAATTTGCCTTGTGCACTACCAAGACCTGTAGATAATACATAAGCAATACAACCTTGATCGGCTTTGTAAATTACATTATCTCCTGGTAAAATTTGTTCGATTCTTGTTCCTGCAAATACTATATGACGCTTATCTGTGTTGAGATTTAATGGTCGATTGTTTGGGAGATTAGATATTGAGATTTTAGCTTGTGGTGTAGATTCACCAGTAAGCATTGCTTCATTAACAACACATCTACCAGATAAAACAGCCATGTCGGCTGGACATTGTATTCCAGGCGTCTTAAGGAATACAATGTCCCCTGGTACAAGTTTGAAGCTGCTTATGATTTTCCATTCACCATCTCGGTAAACGGTCACCTTGATGGGTTTTGTTTCGACTCCTCGAAGTTCGAGAAGATTAGATTGTCGAGTACGGACTGTATTAGCTTCTACAAGGATAAGTGATAAAAGAGATACAAGTGGGAAAGTGAAATATTCATCAAACATCCAACAAATATTGGAAAATATTTGAAATACAAAAAATGGTGCAAGAATATGTTCTTTAAGAAGTTCTTTGAAAGATGGCATTGGAATTTGATAAGAATTAGGGCCATAATATTCAAGTCGTTTTTTGGATTCTGATGTTGTTAATCCTTTTGATGTAAGATATGTTTGAATTATTTCATTAACAGGATAAGTAAGTGGCTTAAAGTCATTGTTAACAAATTCTAATTTTTTTTGTTGGAATATTGCATATGGTGTATCTGTGTTACGAATTAATTCAACAATATCAGGACTTCCACGATGTTTAGGATAAAATAAAACATGCGTGGCATGTTGTGGATCTGATTTTTTATAAGCAAAAACTTTTTTGAATGTTATTGACCAATGAGAAATTAATAAAATTAATATATGAAAAGAAGCGACTATAAATGGTAAAACAACCTTGAATGTATGGGGTTCAAGTTGTGGTACATCAAGATGATCAACAATAAATGCAAAAGTTCCATTTGATGGTTCACCAACAATTTCTGGAACCCAATTTTGTTTTAAAAGAATAAATGATGGAACTATTGTAAGAGGATACAAGATCAAAAAGAATAATGTATCGAAACGTTCCCATCTTTGGCGTTTGGACAAAAGCTCGAACCTCATTTTTCGTTTGACCAACTTTGCTCGAATAAATTCAATGTTGTAAATGGCCTCATAGAATATTTTGAAATAGGATCTTTTCTCAAATTTTGAAAAAGCCGTTATGACTTGTGTAGACCGTTTATTTGGGATTTAAGAAGCTTTGTCTGAACACTTCATATGTCTGAGCTACCCCATAAAATTACTTTTGGTCCAGTTGATAAATCAAGCATAGGTCTTTTAAAAATAATACATAGAGAGTTGCTACCAATTCATTATTCAGATGACATTTATGAAATAATCAAACAAAATCTTGGAGTCAAAGGTATTCTTGCTTATTATAATGATGACACAGCCGTAGGAGAAATTTGTTACCGAAAAGAAAACGTTGATGGTGTTAAAAAATTATACATAATGACAATTGGTGTTCTTCCAACTTATCAAAGACAAGGGATAGCAACAATGTTAATTAATAAGGCATTAGAAGATGCGAAAGAAGAAACTGAAGTTTATTTACATGTTCTTGTTGATAATGAAGTTGCAATTAAGTTTTACACAAAACTTGGATTCACCAAAGTCACCAAAGTCGAAGGCTATTACAAATCTCTTCAAGGCAGCGATGCGTATTTATTTAGGAAAGAAATCACTAAATAAAATTTGATAAATTTGGAAATTGTTTACTCCAAAATTTTAACCTAATTTCTTTTCATTGTTCTAAGTGAAAGTATTATTCGCAATTTTTTTGTGCTACTTAATGAATAAATTAATTTGATCAGAAAGCACTTTTTCTGAAGTTTATTTACATTTTGACAGGACGATACGAAATATATTTTTTTTATATTTTTTCTCCTAAAAATTCTTCTAATACACCTTTATAAATTGAAAATACGTCTGTTAGAGATTGATATAATGATTGAGTGAAAAACTGGAAATAGAAATCTCTAAAGAAAATGAATCTCGAATACATTTGCTTATGTGCGAAGCAAATGAACAAAGTTCTTCCGATTGGAAACAGTTCTTCAGAACCGATTACGTCATTTGGGAAAGCAACAACAAAATCTGCTTTAATTTTATCGACCACGTCTATTAATTTATCACCAAACGAATATGGGTCTCCTCTACTGAACGCGTTTTTAATAAAGAAATACTGATTTTCATCATTCAAATAATTTGTAATGAATGAATTGTATTTAGTTTTACGTCTAAAGACATCTTCTTCCAAAAGTTTATTAATGTAATAACTTCTGTCATTAGCTTTAATGTTATTATAAACAATTTCATCTTTTGCTGAAGATTCGGAAGATTTATAGAAGTAAAACTTATCATAAGTAAATAACTGTGTTAGATAAACATGACAAATGATTTCGTAACATTTAACATTATTATTATATTCGTCAATGATACCTTCTTTAACGAAACTGTTGTTATTTTTAACATATTCAATTAATTGATCATATTCCACTTTAATTAAATTTGGATTTGAAATTATTTCTTCGAATTTATGAACATTTACATGCTTATAATAATATTGTTTAATGGTGAAATTAACTAATGATATGTTTGCAATTAAATATGTTTGATTTAAGATATGCTTGACATTAAATTCAAGTTCTTTAAGCCTTTCGATCATTGGCGTAAATCCACTTAATTTAATAATTTCTGTTTTGTCATCTTCTGTAATAGAATCAAACAATGAAGTAAGCGTTTCTTCAGAGCGTGACTTAATATAATTATATATTCGTGACGCTAATAAGTTTCGTGAATTAAGACCTTCAAGTGGTCCATTTTTTGCAAGTTTTAAAAGATAATCTTTAGGTTTAATTCGATTAGGACATAATGGTAAAAAGTCAACGGACTTTAAAAAGTCATAGATTTCTTGTTTGATAAGTTGATTAGATGACTTACGTAATAAATTTTTTTTTGATGAAAGTTTCTTTTCCCAGAAAACGGTTTTGAATTCAATTTCATCCATCCCGATAAACGGTTCCCGATACTCCAAAAGTGCCGCCGTATCGTAGTTGGATAAAACTGTCGGTTGGAAAAGTGACGGAACTTCTTCTCTTGATGTTCCGTTTATATATTTTATTGATGATTTGTCCGAAATATCACAAAAGCACTGACATAACCTGCCATTAAAGTTATTAGTGCCAAATAAATTGTTTAAAAACCTATAAAAGAATTTCTTTGGTGTTTGATAAGGTTCAATTATTCCAAGAATTTGGAGAAAAGAAATATCTTTTTTGGATGGATATAACGCATACTTAATAAAAGATTCTTGAAAACAAATGTTCATATTGCCGCCAAGTTCAACTTCAAGAAGAAGAATATGATATATATAAACAGGAAAAATTTCTGCATATTTATAACATAAATCTAAAATTGATTGTTGGACATCTTGAATATTACCATCAAATTTGCCAATGGATAAAATAGGAGATAATATTGGACAAAAGGTGGTATAAATAAAGCGAATAAATAAAGGAGAAAAAAATGCTGATCTGTAATATAAAAATCTGATTGTGTTGTTTTTGACGCGACTAAGGTTATCACAAAAGGCTCTGTTACCAAAGTCAGTCCAAAAATAATGAACATAAGAAGGCCAAATGGAAAATGTGAAAATGTCAATTGGTTCAATTTGTTCAATAATACAGTTGATATTGTCAAGAGACACCACTTTCATTGAATTCTCTTTAAATAATTCTTCAATTGTAGTGTTAGGACTTTCTTTTAAATTATACAATGACTCAATTGCAACTTCCGGCAATGAAGTGTTCATAATAATAGATGTATATAGAATGTAAAGGAGTGTAAAATATTTCTTTTGCGATAAAATTTTTACTATATTTTCATCTTTGAGTTTTTTATATTGTGCTTCACAAAAAAGAAATTCAAATTCTTGCATGAACTCTTCTGAATCTATTTTATCTTTGCATGCTTGTAAGAGTTCAGATAATTTCCTTGAACTGATTTGGCATTCCATGTTTAAAACGGAGTGCCCTAAAATATTTCAAATATCGGCATTTTTTAGATAACTTTTTAATCTCAATTTAATCGGACAAAAATACTCTTTATAAAATGTATAATCTCACGAGACTACAAATATTTTATAGACAGATAATAAGAATCTCCCGCATACATTAACAAATTCACCTTGACAAGGTTATAATCAGAAAAAAATATGAAAACATATTTTATTCCTGTCATTCAATTACAAATTAAAAAACATTTGGTTTGCACTTTATTGTTATTGCATCGGTGATCCAGTCTTTTTTGATAAAAATGTGAAACATATACATGTATGCTCATGAATAAATAGATGGAGTCAACCAACGATCCCTCTTATAATTAACAAATAAACTTATTTACTAGCACACAATATTTTTGTTTTCTGTTAAAGTTTTAATAATTTTATTTACTCTCAATGAGTTCATTTTTAAAATTTCTTTTCGTTTGCTTTGCTCATCAAACAACGCGAAGCTTATTCTTTTATAATTCCGATTCTAAATATTCAATTGAAATTGTGAAATTATTAGCGGAAATGAATTTATGATAATATGTATTTCTTGATTAAATCAGTACGAAAATAATGGCAAATTATTAGTTTATGTATACTTAATCCAGTTAATAAAAAAAACCGCGGCCGTTTAGAGTAGTGCTCCCCAAAACTTGCATTCAAAATTCGATACGTCATTAACCTATCATTGTTAATTGTGAATAGAAGTGAACTTTTTGAGCGTTTTTCTTTCATAAGTCTAGATTAAGAATATTCTTTCTCTGTTAAACATTTGACATTATATGTATTGATGTTGATTTCTTTATTTCTCCGATACGAGCTGATTGAGTGATTTTTATTCGTACACTCATTCAAATTTGACTTTGTACAACTTGAACATGTAAAATGGTCTTCGGCATATAAATAAATGCAAACTTTGATAAATTATTAGTTTTGCTGGTACTGTCCTACAACATTCAAAAATTGGCACTCAATTCGTTTTCAGAAAAAATATTTTGATTCAATTTCATTTTAAATAATTTACAATCTTCGCCATGTTTTTTGAACAAAAATAAAATTTGGCAAAGATGCTGAAACAGATATTATCAAATAGCAAGTTATCGACATTGCATACATTATACATTGCATCAATTAAAATTAATTAAAAAAAAACAATTATTATTCATTAAACTATATTACGAATCAAAATATTGTGAAATATTTAATCGTCTCTGTATTACAACACAAATTTTATATTAATGTTACATTAAAATTCATTTTTGACTTAATTAATATTTTATGAATTGATCAATAATATCAATTGCTTCGCATATAAATTTTTATGAATTGTCATGTTCTACATGATTAATCATGTTATATTAGTTTAAAATTTTATAAAATTTAATCTTTACGACGATCATAGCAATTAAAATAGAAAGAAATAAATATACGATGTAATGTGGAGGTTGAATGGAAATAATTACATCAATTGCTCATTGAAATAATAATGTAAACATTGATTTGTAAACTTTTTGAATATAATTAATCATGTGAGCTTCATTTCTGAAACAAGAATAAGTTTGAATTCATCTTTAACTACACCCCATGTTCACTATGTATTATCTATATCAAATGAAAGTCGTTCAAATTATATATATGCCAAATCATATTTGAATGATTTGAGCAAATGATGGTACATAAAATGATGAAAAGAAACACATATATGTGAGAATAAGCACATATAAGTGAGAATAAACATATATAATAAAAAATTGATGAAAATAAATTAGAATTAGCACATATAAGTGAAAATGAACATAAAACAAGAAGAATCATAAAGCAGAAAATGAAATATTACAACATTCATTCCACACCATCTTTGCCGAATTTTATTCTCATTCAAAAACATGGCGAAAATCGTGTAATCATTTAAAATGTGATTGGATTATAATATTCCGTCAGATCACGAATTGAGAGCCAATTTTTGAATGCATATCACATTTAATTCAAATTTTCCATAATGATTGAATCAGGCTTTTACTTTTTGATAAGGTATTAAAATTTCCCACGGTTGTCGAATAGTACCGTTTTGATTTTATATATACCCATTTTTACCTTTTATTCGTACAAACGATACGAAAATTGAAAGTTTTTCGATCGTAAATCAAACCGTTACTTTTGTGTAGAAAATTATTCAAAAAAATATTTTCACTTCATTTTATATTTGTTATGACGTTCTTCTTGTTTTCGAAACTCGAAAACAGTTAGTTGGGGCTCGAATCCCAAATCTCAGTTTGAGATCGAGAACGTTTATGTTCGATAATTTCCAATAATTTCAAAAAATGTCGTTTTTAGGAACTCAAAGTGCGACAGTAATTAGCTACAAAAGATTCACAATTTTGCGCCAAAGCAGCGATTATCACGAAATTGTCGAATTTTATAGAAATTTTTTTCATTAAAATAATTCTATTTTTGGCTTTTTGCATATGAGAATCTGAAATTTTCATTTGTTGAGCTATATTTATCGATAAATATGATTTCTCTAATTTTTAAATTTTTTGTAGTAATTTTTTCATATTTACATCCAATTGTTGCGAAAGATTTAAATAATGATAACCTTAAATTTGCATTAATTATTAAAAATATTATAAATTTTATTTTCTCTCATTTTTTTTTATTGATTTTTTTGGCGCCAAAATCACATCCTTTAATGATATTCGACGAAGAACCAACTAACTTTTCAAGATAAGCTTAAATTAATATTTCAGAAATATCCGAAGGAAAAAATTTTCAACATGGATGAAACATGTTGGAAAATTTCGAACACCCCAGCAAAAGTATGACACAAGATTGGAGTGCCAACGGTTAAGATCCAATCAATCCAAAACGAGAAATTAACTCTGACGGCCATCGAGACAAATACAATGCAAATGGGTCAAAGTTGCCGCTTTGGATTTTTGCCAAAGGCAAAACGAATAGGTCCGAGAAGAAATATGGGAAATCAAACGAAAATTTGATTTTCACCCATACTGAACGTGGATGGGCTAATGATGATATTCTGATTTCCTATATAGAATGGATTCATAATAAAGCCAATGGTGAACCATGTGCCTTAGTTTGGGACATTTTTCCTGCTCAGTAAGCAGAAAATGTTAAGTTGAAAGCTCAAGAGCTTCAAATTGAGCTATTATTTGTTCCAGCCGGGGGAACATCAAGATATCAACCTCTTGATGTTAAGGTATTTGGGGAACTTAAATCAAGAGCTCGATAAAAATTTGAGCATTTGGCTTTTAAGAATCAAACGAGAAACATAACATATCAAGAATCAATTGAAATTCTTGTTGAATCATGGCTCAGTATTTCTCGAAAAAATATCGAGGAATCATGGGAATTAATTAAACAATGAAAAATTCAAAAAAATCACAAATGTGAAGTCATAAGTTTGATGTGTTTTTTAAAATTATGAGCAATTCATCAGAAAAATTCAACTTTTTCAGATAAAATCATCGAATTGATGCAATAAACCTTTGAAAAAATTATTTTTTTTTTTACACTATTATTTGCGAAAGAATGAATGACAATTATTGTTTACGCTTCATCTCTCAATTATCATGAATCCTAAATCAAAGAAAACATGAACCAGAATAAATTATCAATAACAATATGAAATCATTGTCTAATTAAGAGAAAAGATTTAAACAAACATAGTCAAATAAGTTTCCATGCAATTTGTCACTTTTTGGTTTTTTTAAAAATTATAATTCTATTTTCCCAGAAACCGAGTGAGTAAATAAATGCAAAAATATTAAAACCCGTACAATACCTATAACATTGTAATAAAACGATTCTGATTTCAATTTGTTATTTGTCAGAAAAAAGTCGAAATGATCAATCACTTTTTCACTTTTTTGAAGAATTTCATATTTTCACAATATCAATTGATTGTGCTCATGATGTAGTTTTTAAAAAATAATTTTCATAAAAAATATTATTGTTTGTGTGTTGAGTTATTCTTAATTTAAATTGAATAAAAAATACGTTAAAAATATGGATCTGAATTTAACATGATATTTAACACAGCAGGCATTAGTATATTCTAACTTTTGAATATTGTTCAAAATGCATGTTTCTGTGCGCATAATTTTTTTTTTTATGATTTTTCAATATTTTCAGTGACACATGACATCTAATATCATTTACAAAATATCTGTCTAATTTTTTCCAAATTTTATGCAAAAAAAACATAGATATTAACTCAGCTATAATACGACAAAAAACGAATTCAATTATTTCAGTATATTTTAATCTGATTTTTTGGATTTGTGAGAAAATATTCAATGCATTCAATTTTGAATGCATTCAATCTCCTGCCGATCATTTTATTCACAAATAATAACAAACTATGTTTGATTCAAATTATATCGTGTGTACGAATAAAAAATAAAAATATGTATTTCAATTTTTTAATTTCTTCTTCATTATATTTTGGATTTCGTTAGATTTTGTATATTCTCATTATTCAAACAATATCATTTAATTTAGAGATTAAAAATTGAAAAAAAAAATAAAATAATTCGTGTAAATATCATAAAATTATAATATCATAATTATACTAAATTTATTATGAATAGCTTTTATATAAAATTTCATATGGAAATTTTTTATTATCTTATTATTTTACATCATTTAAAAATATTTCACTGATAATTCAAGTACTTCAGGGATACTTGTTTTCTGTCACTTTTCAATAAAAACATTACGTTTTCAGCTTTGTAAACAGCTTCCGATCGCAAATACAACAAAACATGCATCAACAAAAGTTAAACCAATGAACTGACTAAAACGCGGCGCGGTTGAAACTCTCTGTATCGTTTTTGACTGATTTATTAGCAAGTTTCCCAAGTTTTCGCGCAAATGTGTTCTTTCTTTCTGGCTTTACCCATGTGTTTCTTTTGCTCATTACAAACCTCTCCAAAAAATTCAGGTTCAAAGATTTTTAGTGATCAATTATCTATTTCTCAAAAACTCAAACATTCTCCTTATTTCACTTTAGAATCCAAAGGGCATACATATTTACCTATTTCAGCCCATAACAAGGAGTGTGTATCCATTAAATTCACAAAATTTATTATGCTAAAAATGAATGAATCGAATACATTCAATATCATCACTGAAGAATATCATCATCATTCTTCTTTATTAAAGTTGCCGATGTCATATGTTAAGCATTATTTCAAATTCTTTTCTTTGACATTTAATCATTTTTCATTAAAAGCTCATTTACCAATTTCAATGAAAAATAATTTCATGAAGAAAATGTTCAAATTCAATGAAAATTCTCAAGTTCTAATGTATAACTTTTTTGTTTTGGGTTTTTTTTTATTTTATGAAATCAAATTTTTAATGAATAAATTGAAAGCAAACGAAAAGAAAAAAACTGAAAATATTTTAATTTTTGTTATGTTTTTCATGAGTACTTATCAAATATATAATGAAGATAATTTAACACTTACAATCATAAATTCAAATGAATTTAATGAAATTTCTCAATATAAAAATATAACGAAATTTATAATTATCAGTGAAAATATTTATGAAATTCCAAGTGGTTCATTTTCAGAATGGTCTTCAGTTGTTTCAGTTGATTTTGGTAACTCAGTCACAAATATTGGGGGTTCTGTGTTTTCGTCATGTTTTAATTTAGAAACGATTATAATTGGAGGAAATGTTACAACAATTGGTGATGGAGCATTTTCAATGTGTTCATCAATCAAAAACATTACAATTCCAAATTCAGTTTCAGCAATTGGAAATTATGCATTTTCATCATGTTCTAATTTAACTTTATTAACACTTGGATATGGAATAAGAAAAATTGGAGTTTCAGCATTTGGGAATTGTTATCAACTTGAATGCATTTATTATTATGGAGATTCAGAACCAGAAATTAGTGAAAATGCATTTTATAATGTTTTAACAAGTGTTATCACATATCCAACATATGTAGGGAGTAAATTTGGAAATTTAGATGTTGCCAAAGAAAACACAGAAGGAACATGCGAACCACTTCCAACGCATTCATTTAGTCAATCGAATACATTTACTGCATCATTACAAAGTGATATTTCATTTTCATTATCATTTTCATGTACATTAACAATTACATTATCAATTACACATTCATTAACTATTTATGAAACACAAACGAAAACATTTTCATTATATATAAATAATTCGACATTTTCATATATTGAAACAGAATTTATTTATTACAGTTATACAGTTGTTATTTATTCGACTTATTATAATTATTATTCCAATTTCTTTACAATGTTTTACACTTCCAATGAAAATTCACCAAATGGAATTACGACAAATGCTTTGATTGGAATTATTTGCGGATCATTTGCATTTGTTTTGGTCATTGTTGGAATTGTTATATTTTTAGTGAAAAGTAATAACAAGAAAGAAAAATCGAAATCAAAGTTACAATTTAAGGACACGACAACGTCAAGTACAAAGCAAATCGAAGAAGTAAATAGTTTAGTTGAAGATATTGTGAAAGAAGATGAAGACAATTGGCTATGAATAAAATGTGTAATAATAAACATTTTTTGATTCAATTTTTATATAAAAATTATGTGTTGTCATATTAAATAAAATGAAATCATATTAACGAAATATCATTTTTACTTTAAAATGTTTTGAATTAGTGTATTTAAATATGTAATTTTGGATTTTATGATTTTTAAATAGTATCAATAATTTTGAATACTGATTGTAAATACATTTAATGTTCAAAAGCTTTTGAATGAAATTGGATAAACTTTACTTGAATTCATCATTCTCAAAATCGAAAAATATTTTATAAATTAAAGATACAATGTAATTGATTTCGGACATAAAGAACTCCTTATATTTTGTTTATTTCATATAAAATCATTAATATTCAAACAAGAAATAGCTGAATTGCCAACGTTTTAAAAAAGTATTAATTTTATGATGATGGAAACATCTTAGATAAATGAACGGCACACCAAATTAAAGCATAAATTCCGTTCTATAACATATATTCATTGTGTTATTTAAAAGTGAAAATATAATGTTTTAAGGCTGTTTCTTTGATTGTCGTTTTGAAAAATCGATAGAAATATTTAAAAATTGGTTTGAAAAACGACAATAAAACAACAGGTTTTTAAAAGTTTAACCGTGAGATTTTAAACTTTTGAGATAGCCGATGTATAATTGGTGAAGGTCTATAGATATATTACAAGCTGAAACATGATGATCTTTCTTTTATTCAGCATTTCGATCATGATGAAACGATTTATAACCGATACAAAGCTTATTACACCTTATATCATTCAAAAAGAAATATTACAAATACAAAACCACGAAAACATGAAAAGTATGACTTACAAATGTGATGGGGATGTATCAATAAATGAAATTATGAACAAAAAATTTAAAAGATTTCATAATAATTATAAAGTTTTGATAAACAAATTATTTTTAAATTTGATACCATATAATGAATCTACAATAGTTGTACATCAGAATTTTAATAACAAACAAAAAATTCCAAGAACATATTTTTCAAACATTTTGAAAAAATACTTCGAATTTGATATATTTGTCAAAAATGGTATATTTGATAAAACATACAACAAATCTTATGAAGATGTATATCCTATAAATCGTGAATTTTCACATTTTTTTATGATGCGAAACTACAACGAAGAAGGACCAAACATTTTGAATGTTTTACTTCATTTAACCATCATTTTTTCAATGACATTTTCGGTTATTTATATCAAATTTTATCAGAAAAACACAATTTCAGTTCAGAAAATATTAACGACCAAATATGCATTGAAAGTAAAAGATAAGAAAAAAATTGAAAATATTTTAATTTTTGTTATGTTTTTCATGAGTACTTATCAAATATATAATGAAGATAATTTAACACTTACAATCATAAATTCAAATGAATTTAATGAAATTTCTCAATATAAAAATATAACGAAATTTATAATTATCAGTGAAAATATTTATGAAATTCCAAGTGGTTCATTTTCAGAATGGTCTTCAGTTGTTTCAGTTGATTTTGGTAACTCAGTCACAAATATTGGGGGTTCTGTGTTTTTCGTCATGTTTTAATTTGGATACGATTATAATTGTAGGAAATGTTACAACAATTGGTGATGGAGCATTTTCAATGTGTTCATCAATCAAAAACATTACAATTCCAAATTCAGTTTCAGCAATTGGAAATTATGCATTTTCATCATGTTCTAATTTAACTTTATTAACACTTGGATATGGAATAAGAAAAATTGGAGTTTCAGCATTTGGGAATTGTTATCAACTTGAATGCATTTATTATTATGGAGATTCAGAACCAGAAATTAGTGAAAATGCATTTTATAATGTTTTAACAAGTGTTATCACATATCCAACATATGTAGGGAGTAAATTTGGAAATTTAGATGTTGCCAAAGAAAACACAGAAGGAACATGCGAACCACTTCCAACGCATTCATTTAGTCAATCGAATACATTTATTCAATCAAATACATATGCACAGTCAGATTCAATAACATTCTCAGAATTATACTCATTTAGTCAATTGAATACATTTTCTATTTCGAATACATTTACTGCATCATTACAAAGTGATATTTCATTTTCATTATCATTTTCATATACATTAACAGTTACATTATCAATTACACATTCATTAACTATTTATGAAACAAAAACGAAAACATTTTCATTATATATAAATCATTCGACATTTTCATATATTGAAACAGAATTTATTTATTACAATTATACGATTGTTATATATTCGACTTATTATAATTATTATTCCAATTTCTTTACAATGTTTTACCCTAATGTTAATGATAATCAAAATAACGATAATAAAACGACGATTATCATCATTTCTGTTTGTGTAATCGTTATAGTAATAGTCATTATCATATTATTAATAATATTTTTGAAACATATTCGAAATAAAAAAGAAGAAATTTATGAAAATGATAAATCAGAACAAAATGAAAACGAAACGACTAATACATTTACTACAGGAATAAGTAACATAAATATTGAAGAAGATCCATTTGCTGAAGATTTTCAAGAAGAAAAATTTATTGAACGAATATAATTTTCAATATTAGATATTTGTAAATCTAATCATAATACTGTTGAACTATTATCAATTTTTATCAAACATATATATCTGAAATCAACACACAAGAAACATATTATTTATTAGAGAAAATGATAGAACAAAACTTAATTGATAAAAACATTACTAGAAATATTTATTCAGAATATTTTTCGCATTACAAATCAGAAAAAGAAAACAAATATGCATATAATGATGCATTCGAAAAATCTTTTTTTTAAAATTATGAGGAGCTCAGAAAGAATGATTGGGAACTTCTTAAACTATTAATTAAAGATGAAGCTAATCCAAATGAAAGTACAAAAATAATTCGAAATGATGAAATAGGAAAACTTCAAGAAATAGCATCACAAAAAAATTTTAATTTTAATCAAATAATTAAACCATCACTTTATGAAAGATATTCATTTATTAATAAAGAAAATGTATCATGAATTGGTTATACAACATTTTTTTCATCAGTTTTAATGTTTTAAATATTTACTTATGAATAGTTCTAATGTTGATAACGCAGGTAAACATGAAATTGCATGTGAAAATGAAGAAATAGTTCATTTATGTGAACAAAATCATTCTTCATTTGAAAAATCATATGAAACAGCAATAAAGTTTTATCAAAATGATATTTTTAAATATATTTATGAAAATAAATTAGAAAAAACACAACCAAATTCAAAAAACAATAAAATGTTAGGAAACAATGTTAATGATTTGTGTTTTTGTTTTAGCATTGGAATTATAAAATATTTTGAAGAAGAAGGAATTAATGTTAATGATTCAACAAGAAATGGAAATTTATGTCTCGTTAAATATTTTCTTAGAAATAATCTAATTCCAACGTGCTCCAATTCTTCAAAGAAATTAACCCAAGTTATAACTGTATTGACTTGTCAAGTTTTCACTTTTTGTAAACATTTAAAACAAAATACAAAAAGTAGAACGTTAATGAAAAGGTGTCTGCAAGTAAATGCAGAAC
This sequence comes from Histomonas meleagridis, assembly GCF_020186115.1. Classification (NCBI taxonomy): domain Eukaryota; phylum Parabasalia; order Tritrichomonadida; family Dientamoebidae; genus Histomonas; species Histomonas meleagridis. Next base: position 1,600,497 of record NW_027150894.1, read on the forward strand.
ATTTCTCAGTTCTTGACGATGAAGGGACCCTTGCTCTCACGAGCAATAATAATTTCCAGGTAATAGATGTTGAGTCTAACCTCAAACAAACATTTAATCTTAATAAATCTATCAAATTAATTCAAAGTTCACAAAACCTTACACTCGGGACCGATGGTGCAACTTATGTCATGGACAACAAAAGTAACCTAACATCATATTTATTTCCTATTGGCTATGAAAATTCAATACCAACTTCATTTTCATATTCAGCTTCAAAATCACATTTGTCAATTTCTGTGGATAACATAGTTTTAGTTTACGATCTTACAAGAAAACTGGATTCTTCTCTTGTTGCCTTATTACAAGGTCATGATGAAAGAGTTGTAAAATGTTCATTTTTAACATACCCAGGATATGAGCACATGCTAGTTACCTGTGGTGAAGATAGCAGATTTATAGTTTGGGACTTAAACAAAAGATGTATATGTTATGAATCACCATATGAATCTTCATTTTCAATTAAAGCAGTTTCAGTATTTTCTTCAACGCATTACTTCGCTTTAACTTTTGAAGATGGCTATGTTCGACTTTATGATCCTTCACCAATAATAAATGGGAAACCATCAGTTTCGTTTGTCAAAATGATCAACGTTTCAAAAATTGAATTGGAAGATTTCGAAGAAGAGGAAGAACAAAGCATAATAATTTCAAAAGTTAAACCAATCAAACAGCCAAAACCATCAACAGCAGGTGTACTTCCTCCCTCAATCATTTCTGCTGATTCTGCATCAGTTGGTAGCCGTGAATATCTTTTATGTGCTACTTCTAATTCGATCATTGCATTAAATATCGCCACATTTGAGAAATTTGTAGTTACAACTTTTGACGAAGAAATCACTGAGATATCTTTCCATGGGTTAGTAGTTGCATCCAAGTCATCTTTTTCCACGAAAATTACAATTCAAAGAATTTCGATTGGTTTCATACCTGAAATTGGTTTAAAACTATTTCCTGAAGATCCTCCGCCCGAAAATTCCATTTTAATGACCAGTATTCAGCTTAAAACTAAGCAAACAACGCCAATTGCAACATTACACAAGAACGTTAAAAGCAGCGGTTATGCCAAAAAACCGCCATCATCCCGCTTTACCAACAAAAAGGTTATCAAGAAACCAGTCATCAAGAAAAATGTTAATCCTCAACCATTGGTTACAAAATTTAGTCCACACATGAATATGTCAAACACATTTACTCCATTTGAAGTACCAATTTATACAGCTGCACTTTCTGCAGATGGGAAACGACTTATTTGTGCAGACAATAATGGAACAATTGTGTTTGTAAAATCAAAATCAACACCAGCATATATTGGCCATTCACAACTTGTTACATCTCTTTCATGGAATACAAAACATGGATTCCTAAGCTCGTCGCTTGATAGGACTGTTAAGATATGGGATATTGATAGGCCAGATCCACTTCTTACCATCAACAAAACTAAGAGCGAAACGCGGGGCACCCCATTCACCGATGATGTCACTTTTTCATCGTTTTTTTGGAACGATAAGTTTATCGTTCTATCGTATGGCAAAACGGTTGCATTATATGGTTATCATCTTCCTTCTTTATCAAGTAATGCAAAAGCAATTTCAGAAATGCACCAAACTGGAACTTATAAGAATGTCCATTCTACCAATATTTCTTCTGGTAAAATAGTTTCTATGTCTGCATCTAATTTACCTTCGTCACCAATTGTTTTGGTTGTTAATAGTGAAAAATTAATTAACGCAATTGATTTTTATACTGGGCAAAAGGTTCTTGACATTCAATCACAACATGAACGACCTGTTCATACAATAATTGGAAATTATGGAGGGATTTATACTCCGCGAACATCATCAACGCCAGACCTAGCAATCACAGGCGCATTTGATAACACAGTAAAGTTATGGGATTTGAGATCTGCAAGATGTGAAAGAACATTTGTCAGTGGATCAAAAACAGTCAAAGTTGGAATGTGTTTTTCGCCTGATTCTAAGTATGTTGCTGTTGGAACTGATCGCATGGGAGTCGAAATTTGGGATGTTAAGCAAGGTACAGTTATTGAGAAATTGAAAGAGAATGTAAGAGGACATACTGTAACATGGCTACAATGGAATCCTGCATCAGGGAGATTACAATGCGGACTTGAAAATGGATCAATAAAAATATTTTCATGAGAAATTGCGAAATTGACAAATTGAATGATTTGCTAATACAAACAAATCATTAATTTTGGACAGCTTAAAAACGCAACATTCTAATTAGAATGAAACTTCTTTGTTTAACTTTTTGTTTCTGTTTGCACTTTTACATATCCTATTCAAAATAAAACTCAAGCAATGAATGAATGGAAAGCTCTCCAATTTGCTGAAAAAATAATTTTTGAGTTAGATAGCGAGAAAATTACTCAATCAATACAAGCGATAATTGGAATTTATGATAAAAATTATCCCTATTCTTTTAATCTAATCATTAGTCAAATGATATATTTATCATTTGTAAAGCAAAAAGATGATTTTGATACATATTTAAATATTATTAAAGAAATTGAAACATTAGAAGAAACAAATAAAAGTTCTTCCAAAATTTTGGATGTTTTCACACAATTTCTGCTTCATAAAAATTCACAAGAATCATATTATCTTCTTGAGACTCTCGTTTTACAAAATTTAATTGATTCAAGCGTCTTAAAGAATAAGAAAGATCCTTATTTTGCTCATCATATGTCTAAAAAAGATCTTAATAATTTAGCTCGTTATCAAATCGTAAAGAAATTCTTCGAAAACATTGATGAGCTTTCAAAAGATGATTGGAAACTTCATAAACAATTAATTCAAGAAAGAGGCAACACATCAAATATTACAAAAGCTATTAGAAATGATAATATTCAAATACTTCAAGAAATATCAACACAAAATAATTTCGATCTTAATAAAATAATTGAATTATCACTTTATGAAATAAATTCTTTTGTTGTGAATAATAAAATTACATTAATTGATTATGCAGCATTTTTTGGATCTGTTAAATGTTTTAAATATTTACTTATGAATGGTGCAAATGTAAATAATACAGGTAAATATGCAATCGCAGGTGGAAATGAAGAAATTATTCATTTATGTGAACAAAATCATTCTGTTTTTAAGGATTCATATGAAATTGCAATTGAATTTCATCGAAATGATATCTTTAAATATGTTTATGAAAATAAAATTGAAGATATTCCAAAATTAGAAGAACTTGGAAAGAAATGTGTTTTATATCATAACTATGAAATATTTACATTTTTACAAGATGAAGGAATGCAAATTACTTCTGATATTATTAATGAATCAGCAAAAATTGGAAATCTTTATCTCATTAAATATTTTTTAGAAGATAATCAACCTTCGAAAGATATTTTAGTTTTTTCATGTGAATCTAGAAATATTGAAGTTGTTCAATATGTTTTAACAAAAGAAGGAATTGATGTAAATGCTAAAGATATTTATTTGTTTTATTTGATATTTATTTTAATATTTTGGGATTTCAAAATAATATTTGGAAATTATTTAAATTATTTAATACAGCACTTATGAAAGCATCTGAAAAAGGTTATACAGAAATAGTTAAATTACTTCTTGAACAAAAAGGAATTGATATTAATGCTAAAGATATTCATATGTTTTATATAGAATATATTTTAAGAATTTTGGATTTCAAAATAATATTTGGAAATTATTTAAATTATTTAATACAGCACTTATTAGAGCATCTGCAAATGGTCAGACCGAAATAGTTAAATTACTTCTTGAACAAAAAGGAATTGATATTAATGCTAAAAATATTTATTTGCTTTATTTAGAATTTATTTTAATAAATCAATATTTCAAAATAATGATTTTTTGTTTTCAAATAATGTTTGGAAATGAATCAAATTATTTGATACTGCAAGTATTTTTGCAATTCGAAATGGACATAGTGAAATACTGAAATTATTTCTTGAACAAGAAGGATTTGATGTTAATGCATGTGATTTTTATTTATTTTAAATGATGTTTCTTAAAAAAATTAAATATTTTAAAATAAAATTTGGAAATTATTTTAATTGTTTGAGACATTACTTATGATTGCAGTTGAAAATAATCATATTAATATAGTAAAAATATTACTAGAACAAGAAAATATTGATGTAAATATGTGTAATATTTTTAATGTTTTACTAAAGTTTGTTTAAATAATTTTATGTTTCAAAATAATATATGGAAATTCTTTTTATTATTTCAAACAGCACTTCATTTTGCTCTTAATAATATTGAAATAATGAAATTGCTTCTTAAACAGAAGGGAATTAATGTTAATGTGCATGATATTTATTCATTTCGCTTCATATTAATATCAATAATATGGAATATCAAACGAATATTTGGAAATTATACAAATTATTCGAATCATTACTTATGCTAGCTTCTTATGATAATGAAAACGTAGATATAGTTAAATTACTTCTCGATCATGAAGGATTTGATGTTAACCTTAGTATTTATTTGTTAAATTTAATGTTTTTAAATAATATTTGCAAAATTTACATATTATTTTTGATGGCACTTAAAAGAGCTTCATTTAGTAAAAAAATTGTTCAATTGATTCAAAATAAAATACAAGCTTCAAAAGAAAAATGAGTAAATAGACGTCTCGTCATTATTATTAAAATTTTTTGAAAAATATTATTATTTTTTTTTTCTTTTTGAAAAAAATCGACTTTTGCTTGGTTTACATTGAGGGACCGTTTATCGAATTAAGCATTCAATTAATTTAACGGTTTGGTCGACCTTTCCAATGTCTACAGTAGTCGCAGCTGAACACAAGCCAATCATTAAGAAGAAGAAGACAAGGTTCAACCGTATCCAATCAGACCTTTTCGTCCGCGTTAAGTCAAGCTGGCGTCTTACCCGTGGTATTGATTCAAGATTCCGTAAGAACCAACGTGGAACACCTGCACATCCAAAATGTGGTTATGGAAGTGATAAAGAAACAAAGTACATGCTTCCAAATGGTTTCAGACCAGTTATTGTACACAACGTTAAAGAACTTGAACCATTATTCACCAATAACACAAAGTATTGCGCAGTTATTCACCACGCTGTTGGAGGAAAGCTTCGTCGTCAGATCGAAAAGGCTGCACAAGAAAAGAACATTTTCGTTTACAATGCTGGCTGCAGGATGAAGAAGGAAGAACAGTAAATCGCATTGCCTTATGTTTTTTTGTTACGTGTACATTGTCTTTATATGTTTCATTGTGGGAAAAAAAAATTATTAAAATATCATAAACGGCTGCTTCGGGGCGTCCCAATTTTTGAATATATTGAAATTTCTGTTGAGAACGATCATGTGATGAAAAGCTTGAATTGAACACCTTTTAACTCTAAGCCTAATTCCAAAATAAAATACTTATAAATATATTTGAACCAGAAAAAAAATTGCATCCAGAATTTGAAAATTTAATATAAAATAAATTGATAGAAAATATTTAAAGATAATTTTAAACATTTATAAACAGCCGCATTGGCTTCATCCAAATGCACTCGATGTAATGCAATTCAAGACAAATGTTTTGTCATGTGATATCAATTCCAATTTTTTTCAACTTCTTTATTTCTTTTTGTATTTTCACCATCGTCACCATTTTGTCTTGTTTTAATTGGTCCGAATCGCGTGTGTATTGCGAAATCATGTTTTGAATGTTATCGAATTCTTTTTGTGATGTGATGTGTTCGGAATCGGTTTCCACAGAATTTTTCAATGAAATAATTCTCTTTTTGAGAACCGAAATTTTGTTTTTTAATTTTTCTTTTTTGGAAATTATTTCTTTCAAATATCCAATTCTATCACTTAACACCATTTCTTCAAATGCCAATTTTTTCTTATTTTCAATCATTTCATTTTCTTCTTGAATATTTTTTCGTAATAATAATTTGATTTCTTGTAAATTTGTATTGTTTCCGTTTCTTCCTTTTTCGATTTTTATTTTTAAAATTTTATGGATTTCTCTTTGTTCATTTATATCATTTTTAAGTTTTTCAATTTCGTTTAATTTTTCGGATATTTTTGCGTCCAAATTCAAATTCGTTTCAGCGCTTTCGCGTAATGCGATTTCGAATCTTTTTCGTTGTCTTTCGATTTTCGTTGAACCATTAATTAAAGTAATTTTCTCAAGTCGTTCGATTGCGTTTTTTAAGTTTTTATTTGTTTCTTGATATATATTTAATGAATCGCGAATTTGATTTAATTTAAGTTCAATTAAATTTTTTTCTTTTTTCTTTTTATAATATAAAGAATTGTTTTTACTGTTGTTTTTGATTTTATTTGTTATTTCGTTTACATTCGCATTCGTAAGTTTTGTTTGTATTGGAATTGTTCTTTTATTAAACGATTTTTGTTTTGTGGTCGAAAGTGATACATAAAATGATTCAACAAAATCAAACGAAATGAAATTTTGTTGCTTTTGGTTTTTTCGAGTCATTTTAATGCGATTTCCAAGAAATTGTATCTCGTTGTTGATTTTCTTGAGTTTTTTCTTCGCTTCTTTAATCATTTGTTCAATTTCAGATTCTTTGAATTGCTTTAGTGAATTGACATTTAAGTCTTTTTGTTGCTTTTTCCCAAGCGTTTCAACATTAATGTATAAGTTTTTGGTAAATTCGGTCTTATAAAAACTTGTAATTGGTTCCGTTGATAAATCTTGTTGATCATTATTAGTTTTTTTATCATTTAATGAAGGTAAAATAGAACTTGTTGTTGGTTTGATTATATTTGCTATTTTGGGTTTGAAATCAACTGAAGATTTTGCATGTGTAAGTATAGGTCTTATAAAAGTGTCACTGTCGGTTTTGTCATCTATCGTTAATTTTAACGGTTTCCGTGCGCTAACGGTCGTTTTGCTGAAGAATTCTTCTTTCGAATGTTTGCGGATGATGTTGACGAGTTTATCAAGTTCAGCATTGTTGTCACCTTGATCGGAAACATCTAATTTGAAAGAGATTGTTTTGGAACTATTTGAGGTTCCAATTGTCACTGAATCAGAATTTTTGGAATATAATTTTTTCGATTTGCTTTTACGTTTTTCATTTTCTTTGCGCTTTTTTCTTTCTGAGTTATCTGCGCGTTCGCTGCTTATTGATTTTTCGCCATAACTTTGGTATTCTTCGTTCTCATTTCTATGGGGTTTTCTATTATTATATAAAATTGCTTCGCTTATTCTTTTTGGTTTTCGGCTATTACTTTTGAGTTCTTCACTCTCTGATTCTTCTTCTTTGATGCTTTTGGATTTGTTTTTCATTATTTGTTGTTCTTCGCTCTCTGATTCACTTTCTTCTTCGTTTTCATTTCTATGGGGTTTTCTATTATTATATATTATTGCTTCACTTCTTCGTTTTGGTTTTCGGCTATTGCTTTGACGCTCTTCAATATCTGATTCTTCTTCTTTGCTTACGATTTTTACTTTGTTTTTTGTTTTGCGATGTTTTCGCTTTTCTGATTTATCAGTGTATTCATTATGTATTGATTTTTCACCATAACTTTGGTATTCTTCGCTCTCTGATTCACTTTCTTCTTCGCTTTCCTTTCTATGGCGTTTTCTACTGTTATATAAAGTTGCTTCGCTTCTTCTTTTTGGTTTTCGGCTATTGATTTGACGCTCTTCAATATCTGATTCATATTCTTTGATGCTTTTGGATTTGTTTTTCGTTTTTTGTTGTTCGTCGTTCTCTGAATCGCTTTCTTCTTCGTTTTCTCTTCTTTTATGCTTTTTGCCTTTGGATGATACTACTTCACTTCTTCTTTTTTGTTTTTGTTGTTCTTCGCTCTCTGATTCATCTTCTTCTTTGCTTACGTTTTTTGCTTTATTTTTCGTTTTGTGATGTTTTCTCCTTTCTGATTTATCATCACTTTGGTATTCTTCGCTCTCCCATTCATCTTCTTCTTTGCTTACGATTTTTGCTTCATTTTTCGTTTTGTGATGTTTTCTCCTTTCTGATTTATTAGTGTGTTCATTATGCATTGATTTTTCATCATCGCTTTGGTATTCTTCGCTCTCTGATTCATTCTCTTCTAAACTTATGTTTTTGAATTTGCTTTGCTTTCTTTGGCGCTTTTTGCTACAAGACGATATTACTTCGCTTCTTCTCTTTGCTTTTTCATCACCAATTTGCTGTTCTTCGCTCTCTGGTTCACTTTCTTCTAAATTTATGCCTTTGGATTTATTTTGCTTTCTTTGGGGTTTTGTACAATTAGAAAGTATTAACTCGCTTCTTTCTGATTCATTTTCGTCAATGCTTCTGCTTCTTACATGACTTTTATTATTTAATACCTCTTCACTTCCTTCTAATTTTTCTTCATTTTCTGATTCATTCGAATAATCGCTTTTGCATTTTGGTTTGCTTTTCTTTTTAGATAGTGTTTTTTCGTTTTTTTCTGCTTTTTGTCTGTTATTTCGGTATTTTCCGCCTTTTGATTTCGTGCTATATCCGCTTCTTCTGCTTGGCTCTTCACTACTTTTTTGATATTCTTCACTTTCTGATGCATTGGAATTATTGCGATGACTTTGATACTCATCATTTTTATATTTTGTTTCATTTTTCTGATTAAATTGTTCACTTTCGGATTTATTTGTTTCTTTGTTATTACGCGTCGCTTTATTTGGTGAATTTTCTCTTATTTCATATTTCATGCTTCTGTTCTCGTTATTATTTGTCTGATATTCATTTTCTGATTCATCTTTTCCATTTTCTCCATTATTCACTTGATGAAGTTTTTCATTATTTTTATTTTTTGAAGAAATATTATTATAATTATATTGTCGACTTTCTTTCTCTTTGTAAGTTATGTTTTCATTATTTTTTCGTTTTTCATTTTGCTCCAATTTAGAATTTGTTTCTTTTGTTATAGATTTTTGGTTTTCTGTTTCATTATTATTATTATTGGATAAATCTAAAAAATCCTTTTTGCCTTTAGAAAAGGTATTTTTCCTTGTTTGCAAAATGTTTAAATCTTTTTCCTTTTCTTGTTTATTTTGATTGTCACTTTCCTTCACTTTTTGAATGCTTTCTGATCGGTCTGTTAAACTTCTTGTTTTCTCTGTAGGAAAATCAGATAATTTACCAGTTGAATCTGCAAAAATTCCATTGGGAGTTGAGCTTAAGTTTGAAGAATTTAATGAATATTTTTCTGAGAATTCAATAGAATTTCTTTCACAAAATGAACTTAAAGAAATGGCTGACAATACGCTCGACCCAAAAGTTAAAGTTGATGGGAATGCTGATAGAGCATAATCTTGAAAAATTTCTTCAAGATTTGAAAAGATTGGAAGTGCTGATTGAAGTTGACCGTTTAATTCATTGAAAAATTGATCGTCATCAACAGAATTATTGAATTGAGATTTAATCAGAACAATTTTCGCCATTTTGCTTTGTAATGAAGCAATTTGTTCTTGAATATGTGGCGGAATTTTGTATTTAGAAAAATCCATCTCTTGAAGATATTTGATGGCTTCTTTCTTTAACTCTTTATTCATATTAACAAGTTCATTTTTAAGAGAGTTTAACATAGTAATTTGACTTATTATCTCTTCTTCCGAATTTAATTTTTCTTTATAAGTCGACGAATAAGACTTTATATCTTCAAGATTAATTTGGAGCTTTTCAATTTCAGATTGGATTCTTTTGAGAGCTACTCCACGTGTTTTCTTTAATAAGCTTCCTGAATATTTTTGGAGTCTTTTAGTAGCTGCTTGTTTTTCTTTTATTGCATCCATTTTTAATTTCTCAAAATTTATTAAATCCTTTTGAATTGAATCTAAGTAATCACGCTTTTCAATGATTTCTCTTTGCAAACTTTCATTTGATTGAATAATACTTTCAATAGAATTCATTAATTGTTCGATTGAATACAACAATTCCTTATTTTGACATTGAGCTTTATGTAGCTTTTTAAGAGTGAACATGATGAAGGCTTTTTAATGAAATTCACGTTTTCTTATTTTCGGTGTGATTGAAAACGTATTTTTCTAATTAGCAGCTTAACGGTCAAAAATCTTTTTCAGATCACATGACATATGCTTTATCGTAGTGAAAATGCCATTTATATTCTCTGAAATATTCGTGTCATTCATTCAATTTCGAAGATAAAAGTGTCGCTTATTTCAATCAAAAGTGGTCACTTCTGTTTGTGAGGTCTTTTTTGAGGGGTATGTTTGCCCCGTAACGGTTGTTTTTTTGAAATTCAGACCATAACCGTTGTGCTCGGCCTTATTTGGTGAATCATATTTTAGATGTCTAAATCTGGGAAAAAACAAGCTTCTCAAAGTGCCGATTTGACATTCAGTGCAAGCAAGTCAAACTTCTCTGAATGGTATGAAGAGCTCATGGCAACAGCTGGTATTGTTGACACAAAACATTGGGATGTTAAAGGAATGCCAATCTTCCTTCCTTATGGCTACTCAATGCATAAAGCTATCATGAGCCTTTTCGAAGAAGAGTACAAAAAAATTGGTATAAAACAATGTCAATTTCCAGCATTTATTCCAAAATCATTCTTAACTCGTGAAGCAGAACATGTTAAAGGTTTTGAAAAAGAATGCTTCTGGCATGAAGATAAAATGTGTCTTCGTCCAACTTCTGAAACAGCAATGTATTCAATGTTTCATTTATGGGTTAAGACAGAAGAAGACCTTCCACTTATGGTCCAACAATCATGCAATGTTTACCGTTATGAAACTAAGAACACCCGTCCCTTAATTCGTGTTAGAGAGATTCCATGGAATGAAGCTCACACAGCACATGCAACTCCAGAGGAAGCCTACGAGATCCTTGACAAGTTTTGGGATATTGTTCATCATGTTTTAACCGAATGCTTATCAATTGATGGTCTCAGATTGAGAAGACCAGATTGGGATCGTTTTCCAGGTGCTGAGTACACAGATGTGTTAGATGTTGTCATGCCATGTGGCCGTGTTCTCCAAACAATTGGTTGCCATTATCTCGGACAACATTTTTCAAAAGTATTTGACATCAAAGCTAATGGCGTCAACAGCTATATGACATGCATTGGTGTTTCCACACGTGCATTAGCCGCTGTTCTTTCAATGCATGGAGATGACAAAGGTCTTGTTTTGCCAACAATTATTGCACCATATCAAGTCATCATTGTTCCAATTCTTAACAAGAAGACCGAAGCAGCCATGATTGAGAAAGTCAACGAAATGAAAGAAGCTCTTGTTGCTGCAGGAATTCGTACACGTGTCGATCTTAATCAACAAAAGCGTCCTGGTGAGAAATACTTCTACTACGAGATGAAAGGAGTTCCATTACGTATCGAATTCGGTATGCGCGACCTTCAAGCCGGCAACTTTGTTCTTGCAATTCGCGGAATTGATGGCAAACAAACCGTCAAAATTTCAGAACTTGTCCAAAAGTGCCAGGAGTCTTTGGTTCAATATGACAATGCACTTCGTGAACGTGCACAAGCTCATCTTAAGTCACGAATTGTAGACTGCAGCTCAATCGAAGAGATTGCTGATGTCCTTCAACAAGGAGGATTCGCAAGAATTCCATATTTCACAATGGATAAGAGCGGAGCGGATGGAGCTGACGAAATACATGAGAAGTGCGGCGGAGAAATTCGTGGATACAGACCTTTGGAACAACAACCGGGCGAAGGAGTGAAGTGCATCATCACTGGAAAGCCTGCTAAATACTGGGCATACGTTGCTCGTGCATACTAGAAACAAATAAAGAACTAAATTTTATCATTAAAAATGATAAATGATAAAGAAAATTAATGTTTTTGTTGCTTATAAATGTTTAAGAGGAAACTTTTGGATGTCTTTCTCTTTATTATTTTATTCCACATACTTTGCATACGAATGTTTGATAGAACTATTTTCTGCAATATCAATTTTTTCGAAAAATTTTGTTATTTGATTGGTACTTGTGTGGGTGTCCTGTTTAAACAGTGTGGAATCAATCACTAAATACTTTATTTTTTCCAAATAATATGTGAATTTTAGCTCAGCATTTTGATACGAAAAATGTTTTAAACAAGTTTCATGATAAAGAATATCAACAGCATTTGTATTGATAATGAAAACATTTTGTCTTCTTCAAAATGCGGTTATTGCGGTTTTGTTGAACAAACCTTGTCAAATTCATAACAATGGATTTCTCTTACTTCGAAAAACTTAATCAAAGAAGATTCATTAAAATGACAAAAATAGGACATAAGCAGCGTCGCCTTGTAATTTATCCAGGTTTTAAAAACTTTATTTCAAGAATTGTCGATGGTCAATCACTTCAAAGAAGCTTTGAGCAAATCCATTTCTTTGACAATGATTTTACCTTTAATTCTGATGAATGCTATGCTTTTATTATCCCACCTGAAATCCCAGTAATTCGTCATATCATGTGGTGCAAGGAAAACACAGAGTCTAATCCAATGGTTGAACTTTGGTTCCAACCAAGAATCAATGAAATAGTCACTGCCTTTTTAGTTGATTCCAATTTTGCACCTGAAGCAATTCTATCAAAATTTCCAACAGAAGAAAACTCTGCGTTAAAAAATGGCCAAACACCTGTTGAAAACCTCTTTATTTATAACCTAGAATTAGATGTTGTTCCACTTGACAATGACGTTTTGACAATAAATTCACCATTTTCATTTATGAGGGCATGGACAATGAATGATCTTACAGTCGTCTCCGAGTTTAGGAAAGCCCTTGATGTTATTAGTAACTACATTGGCTTTGCTAGTATCAGTGCAATTGGAAATTTATCTACATCAATTGCTAAAACAGTTCCTACGCCCACCAGCACCAACACAACACATTTGATATTGATAGACAGGTCAACAGATCTCATTACTCCATTAATCACACAAATGAATTATGAAGGATTAATTGCAGAATTTCTTGGAATAGACTGTGGTGTCACCTCTGTCGAAAACGAGTCTGGCAAAAAGCAACTTCAAATCCTTTCATCTCAAATTGATAAATTATTTGGATACATCAGATCAATGAATCATACCGAAGTTTCAGCTGAAATTGAGAGCCGTACTTCGCAAGTCTCAGAGAAGTTTAGTAAGAAGGCATCTAATGCCGATGAAACTGTCAGTCTATTTCGTGAGACTGCTCAAGCAGCGCTTGAGAACCAAACATTAGTTGACCATATTAACATCACCACTAAAGTTTTAAACATGATGAAACAATCCCGTTTCTTCCGTCGTATGATGAATTCCGAAGCTGACGCATTAAGTGGCACTTTTGATCTAAACGGTCTCTATAAAGAGATGCTTGAATACGGAGAAGATTTCCGTCGTGTTATCCGTATGTTATGTCTTGAATCCTTATTACGTGGCGGAGTCCAAGATTATCCTAAGTTAATTAATTTCATTGTGTTTAATTATGGATTTCAAATGGTACCATATCTTCTTCGTTTACAAGAAGCTGGACTTTTTGGACAAAGCGGACCTAAGTGGAGCCCATTTGTCAAGAATTTCCAGCTCTTTGTAAGTAATTACGAAGAATTAAATGATCAAGCTGCATATTGTTATCTCGGTTATGCACCTCTTTCGGTTCGTTACGTCCAACGAATCATCGGAGGAGAGTTTGCGGCTGTGAATAAGGCCGTAACTGAGATTTTGCAACAAGAATGTTTGCAAATTGGAAAAGTGTCAAACAATTTGGAAGGCGATTTTTTGATTTGCTTCGTCGGAGGATGCACTCACTCGGAGTTAAATTGCTTCAGAAGGCTCCAGGAGAGAGATGTTGGATATCAAAACAAACATTTCCAGGTAATGACTACTGACATGATGAGTTCGAATGACTTCTTCGATCATATAGCGTACCAAATACCTGGATGGTCACCAACTGTGTGAGATTATGAGTAAATTAGTTGGCTATTATAATTTTATATTTTAACATAAATATACAATGAATTTAATCGTATTAACAAAATGGAATTGGATACGTAATTTGAACAAAACAAAAATATGAATAATTTACTAAATAAATAAAAATTATTTTCGTAATGTGAAGTGTTTTTGAATTGAAAGAGAAATAATCGTTTACAATTCAATTATTCTATCGTTTATATTCTTGAAATAAAAAAAGTAAAAAATTACATATATAGATTAGTTTATATTTTGAAGTTTCTTTTTCCTGAAAAGATTATCTTTTATACTTTTTGGTAGTGTATGCATTTCTTTCGCCTTGAATCCAATGACTGCTTTTAATTCTTCAAATTCTTTGTCATCTGTCTTAAGAATAGGAATCTTCCATTTCTTGTCATAATCTTGTATCAATCTTCTTCCTTTTATAGTAATGACGCTTTTGATTGACGTCGTATCTACTTCGTCATTAGTTTCTTCTTCATTAAAACTTTCGTTCAGATTCGAATCGTTTGACACTTTTTGACCGTTTGTTTGATGAGTGACTCTGTAAACAAAAGACAATGTTCTTGAGCCAAGCATCCAATTAATACAGAGTACCTCAATGGTGTCTTTGCTTGTTGGATCAAAACGTGATTGAATTACATCTTGACAAGAATTATTGATGTCAATAATTCGTAATTTGGTGAAAGACATGTCATTAATATCCCTTGGGTGATATAGAATAGCAAATAGATCTTTTGAATAAGCAGAAATTTGGAAAATATCATCAATTGTTTGGAAATCGGGTGTTGAGACTTGTGTCTGAAAATTTTTATGGAGATCATATATATAAAATGTACCATCAGCAGAAGCAATAAGAACTGAGCTATCTTCAGTTTCTCCTTTCATGTATGGAATAAATGAGATCTTATGTTTACCTTTAGCCGATTTACATAAAACATCACTGTAAGAAAATACTATTTCTTTTGCAATAGTGTCATAGATATGAATTATCCTATTAATATCTATGAAGGCTAAATATTTGGAATGTTGAAATTCTGATGAAAATGCAACAGAGGTAATAGGTACATCGCTAGAGTAAATTATTTCAGGTTCCCAAGAACATAGTTTAAAACGCCATAAAATTACTTTTCCATCGTAACCAGATGATGCAAGAATAACTTGATCTCTTTCGATACCAAATGACAATCCAAGTACATCATTTGAATGCGCATGAATAGTAAAATTAGTGGTATTTGAAGGAAGAGAAGAAGATTCATTTCCTTGAAGATCATTTGGTGAAAAGCCCAAAGAAATAGGAAACACATTAATGGATCCGACAGAATTGCCTATGGCTAGATTTATTGAAAAACGATCAACGGCAACACATGTAACACTTGGCTCCATTTGGTCTGGTGAACGTTTAAACCCAAGAAACTTGAAAAAATACAAATATAATAATAATTAATTATAATCACTATTAGAATCAAAAATATTAAAAAACAAAACACTTCGAGCAAAGGGCCATCTATCTATGTATAAATTTTTACATTTAAATATTAATTAATTAAATTTAAACTAATACTTTTGATCCTTTACAAAAAAAAATTACATAATATTAATAATTATTCTATGTCAATCAAAAATAAAAATATTTATCATGAATAGAATGTTTTCTTGTGTTAAATTTAAACACAGTTAATTTATGATTTAATTTTTGTTCATCATATTTGATACCATCTATATCCTAAAGAAAATTTACAATTCCCTTTTTCTTCCTTTAGCTACAATTAAAATTGCTATATCAAATTATTTTAAAATATTCCAAATATTGATATAAAATATCAAAATATAACAGCAAAAATTATTTTATTTAATTAGATATTTTTGGCATTAACATCAATTCCTTCTTGTTCAAGAAGTAATTTAACTATTTCTGTATGACCATTTGAAGATAGAAATATAAGTGCTGTTCTGAATAATTTAAATAATTTCCAAATATTATTTTGATATCCTAAATTATTAAAATGAATAATACAAATAAATATCTTCAGAATAGCATCAATTCCTTCTTGTTCAAGTAATTTGACAAATGGTGGAATATTATCTTTATTAAGAAAAGCTTTGACAAAGTATAAATTATAATGGGACGATGTTTCACAAATAATATCATCGTAAATTTCAGTTTTATCTTCTAAAAATGAAAAAAATTGATATTTCTGTTTGAATGCATTTATTTCCTAAGGTATTTATAGTATTTCATATGAAATTTCCTTATCAAATATATTCATTATTGATTCAACTGAAGATTCAATATCCATGTCATCTATACTAAAAATAATATGAACCATATTACTTGGTTTGTTAAGGCATTCGAATTTAACAATTTACAAAAAATGAAGCGGCTTGAGTGTTTAAAGTATTGAAATTTAAACATCGAATTATGACGAATATTGAAATCACATTATTTAAAAATAAATAATAAACGGTATGATAAATTTAACGGTCTTTAAAAATATATGAATGAAAATTTAACAACAGATTTCATTATCGAGTTTGTAATTCACAATATTAAATGTAAAAACTCAAAATGCTTGCCAATGCCACTGATTGTTAGTGTCCCAGGCTGCACTGATTTTGTTATTAATCCAAAAATTGCAACTGTCTGTAAAATAAGTTTCGAAAGTGGAAAAAGACTTAAGTTCACACACACAAACATGAAAGCAATGAAAATAGTATTTGCTTTAGTTGAATCATTTAATAATAAGATAATTCATGGTTTTTGTTGTATTGACTTTTTTAATTTCCTTGATTCAATAGATGACTCAACACCACAAATTTTCAATGTAGAAGCAACTCTTGTTACACCTAATGGGAAAATGTTTGGAATTTTAAATTTTTCATATCAATTCTTCAATATGGAAAGCTTCCAACAAACAAAGGAAGATCTAGCTATTTATTCTACGAAGGTTTCTGCCACAAAACAACAAAATTCATCTATTTATACTCCTCGAAGAAAAATATCATTCCGTCCAACATCGCCAATTTCAGCATTTTCAGAGTCAAAGCCTCACACTCCTACATCGAGTAGGAGCTTTAGAACACACTCTGTTACAGATTCTTCAATTCATGAAAGATATCTATCCAAAAGTGAAACAACTAGTAAAAGCTCAAGCACAAGAACACCGCGCAGTGGAGGCGAAAATAGATCAAATACCAGTCCATTTTCCAGGAAAAGTCGTACTTCATCTTATCATTGATTGATTTCACAAACTTTTTGTTATTAATAAAAAAAAATTGCGTTAATTTGTTTCTTTTATAAAATCACCAACAACGATTTTTATAAGTAATTTCGAAAAGTTAAATTAAAATTCAATTATTACAAATTAATTTCACAAAAGCTTAACTCTAATTAACGTTTATTTTTTAGATTTTACAGGTTTGAAGAAATCTGAAATTTGTTTATTGTTGGATTTCTTCTGTGGCTTCTTTTTGTTCTTTGGCTTCTTCTTTTCTTCATTTTCTACGACATTGTTGACTAACTGAGTAATGAACGATTCTGGATAAATCTTTCGGAGCTCATTTTTAAGATTATTTGCAATATCAGTTGGGATTGAATGTCTAAGAATGTCATATGCAACTTCTATTTGGAATTTATCTTCAAGTGGATTTTGTTGGGAAAGGCAATTCATGAGAAGTTGGGTTTTGTTAATAAGAAATTCATAAGTTTTGTTTGCTGAAAAGTAATAAAGAGGGCCTTCACCCATATCAAGAGAATCACATATAGTTGAAATATGCGGGATTAAAATTTCAGCAATTGGTTCTAATTCAGTTCCTTTAAAAAATTCGTCAGCAATAAGCATTTGTTTTCCCCTAGAACTAGCAATTGGAATAATTAAAAAAATTGGGTGCATTTTTAATGGTACTAATACAGCTCCATTTGAAACAAATTGTTCTCCAACAAACCAAGAAGAATGAGGTCTATCGATAATTGATAATTCATAAATGGAAGAACCATTTACTAAAAATGTATGTTCTTTTCCAGTTCTAGGGTGATGAAAGGTATAATATTTTGCTTCTTCTATTAAGTTTTCTGGGGAAAAAGCAACCCTCATTGAACCAGAGACTAAGGGGCGCCCCAAATCCGTTTATACGAAAACGTTAAAATCCACCTGACCACAGATTATATGGGAAAAATTTGCAAATCTCTTGTATTAAAACAAACATACGAAAGCAAATGGACAAAAGATAGAATAAAACAAATAAATAATGGCTATTTTGCTGCAATTCATGGTTATGATTTATTAATTATTGATATAACTTCAGGTGAAACATTTGCAAAATTAGAGGCAGAACAAGAATCTGATGATACAATATATGATTTTGTTGTTGATCCACTTCTTCGTTATGCAATTACATCACATGTATCACAACTGTTAAAAATGTGGATTCCGCAAAATGATGAATGGTCAGTAGTTGCTCAATGGAAATGTCCTGGTAGATTTCCTGGTAATGTTCAACTTGATCCATCAGGTCAAATTCTTGCCTGTTCCACAGCCGCTTCTTCATGTTATCTTTTTTCATTACAAAACCAAAGTCTCATTCGTCGTTATGATATTCCCAAAGGCCAAACCACATATATGACATATGATTCTGCCGGACATTTATGGATTGGCGATAATTATGGTCATCTTACTGTCATTGATCATGAAAACAAGAAGACCAAAGTCATAAATAATGAAGATTCGCATCATCAAGCTGTTACTTCGATTGTATCATTACATCCATATGTCATTACTTCGGGTCTTGATGAAGTTTTATTAGTATTTGACACTGATGGTGATGTTATCCAAAAGCCCGTTGCTATAATGTACTCCATTAATTCTATTGTTGTTGATCCCGAACATCAAAACACTGTTTATGCAGCCACAACAGATGGCATCAAACGTGTAAACATTAGTGAGTTACGAATCCTTAAAATCAATTCCACTGAAGTCGATCAATTATTATATTTTGATCAATTATATTCATTTGATGCAGATGGTATTTTAAAGACGGTATTTAATGATAATCCAATTTCATATTCGTTAACATTTAATCAAATTTATGATATTTCATATGATGAAAAAGAAGATGTTATAGCAGTTGCTACATCATCTAATCGATTTTTAATACAATTATTAAAGGATCATCAAGCATATCAACTTTATGGCCATGAAAACACTCCGTTATGTTTAACGACATTTAATGGATTACTTTTAAGTGGTTCCAAAGATACAACTGCTAAGTTATGGTCATTAACAGAACAAAAATTATTATGTACATTAATTGGTCATACAGAACCAGTTACAGCAGTAAGTTTTATACCGAAATCGAATTGTGTATTAACAGGAAGTTCGGATAAAACATTAAAACTTTGGCGTCCAGTTGAATCAGTTACTGAAATTAAATCTGCTTTAGCATCCGTAATAGCGCATGATAAAGAAATTAATACTATAACTGTATCAATTGATGGCAAATATATCGCTACAGGTTCACAAGATAAAACAGCGAAATTATGGAAACTTGAAAATGATACAATAACATACTTAAGAACATTTGTCGGACATAAAAGAGGAATTTCGAGTTTAGCATTTTCATCTGTTGAAATGGTTTTAGCGACATCGAGTTCCGATAATAGTATTAAGTTATGGAATATCAATGATGGAACATGTATCTCAACATTTACTGAGTTTTCATCGACAGTATTACGTTTAATGTTTATTAACAATGGGTTACAATTATTAACATGTGAATCATCCGGAACTATTAAAGTAATTAGAATTAAAACTGGAGCACCTGATTTCATTAATGATTCATCACATAATGGACAAATTTGGGGACTTTCCATTATGAATGATGATTATGTTACTGCTGCTTCTGATGGTAAAATATGTGTATGGAAAGATAACACTGAAGAAATCGAAGCTGCAGAACTCGCGGCAAAAGCTGAAGCTGCTGAAGCTGAACAAGAACTAAAGAACGCTTTAAATAATGACGAGTTAGTTAAAGCGTTAAGAATCGCATTCAAGTTTAGAATGCCAAATAAGTTACGCCTCATAATACGGAAAATTAGCGAAAGTGGATCAGACGCATTGTTGCAATATTTCACGGAATTGGAGGAAATTCCGGACTTCGTACAATGGATCGATTACATCGCTAAATGGACAACAAACTCAAAGTGGGCGGACGACGCAACAGAGGCATTGACTGCTTTGCTGAGAGTGAAAACTTTGGACTTCTTCATACATTATAAAAAGGAGTTCAGAGAGAAAATCGATGCAATGATTCCTTACTTGGAGAGACATATGGGAAGATTGGATAGATTGGCGGTGCAGGCGTATGCTATCGATGATGTGATTAATACAATTTCTAATGAATAAATAAATAAAAATTTGGTAAATAAATATTATACAATTACAATAAATTTAATTTTCCACTTGATGTAATTGTGCGGAACAAACGTAGAATTAATGAACTCAATCGCAAGACCATTTTCAGTGATTTTTATATACTTTTTTCGCTTAATTTTGTTTTCAATATTGAATTTTAATGTGACCAATTCATGATATAACAACATAATTGAAGCATGCATAACTAAATATAAATATATTTTCGAAAATTTCACACCCCACCAGCCCAGAGGACAATTAGAGAAAAATGTTTTTTGTGAATCAATAAATATATATACTTTTAATTGGAGATAACAATGAGCCTACTTTTATTATTTTATTTATGAATTAAAATATTTTCATCTCAGCTTGAACAATTCAACTTTCTGATTATTTAAACAAATTTGAATTGATATATCCGTTATTAATATTTTCCACATGGGACCAAATGAACATTGCGACTGGGAAACACATCTATCAATAAATCAAGAAATTATTAGTTTTAATGAAGAAAATTTCTCTAAATCTTTAGGTTTAATAATCAACAAATTTGATGAAATCCATCCTTTATCTTATGATTTAATTATTATTAAAATGATATATTATTCCTTTGTAATTAAAAACAATAAAAAGAATTTATTTTTGAATATTATAAAAGAAATAAGAACATTTGAAGAGTGTAATAAAATCAAATCGAATATATTTGATATATTTGGACTATTTCTTAAAAATAAACATACAGATTATTTTATACAGCACTCACGTTAGCATCAAAAAATGGTCATATAGAAATATTTAAATTACTTCTTGAACAAGAAGGAATTGATATTAATGCTAAAGATTTTTATCTAATATTCGTTCTAATAATAAGATATTACAAAATAATATTTGGAATTTATTTAAAATATTTCAAACAGCACTTATGTTAGCATTTGAAAAATGTTATACAGAAATATTTAAATTACTTCTTGAACAAAAAGCATAGATATATTAATATTTACGATCTCTGTATTATAATCAATCTTAAAACAAATTCAAAATCTAAAAAGGTTTCAAATTAGAAATTATTATAATTGCATAATGAAATAGAAATTCAATTTTACTAAACAAATTACTTATTTTTCATCAAAATATTTTCACTTGAGCAAATTGATTCCGAAAATATTTTCAAATTTACCGATTTTTCGCTATTTTTAATCATTTTCTTAATCAATTTCAACTCATAAAATGAAATTCCTCCCAAAACAATTACATAAACCCCACTAAAGTCCTTTAAAGTTTTCTTTTTGGAGCTAAAGAACTTACTAAATAATCCCTCAGCAGGTTGAATTCCATCTTCCAATTTTACGTCATTAAAAATTATTCCTTTTAATAACTTTGGCAAATAAAACAAATCCTCTAAATTATTTTCTTTTTTCTGGTTAAGGTTACAATTCGATTTACAATTTTCGAAGATACTTTGAATTTCATCCTCATTTCTCATATCGCTCATGCCACTGTTACAATTCCGAAAAGCGGTTAAAACCTCAGAATTAATGTCAAAACCGCCAAAACAATGGAGGAATCCAATTAATGGCAAACTTTTCCGCAAATCATACGAAACAGTAGAGATTAAATCTTCAAAATCAGCACCCTGGAGGATCGAGCTTTCGAGTTGTTCAAGCTCGATATCATCTGATGAGTCATTAAATATATGTGGTAATGATGGATGTGCTTTAGTTAGCTCAAATTGTTCATTAGGCGTGAGGCTTTTCCAATGCTTTAGTAAGCTGTTATATGTTTTATGTGTACTTGTGAGTTGGAAAAATTCGGAGATCTGATTAAGAAGTTCTTGTTCACCATAATTTAACTCAGTAGAAATAAATGTGGAATCAATGAGAGTGGAAACAGTGCTATGTGATGAAGATTTATCAAGATATGATCCTTGATGTACAAATAAAGGGGTAATAATTTCGGAACGATCAATAAGAAATACAGCTGTGGACACCTCACTATGCTTAGTATTCCACCCAGACTCTAATAAACTTCGAATTTTGTTGCTATAAGGTCCATAACTAAAAAATGATGTAACAGAATTATCTAAAATGGATAATAAATTGTCTGTAATAACTTGGTCAGGGATGTCAGTTCTAAGGCCTAATTGTATTGGAAGTGTTTTTGGAAAGATTGGTAATATTTCAAATAAATCATCTATTTGAATGGAAACTTGTGGAATTGTATATTCAATGTCAGGAGTTGTTCCTATTATATGAATATCAAACCCAAAATTATCCAAGATTTGAATTTGATTATCATAATTAGATATTGGTCGAGTTATAAATAGAGCAATGTGCTCAAAATCTATAGTTGACATAAGACGTTCGATTAAAGATTTTACTTTTTCAGGATCACCTAGAGTACAAATTAATAAAAACAATGAAGGAACATATTTCATTATACCACCAGAAAGAGCAATTGCATCTGATGCTTGTTCATCGGCTAATAAAATTGTATTTTGAGGAATTTCGATATCTTGGAAAATATTTATGTGTTTCGCCATTTGTCACTTTTTAATATAGTGTTGAAACAAATTTAAAAGGTTTAAAGCGGCATAAAATGGTATTCAAAAAGTCACTTTTATTGCCGCCACCAAATGAACTAAGGCGGGCCCGCCTAATGATTTATCATTTTTTGTTAATGAGTTCTCAGGAAAATGATGCATTTTATTCTCCATCAGAAATGAGCTCTCCAATACATGTTCCTGAACTCAATTTAGCTACAGAAGAAAAAGGTTGCTTGATTTCAATTAATCTTCAAGAACAACCAAAACAAATAGAAAGCTACTTATCTTCATTTACAATCCGTCCAAAAAGGCAAGTAAGCTTACCAAAGAAGCCTTATGTATTTAAGCCATTTCAATCATTTTTCGAAACTGAAAATGTTGTTCAGCAGCTCCACCTTATCTTTAGCGAAAAGGAAAGCCAGAAACATGAATAGAAGCCTAATTTGTATTCAAAATAAATAAATTATATTTTTAGATTATTTTGGTTTCTGATTAATAATTTACATGAATTCGTTTAATATTGTAAAGCTCTTAAGAGTTCATGGGTTAAATGAACAAGTTAATCGTGTTCAATTTGCAAATTGATTAAAATTGAAAATATTTCAAATTATTTAATCATTAAAAAGTTTTTGTTTGTAAAAGAACTACACACGTTCAGTATTGGTATAAGATTTCTTTCCAAAAAGAAGTTAATCAAAGCATTTAGTTGAACGTTAAATTTTTATTTGACACTTTTTTCAATACGATACGGTTTTGACACGCAATCAGCTATGAGTGGAAAACCAAAAGACCCAAACCGTAAGCGCCGCGGAAGGCCACCAAAGAACCACAATCGTAATCCTCCAAAGCAAGCAACTCCTAAAGTTGAGTTGCCCAAACAAGATGCACCCAAAATCACAATTTCGATTGAGCATCCAAAAGATCCTCTTCGCATTGTATTACCAAACGGTAACGAAGCTACACCAACAACAAAGCCACAAACTCAACCACAACAACCAGTTCTCCAAATCACACGCCCAACATCCACCAAATGCGTTCTCTCTGTTTCACCAGAGGCAGCGCAGCACATGCTTGAGCGCAAAGCGGAGCACACTTACACAATCAAACAAATGCGTGCTAAACGTCATACACATGAACTTGCATCTCAAAGTGTTTTCAGATTCCACGCCGAGCTACAACTTTATAAGCGTTATATTTCGGGCGGTGCTCATCGTAAGAAAGTGAATTCACAAAAAGCAAATATTGCAGTTCTTCAACAACGAATCAACAATATTCTTCTTCAATTTAATGTCAACACTTTCCATATTACATTCAACCAAATCTTATCACTTGGTATTGAAAGTGATACATTTGTTTTATCATTTGTCAATGTTGTTTTCAAGCAAGCAGCACTTAATCCAAGCCTTGCATTACTCTTCTCTGTTCTTTCAGCTAATGTTATGTATGTTCTTAAGCGAACTAAGTATGCAAATATGTTACGAAACTTATTCCAAGAACGATGCAAAGAATCATTTGCGGTACCTAAGAACGACACTGACAAAGGGACCTTCTTCTTGTTACGAGGCGTTGTAGTCTTTGCTGGGCATCTTTTCAGAGACGGCATCATTCAGATGTCACTTTTGTCTCAATTTGCGAATGAGTTAATCAAATCAAAAGAACCGAAATCGGTTCAATTACTGATAAGTTTATTCATTCATGGCGGAACTAATCTCATTGAGCAAAACAAAGAAATATTAACAACATTATCGAAACGAATGGAAGAAATTCATGATGAAGAAATCATTAATGAATATAATGAATTATGTGAAATGACTAAAACCGGTCTGAAAGAAAACGAACAAAGCGAAAGAGAATTAAAGCATCCTGAAATGCAGCATTCGCCTTCGATCGATCAAGATTTAGATATGAAATATCCTTCGCTATTCAAACACAGTGAGTCAATTCCAGCGCAGCTATCGGCTTTGTCAGGTGAAGAAGAAGACGATAAGACGATGGAATCTATCGTCGGCGGTTACCTGTACTCAAGTAATCCAGACGAATTTGCGGTTAAAATTGAGAAGATCGGTTACCATAAGAACGATCAAAAAACGGCGGTTGACTTGATTCGAGCTGTTGCAAAACAACCGGAACAAAATCAACTTGTGGTAAGTGAACTGGTGTTGTCGATGAGGAACGCTGGTTACTTCGATGATACAATGCTCAAAAATGCAATTAAAATTGTATCTAAAGAATTTGCAAACGAAGTAGCACCAGCTATTGCTCTTGGACGGATATACGCTATTCTGGTGAACGAGGAAATCACAACGTTTGATGACTTTGTTGATTTATTTGGTGATATGAAAGGAATTTGGAAATCAGTAATTCCTTCGATATTCACATTCGTGGACCAAATTTGCGGATCGTGGTTCGATAATATGATGGAAAGCCAATTTTGGAGAGATCTCGATTTCATCGATGCAAAGACATTCGAAGAGAAACTCGACAAAATGAAGGAATGGGACATTGCTGATGTGTACCCGCATTATGATGCAGCGAACGGATTCATACAACTTGTCAAAGAAGGAAAAGATCCGTCTGATTACATATCGAAACTTGACCAAACTGTAAGTCGCGACGAACTAACAAAACTTATCATACAGCAAATGGAGGCACTCGATGATAAGGAAATAGATAACGTCGTTACGAAGATGAAGGAGTTCTTCAGAGCTGAAAAGGAAATCATCGAATCAATGGCCACCAAATCAAAGGTCGCGGCGAAAGTATCCCAACTGCTTCAGTAAATGAGTTGAAGCTTACATTCGTTTTTTTGTTTTGAAATCGAATTTGATGTAAATGAGATACAATGTGACGCTGATTGGAAGTGTGATGAACACATAACCCGCGAATGCTTTTGCCTTCGAAAATCTATGGTAAGTATGTGTTTTAGTTGTGAAAACACGTAATTTTATAAAATGTGCCACCACATTTTTGATGTAAATCATTGAAATTGACAGGACGCGACGGTTATTTCAAGGAATAATTAAATTCATATCTGGTCGAATCAGGCTGAAAATTTTGTTGTAAATGTGAAATTAAAAATGTTTCAGCTCCTCATTGCAATTGTAACTTCGACTGCAATAACATATACAGTAAGATCTGGTGATACATTAACATCAATTGCACAACTTTTTAGTGTCACAATTGCACAAATTCAAGAATGGAACGGAATTTCAAATCCAAACTTCATTACAGTTGGACAAGTTCTTAATATTAAAGAAGCGAAAAGAACATATATTACATATACAGTTAAATCAGGTGATTCACTTTCAGTGATTGCAGCAAACTATGGACTTACAACGGAAGATCTTGCAATATCCAATATGAAAGCATACCCATACACACTTTATGTTGGAGAAGTTCTCTTAATTCCAGTTCCACTTCCAACACCATCACGATCGCCGACAGCTTCACCTTCGAAATCGCCAACCCCATCACTTTCACCACTAGCGAACATTACCACTGATTCGTATGTTGTTCAACGCGGGGATACACTCTTTAGCATTGCTATTGAACATCACACTACAGTTGAAAATATTTGTATTATTAATGAGATTAAAGATCCAAATCTTATTTATGATGGACAACTTCTTCAACTTCCGAAATCGACAGAATCTATCGATAATTTTTCTAATGAACCGATTGTCTAACAAATTTATCATTTCTTGCTCATCGCCTTCAAATGTTTGGATGGTATAATACGTCAGAAGCCATTGTCAGCGATCTTCAGAAATGCGTTGAAGAGTTCATCAGTAGTCGACAATCATTTTTACGTTTCATAAGTCACTGTGCATATAAATCGAATTTTGGATTATATACACATAACACCAAAGAAGATATTAATACGAAATACACAGGAAGTGGATATCTCCAAATTGAAGGGTATTCTAAATACGAAGAATTTTCAGAATATATTTCAGATTCGAAAGTTGTTGACGAAGGTCATTTGTATGTATCTGAACATTATCCATTTCTTATTTCAGGATATTATTGGAGACGCGAAGGTATTGACTCGTATTGCTGCCAAGGGATCAGTGAAGAAGAAATCGCACTTCGACTTTATGGGAAATATGAAGGAGCTGAAAACATTCGAGAATATTACCAACGCGCGCTTGGCATCTTCTAAAGATATTTATAGTGTATTTAAATGTTTTTTGTTTTTGTTACTTAATTTTTTTGTGCATGACAAAATAATACTAAATCTATAAAGTGTTGTTATCTATCGATGCCAAAAATTGAGAGCGCGCCGATCTGTAAGAACAGTTCGTAACGTTTTCATAACGTTCAAGTGTATGTAAATCATATAAAAAGCCAAAACTTATTCAACGCTTATTTGGTCGGGGAACTTTTTGATCATATAATGTGCACTTTTTAAAATCAAAGAAGCAAACACTTGATGAATAAAAGAAAAAATGATTCATATAAATCATTGTTTGATTAACTGTCTAAAATAGATGCAGTTGTATCAGGTATGGAGCACAAGTCCGCCGAAGGATTAAGTATGAAAAGAAATTCTTGATATACCAATGTTATCATGTAAAATCCATCGTTTCTTATATAAATAACTGTGTGCTTATGCTATTTATATGAATTTTCAAAATTATTAAAATTAATTTTTGAATTTTGGATCAAAAATATAAAAAAATAAATATGCATAACAAAATACAACAATATATTCAAGTAATCATTGGATTTCACTTGCGTTGCAAAAAGAGTTTTAACTTTCAACTTTTTATGCAATGATTCAAAGTAATATAAAATCTTTTCGTTATGAAAAATATTTCATAAGAGAATATTCTCGCACAATAACAAGCGTTTGTTCACCAATATCATACAACACCACTATCTCTATAATGAAAAACTTAGTCGAGCGACATTTATCGACTAGTTAATTAACCGAAAAAGTTAACAAAAAAAAAAATCAATAAAAACGATCAAAATCGATTTTGAAACGGAATTGAATGCTTCAAAGAGAAATTCGGTTCACAATTTTTTCAAAAATTGTGTAAGATAAAACTACAAAAGCATTAGAAAACTGATTTCAATGTGGTTCCAAAAATGTTTTTGATTCTATTAGCAGCGGCAAATTCAGTTGCAATAACATATACAGTAAGATCTGGTGATACATTAACATCAATTGCACAACTTTTTAGTGTCACAATTGCACAAATTCAAGAATGGAACGGAATTTCAAATCCAAACTTCATTACAGTTGGACAAGTTCTTAATATTAAAGAAGCGAAAAGAACATATATTACATATACAGTTAAATCAGGTGATTCACTTTCAGTGATTGCAGCAAACTATGGACTTACAACGGAAGATCTTGCAATATCCAATATGAAAGCATACCCATACACACTTTATGTTGGAGAAGTTCTCTTAATTCCAGTTCCACTTCCAACACCATCACGATCACCGACAGCTTCACCTTCTAAATCACCCACAGCTTCACCATCCAAATCGCCAACAGCTTCTCCATCTAAATCGCCAACAGCTTCTCCTTCTAAATCGCCAACAGCTTCTCCTTCTAGATCGCCAACAGCTTCTCCTTCTAAATCGCCAACAGCTTCTCCTTCTAAATCACCCACAGCTTCTCCTTCTAAATCACCCACAGCTACTCCTTCTAAATCACCCACAGCTACTCCTTCTAAATCACCCACAGCTACTCCTTCTAAATCACCCACAGCTACTCCTTCTAAATCACCCACAGCTACTCCTTCTAAATCACCCACAGCTACTCCTTCTAAATCACCCACAGCTACTCCTTCTAAATCACCCACAGCTACTCCTTCTAAATCACCCACAGCTACTCCTTCTAAATCACCCACAGCTACTCCTTCTAAATCACCCACAGCTACTCCTTCTAAATCGCCAACAGCTACTCCTTCTAAATCACCGACAGCTACTCCTTCTAAAACATTTTCTCCAACAGAAGCATTTACGCAATCAAACACATATACGCCAACAGAAGCGCCGCCGCCATCATCGCCAACTCCAGCTCCGACGCCATTGCCAAGTTGGACAACAACAGTAACAGCATCGCAATTATCTGCGTTTGGATGGTATAATACGTCAGAAGCCATTGTCAGCGATCTTCAGAAATGCGTTGAAGAGTTCATCAGTAGTCGACAATCATTTTTACGTTTCATAAGTCACTGTGCATATAAATCGAATTTTGGATTATATACACATAACACCAAAGAAGATATTAATACGAAATACACAGGAAGTGGATATCTCCAAATTGAAGGGTATTCTAAATACGAAGAATTTTCAGAATATATTTCAGATTCGAAAGTTGTTGACGAAGGTCATTTGTATGTATCTGAACATTATCCATTTCTTATTTCAGGATATTATTGGAGACGCGAAGGTATTGACTCGTATTGCTGCCAAGGGATCAGTGAAGAAGAAATCGCACTTCGACTTTATGGGAAATATGAAGGAGCTGAAAACATTCGAGAATATTACCAACGCGCGCTTGGCATCTTCTAAAGATATTTATAGTGTATTTAAATGTTTTTTGTTTATTATTTGTTATTTCCAAAATATAAAAATTGCATTTCTTTTACCTTTTTATAATTTGATTATTCTGTTAATATTTTCATTTCATTGTGTTCCAAAATATGAAATAAAAGACTTAATGCACATCTTTAGTTTATTAATCAAAATAAAGTATGAAAAAATTGTAAGAATATCTACTTGAGTGTAAGTGCATGCA
The DNA here is from genome assembly GCF_020186115.1 of Histomonas meleagridis. Lineage (NCBI taxonomy): Eukaryota > Parabasalia > Tritrichomonadida > Dientamoebidae > Histomonas > Histomonas meleagridis. Next base: position 1,630,153 of record NW_027150894.1, read on the forward strand.
ACTTTCCATATATAAAGCATATACATAATAATTTTTGAAGAAAAAATAATTGTGGCAAATGATTACTAAAACAAAAAGTTTTTAATTTCGCAATAAAAATTCGGCAATCCTATTTTACTAAATTGTTTACATATTAAATGTAACAAAACGATCAATAAGCAATTAAAATTTTATAGGTTCAAATTGCTTTTGAAAAGTTAACGAAATTTATTCCTTCCTCTCTGATAGTTGATTATGTTTTAATGTAAGTGAATGTTTATACACATATTTTATATGAACTAATTTTAGAACATATTGAAGGATGTGGATTCAAACATTTTCCTTATTTCAACTTGTTCAATTATAATTTTTTTAACACATAGAATTCAATATTAAATCCATAAAAACCTCTAAATTCTAATTATATATTTAATGTTGTAGATTATATATAAAATAACATGTTATTGGCAATTTCAATCCATAAAAAATATATAAATATTTATAATTTGTTAAATGTTTAAATTAAAGAAAATATTTTAGAAAAAATTGAAGATCTATAGTTCTTCTTTTGTGATCTGGGAAACTTAATACACTTTTTCAATAAATTATTATTGACTTAAACCGCACATATCATCTGGAAGAACATGCGAAAACGCAAAACAAATATAAGCAAAAAAGAAAAAATATTTCCCCAAAACATAAAACTAGAATTATTCTCTAAGCTTGAACAAATAATAATGAATCTAACAGAAGAAAATATAAATTTGTCAGCTAAACATACAATAAAATTATTTGATTTTAATTTACCATATTCATTTCATCTTGTTATAAGTAATTTAATTTATTATGCATTTTTATCACAAAGAAATAAGTGTACTACGTATTTTAAATTTTTAGAAATAATTCAAAAGAAAGAAGAGGAAAAAATTAATTCTAAATACAATATTATTGAAATATTCCTTAATTATATCATAAAAAATAATTCTCAAGAAGCTCTATATCTAATTGAGCAAATGATTCGACAAAATTTAATTAATGCAAACATTACAAAGATAATTCCTTCAAAATATTTTGCTCATTACAAAACTACAACTGAAAACAAAGAATGGTTATGTGGTGATCGATTTTGTTCAACTTTTGTAAAAAATTATGACCAACTTTCAAAGAATGATTTTGAACTTCATAAAAAATATGTTAAAAAAGGACATAATCCGAATGAAATTGCAAAAATAATTCGAAATGATAAAATAGAAAAACTTCAAGAAATATCATCACAAAATGATTTTGACTTTAATCAAATAATTGTACCATCACTTTATGAAAGATGTTCATTTATTAACAATCGGAATGTTACATTAATTGATTATGCAGCATTTTTTTCTTCAGTTAAATGTTTTAAATATTTACTTATGAATCAAGCAAATGTAAATAATACAGGTAAATATGCAATTGCAGGTGGAAATGAAGAAATTGTTCATTTATGTGAACAAAATGGTTCATCATTTATAGGGTCTTATGAAATAGCAATTAAATCTCACCGAAATGATATTTTTCTTTATCTTTATGAAAATAAAATGGATAATTTGTGTGAGGAACATGATACAAAACCTCATAAAAATTATCTGAAATATGAAGATTTAATAAAATTTTGTGTTATGAGTGGAAATTATGAAATCCTATCATTTTTAGAAGGAGAAGGAACTAAAATCAATGAATCTATCATCAAAAAATCAGCAGAAATAGGTAATATATATCTACTCATGTATTTTCTTCATAATAACAAGAAAATACCAAAAAATATTTTAATTTATTCTATTAAATCAGAGAATGCTGAAGTTGTGGAATATATCATTCTTAAACATAGAAAAGAAATCAATTTTAATTCTGTAAATATTTTTTGTAAAATTTCAATGCTTTCATACAATATTTGATAATGATTAATTAAGTTATTTAGAACACCTTTGATATATGTTGCTGAAAAAGGTTACACAGAAATAGTTAAATTACTTATTAAACAAAAAGAAATTGATATTAATGCTAAAGATATTTATTTGTTTTCTTTGAGATTTATTTTAATAATTTTATATTTCAAAATAATATTTAAAAATTATTTAAATTATTTAGAACAGCACTTATTTATGCATCTAAAAATGGTCATACAGAAATAGTTAAATTACTTCTTGAGCAAAAAGGAATTGATATTAATGCGAAAGATAAAATTAATTTGTTTTATTAGGTATTTATTATAATAATTTGATATTTCAAAACAATATTTAGAAATTATTTAAAATATTATGGACAGCACTTATTTGGGCATCTTCAAAAGGTCATACAGAAATAGTTAAATTACTTCTTGAGCAAAAAGGAATTGATATTAATGCTAAAGATATTGATTTGTTTTATTTGAAATTTATTTTAAAAATTTTATATTTCAAAATAATATTTGGAAATTATTTTAATTATTTAAAACAGCACTTATGCTTGCTACTTCATGGAAACGCATAGATATAGTCAAATTACTTCTTGAACAAAAAAGAATTGATATTAATACTAAAGATATTTTATTCCTTGACCTAAAATTTATTTTAATGATATAATATTTCAAAATAATTTTTGGAAATTACAAAAAATATTTAAAACAGCACTTATTTTTGCATCTAGAGATGGTAATTTAGATATAGTTAAATTGCTTTTGGAACATAAAAGAATTGCTTTAAATGTTATAGATGATTTTTATTTACTATAATCGATATTATTCAGAGTTGCTTTGGGTTTTAAGCCAAAATTTAAAGTTTTATTATATAATTTGAAACACCATTAATTTGGGCCTCAAAAAATGGTCATAAAGAAATTGTTAAAATACTTATTGAAAAAGAAGGAACTAATATTAATGCCAAAAATTTTTGAATGTTTTGTTCAAGGTTTAAATTAATTAAAATGGATTTCTTAATAATGTTTGGAAAATATTCATATTGTTTCAAACAGCACTTATAAAGGCATCTTCAAGTGGATACATTGAAATAGCCAAATTACTTTTAGGAAAAGAAGGAATTGATGTTAATGCTAAAGATATTATTTCTATATTTTGTTTAGAATTTATTTATACAATTGGATGTGTTATATGTGTATTTGGGATTTGTTTAAAATACTTGAAACAGCAATTGTGTTTGCAGCTAAAAATGGTCACACAGAAATCGTTAAATTACTTCTTGAACAAAAAGGAATTGAAATTAATGCTAAAGATGAATTTTTGTTGTTTTATTTGATATTTATTATTATAATTTGATGTTTTAAGATAATATTTGGAATTTACTTAAAATATTTTGTACAGCACTCTTGAAAGCATTGAGAAATGGTTGTACAAAAATAGTTAAATTACTTCTTGAACAAAAAGGAATTGATATAAATGCTAAAGATATTTATTTGTTTTATTTGATATTTATTATTATAATTTGATGTTTTAAGATAATATTTGGAAATTATTTAAATTATTTAGAACAGCACTTATGTTAGCATCTTATAATGGTTATACAGAAATTGTTAAATTACTTATTGAACAAAAAGGAATTGATATAAATGCTAAAGATATTTATTTGTTTTATTTGAAATTTATTTTAATAATTTTATATATCAAAATAATATTTGGAAATTATTTAAAATATTTGGTACAGCACTTATGAAAGCATCTGAAAAAGGTCATACAGAAATAGTTAAATTACTTCTTGAACAAGAAGGAATTGATATTAATGATAAAGATAAAATAAATTTAAATAATTTGAAATTTTAAAATAATATTTGGAAATAATTTAAATTATTCAGAACAGCACTTATGTTTGCATCTAGAAATGGTTATACAGAAATATTTAAATTACTTCTTGAACAAGAAGGAATTGATATTAATGTAAAAGATATTTATTCGTTTTATTTTAATTTTATTTTTATTTTTTTAGACTTCAAAACAATGGATCATTTACACAACCGCAGACCAATTCTAAAAACAGATTACCATTTGGGAGGTGTCTGGAAAAATATTTTGTTCAAATTTGTGAAATAGTTAGACATTGATAATAAGAAACACTTAAATAAGTAACATTTACATATGATGAACCAATCATTGATAATAAATATGAATATATAATTGAACTTTTGTTTTCCGTTTTTGTTTTAACACGAGATGAAGTAATAGCAAATGTACGCGATTTAGTCAATGTATTACTTTGTGTATATGTATCACTTCCTTCAACAGTATCATTTTGTTACTGTCATACCACAAAATGTTGAACTTTTATATGAATTTTGTGTCAGAACATATTTGATACAAGAAAATATGGAAAATATTAAACTTTGAAATAAATAACTTTCCTTTGTTGAAATATTCCAAATAAAACAAAATGCAAAAATGGGAATTGTTTATGCGTAAAGGTTTGCAACCCATGAAGCAAAGTCGTATCCACCATCGACTTCTTGAAGTTCGGACTTGAGGAATTCGACGTCTTCTGGTGAGAAGAAGCGTTGAAGTTGTGCCTCGGTGACGACTGGGTTATTTTGTGCGATAGCGCGGAATGCCTCTTCAGTTGTTTCCTTTGTTTCTGCCTTAGAGAAGCGGTCGAGCATGAACTTGACGTAGTTGTCGAAGTCGAGGGTTTCAGCACCGCCTGTGTACTTGTTGATGATATCCTTGCATTCATCATCGGTAGCTGGTTCACCGAGTGCTGTCAAGCATGCGTTAAGTTCGTAGTACTGAAGTGTGTTAGAGTTATCAGAGTCGAATGACTTGAATGTCTCACGGAATTCGGCGAGTTGCTCTTCTGGGATTTCGAGACCTTTAGCGGCAGCAATAGCGCTGTCGATGGCTGCGATGAGTGTGTTGATGTGTGCAAGAATTTGGTCGAACATGTCGACGATTGAGTCTGGTGTATATTCGGCATCAAGTTGAAGATCATTTTGTTCGAGCTCTTCGTATGGTGCATTGAGCTCTGAGACGGAGCCCTTCTTTTCTTCGACTTCATGTGACATTTGGATAAGTTTCTCACGCTTCTCTTCGTTTTCGCCATCAACGCCATTGACTTGTTCTTCGAGTTTCTTGGACTCTTCAACCTTCTCGTTGGCGAGTTGGTTGTATGATTGGATCTTAGCATTACGTTCTTCTTCTTCCTTAAGGTTCTCGATGTTAAGTTCAAGGTGCTTGATGTGTGATGCAACTTGTTCTGCGTATGACTCAAGGAGTGTTGTTGAGTACTTGGCTCTTGTGTTAAGGTTTAACTTGTCTAATTCTTCATATGGTGCCTTAAGTTCTTCGATTTCGCCGCGGATTCCGGTTTCCTTCTCCTTAAGTTGTTCAAGAACTGCTAATTGTTCTTCAACGGAGCCGGAAATGGAGTCGATTTCGCCGTGGACATCTTGGCATTTTTGAACAAGTTCTGTGCACTTAGTATCATATGCATTGATGAGGTCAAGTTCTGCTTGCTTAAGTTCTTCCTTAAGGCTCTTGGTTTGGTTGGCTGCTGTTTCATCAAGTTCGTTGAGTTTGTTGGTGAGGACTTCTGGTTCGAGACCTTCTGGTGCAACTGGTTCTGGACGGCCAGTTGTCTTGCACTTTGTGCCTAATGATGCCCATGTACGGAGTGCCTTAGCACGAAGTTCGACGATGTTTGGACGAACATTACGTGTGTACTTAAGAACATCAATAAGTTTGGCCTTGATGCCAACAACAGTCTTTTCATAATCACTGTTGAGTAATGAGTCAGATGCGGATTGCATGGCATCAATGGCTGCACGTGCTTCTTCGGCATATGTGTTCTTAAGATCGGCGATTTCCTTTTGGATGCCAATTGTACGCTTAAGCTTTTCGGCTTGTTGTTCAACCTTTGATTCTCCAGCAAAGAAGTGGAAGAATTCGGCAACTTGTGTAACAACAGATTTTTCATCTGGAATAACATCAACAAGATCTTCTGGATCAAGGTAGACTGTAAGTCCGATTTCATTGCATGCCTTGAATGCTTGTTCACAGTTGTTTGTGTGGTTGGATTGGTCAAGGGCGTTGTAGTCTAATAAGTTTGGACGGAACTTGTTGATTAAAGCGCAGAAGGCAAGACCTGATGACCATGAGTTTGTGAAGTTGGTGATGTTAACACCATCATAGCCTTGTGTGTTCTTTTGGCACCAGATAAGAAGTGCAGAACGTGCTGTGGCTTCTTCAACAGAGATATCTTCGATGGCGAACTTGTTGATGCAAGACCATGTAAGACCTAATGTAAGCTTTGTGTTCTTGTCAACGATATCATCTGGGCTGATGTTAACGAGTTTGATGCCCTTCTTGTTGGTGATGTAATCAATGGCCATACCAACATTTTCGATCATGTGATACCTGTTCTTGCATTCCTTGTGCCATTTGCCAGTGATTGGTTCCTTACCAATAATTTCGAGAAGTTGGATAAGCTTGACACCATCAGCAAATTCATCAAGAACGCTCTCGAACTTGATTCCCTTTGTAGCAAGGTGTTTAGCGCACCAACGTGAGAAAACTTTGATTTGTGTCTTTTCCCAGCCTTTATCAAGAATTGTCATGATAAAAAATGAACCGAATATAACCACCAGACAATGTCCGCAAATGATAACCACTTTTCATAGAAATTTCTATCGTGAAACGATCAAATGAGACAATGTGAAGTGAAGTGGTTTGTGTTGTCAAATCACCTGACATGGATTAAAAAATGCCTCAATGATCTTTCTGGTTAAATATGAAATCAACATTACACCACATAAAGATGACGCGTTAAAGTTTACGTTTATTTTTGAACCCAAAATACTATTATTTAGTTAACAACATTCGTGATACATTTAAGGATAAGTGAATAAATTTTTTGGCAAATAGATGGAATTGCTATGATAAGGTTGTGGAACAAATTAAAACATGTTTTCTTACACATCTTATTCTGATTAAACAGCTTAAGAGGCCATTTATAACTTTTCTTTGCCAAAACAGTCAAAAAGCTGAAACAATAACATAAACTTTACAAAAGCCATCAAATGCTTATTGAAAAAGTTCTCATTTTTTTCTGCCAGTTTTCAAATTTCAATAAATTTTGTAACTTTTAGGATTTAAACATTTTAATCATATTTTATTAATCATTTCGCATATCATCTATTATCATGCTACGTATATTTCTTTTATAAAAGTTACTGATTATTCATAAATTATTATTTAATTTTTATTTATTTAACATACATATTTAGCTGAAAATTTGTGCAAAACAATTGTTTTCATGAATTTTTTTGCACACATCTTCTAAAAAACAATAAAAATCATTATTTTTCTTTTGCAAAAGTAACTCGAACATTTGGTCCAAATTTAAATCAAATTTACATTCACAAACTTCTTCAATTCTTTGATATATTTGAACAAAATTTTGGGGATAAAGCAAAGCAATTACTGCCAAAGTTTTACCTCCATCCGTTAATATTAATTTTGGTTTCTTTATAATATTTTGCCATAAGAACAATGAAATTCTCGAAAACTTTGGTTCTAACTCACTTAAAATTTTATTATTTCTACTTATTATAAGAAAATCACAAAAATTGATCAGAACAGAAAAAACATTATTAAGATAAAATTCATTGTTAATAAAGAAACAAATAAAATTCATCATAAACATCATGAATTCATGGCCCATTTCATTTAAGTGTCGTTTAGTTAATGAATTAAATAATGAAATTATTGATAAAGTTGGATTTGGATATTGTGATAAAACATTAAATTGTAAAGTACTCAATACGGTGTAAAGTTGTTGAATCAAATTCAATAAAATCGGATCTTCATAAATTTGGAAAACTTTAAACATTACATAGTCATTATCAAGTAATTTAGATAATAAATCGGAAATTCTACGAATCAATTTAATTTTATATTCAAAATCTATTGATTCATTATAAGATTTAAATGATTGAAATACAAATTTAGAAATTTCTTTAAATAAAATTATTCCATTTGGAGAATTTTCTTCAAATGATATATTTTTCCTATTAAGAAATGAAAAAAGCATTTTAATTGTTGCATAAATTATATTTGGATCCAAGTTTTGATAAATAAAATTTAATATATTTGGAATTAAATATTCAGAAAATATTAAAAAATCTTTTGTTTCACAAATTCCGTATTTACAAATACTTTCTAAGTCTTTAATAAATATATATAAATTACAATTTTCTGAGAATGTGCTTAAAAATTTTTCTGTGTGGTAAAACTTATATGAAGCCATAAATAAGAAGCCGATAAATTCTTCTCTTGCCTTTTTATTTAATCCCATAAATAAAAATCGTTCTTCTGAATGGTTTAAGATTAAGTCCATCAAAGTTTCATTCGATGGGAATACCTTATGAAGATTTTTGATCGCATATTGAATTATAAGCGGTTTATCATAAAAAGTTATAACCGATATTAAATTCCTTTCAAATAATTCATTTGACATTTCAAAATTGCTAGAAAAGTGCGTTAACCGAAAAGTTGAAATGAATTTAAGTACTGAAATCTCAAGTGAAAAATTTTCTATTTTTTGTTCAATGAAATTTTTTGTTAATCGAATAATTCTTATTGCATCATTAAATAAAGGTTCCCAATATTCCGAAATAGTATCGTCAATTGAAGATGATGGCTCAAGTATTAATAACATTGATATAAAATTCAAATATAAAGAAAGTTCAATTTGATCATTTGTTTCATTAAATAAAGACATTATCATTGATATCAAAGAAGGAACGATTTGTATTAATCCTTTAACAGGAGATAAGTCCAAATCATCCAAAAATATAAAAACGTCTTCTAAATCGATGTTACGAATAATTTGTAACAAAAGTTCGATATAACTTTTAGTTAATGTTTCATAATTTTCATACAGAAACACCTTCACTTCAGTATCTCCCGATTTCATCATCGAAAATGATATACAACCCCAAAAGTTTATTAAATTTTGTAATGTTTCTTTGTTTTCATATAACATTTGAGCATTCGAAAATAATGAAATTGTCCAATTAAAACATTCTTTTATAAATGGAATAAAAAATTGATATTTATTTATTTCATTGTGTGTTAACCTCTTCGAAAATTGTAACAAAATATTCGATTTTAATTCGATTTCTTTTTGGTTCTGAAAAAAGATAATTGAATCTGTTATAAATTGTTCATAAACCAAATCTTTGCAAGGTGGAACTCCACGTTCAAATGATGAATTAGAAGTCATTACAAAACATTGGATACATTTTAGTGACATTTTATGTTCTGTTTTTGTATAAATATTAAAATATAAATTTAAGTTTGTTGGATCCGAAATGAATTGTCGCATTTGTGGTAAATGTGCAATTTCGTTTTCTTTTTGGTTATATGATAAACATGAAAGTGATAATTGTAACGATAAATCTAAAAAAGCCGAATTAGTTAATAAAAAATCTTTGGAAATATTGTAACATGTTGGTAAAAATTTATTTCCAAAAGTATTGAAGTTTGTTGAAAATTCACTCGGAGCGCTTGAAAACATTTGTATGGTGTATATTAGAAGATTGAGTCCGAGTGCTTGGTGATTTAAATCGGGATTTTTTAAAAATTGTGATGTTAAATTAAAAACTGCTTTGGTTTCGTCTGATTTCCAAAAGGTAACAATAATGACACCAAAAGTTGATGAAAGTGAACGAATGGTTGGTGGGTTAAAAGAATGTGTGTCCAAAACTTGAAGACACCAATTTGCAATTTGAAGAGCATAATTTAATTCCCACGTAATACAAAATTGTTGAGTTAATTTTAAAAGTGTTGATGATAAAAATAATTGATATACATCATTCGGATTTCTTTCAAGATAAGATTGACATATTGGAAAACTTGATGGATTTGTTTCAAAATCATGAATTCTTGATAAGATTTCTTCATTAGCTGGATTAGAGATTAATTCTTGAAGTTCTTCAAAGGAAATGCTATTCATTTACTTGAAGTGATTCCAAAATGTTCTTTTTAAAAAGAACGTTTATAAAAATAGTGACCGTTAAGAAGCGGTTTTGACAAAACCTCATGGGTTCATCTTCAAGTAAAGCAGAAGAAACTATGCTTCTAGATATTCTTATACCAAAAGCTTTCAGAACATGCGTGGATGATTTATCGACAGAGCATCTCACAGATTCCGAAAAAACAAAAATAAAGAAATTTGTTTATCGTTTTGTTGAAACATATTATGAATCAAAACAAACTGTCGGAGAGCAAATGCTACTTTCAGATTATTCAGATTTCTTGTACTAAACAATTATTATTATTATTTTTTCGAAATTTTCAATACAAAAATCAGTGGTTTTCTTTTTATTTAAAGTTTTTGGTTACTCCAACTTCCGTTGTATGTGTATTCACCTTCTGCTCTGATGAAAACAAATTGACATACTTTAACACCAGGCTTAAGTATAAGAGGTCTTGGGCTAAGATTGCAAATTTCAAGTACTTGCCTATTATTAATTCCTGGTGCCATTAAACTTGCTGTGAAATGAATAAGAAGTCCTAATCTAGCCATTCTACTTCTTCCTTCTAATAGTCCACACATATTTGGTGGCAACTTTACAGTTTCTTTTGTGATTCCAAGACATGATGTAAATGGTTTCAACAAAAATCCTTCACCATCTTCAACATGTACAAGTTTTGTGATTTTCTCACTTCTATAATCAACATCAGCTTCAAGTGTTATTGGCGTTTCATCTTCAAGAAAGATACGAAATTCATTCCCTAAAGTAAGATCGACACTTGCAGGTCCAACATTTTCAAGTTTGAAAGGTTCGCTTATCTCTATATTGCCCTTTTTTATTTCTTCAATTATGGCATCATGTGTGAGCACACAACCAATGTTACATAACGTAGAAGCATCAGAAGATCGTACTTGCATCCAAGTACGAGTTTTTCTTTACTTATATGGCCAGCCATCCATTTTCAATTACCGCTTGACCATCACAAACCGTTGTTGTAACGCTCGAACGTTAAAAATGAAAAAAGTCAAATGAATATACCACTTGCTTCAATTGATTATATATCTAATTGTATCTTCAGAATTTCGGTTAATTCACCCTATTATATATTTACTATGATGGTAATTTTAGGGCCAACAGTTGGATATTTTGATCAATTGAGGAAAATGATTATCAATAAATCTCCATTTATGTTTAATAAACATACAGCACTCATTCAAATGCTATCCAACTTATTGAGGTTTATATATTGGCAATTTGAACCATATATTTTTTATTTGCTTTGTCAATCAATATGCGTATTTTCATTGCAACTTATTCTTTCTTTTTTATCTTTTCACTATATGGATCCAGGAGAAATATTTGACAATGAACCATTTATTTATAATCCTTTAGGATACAGAATTCCAATACAAAGCGGTTCAGAAAAACATTATAATTTTTTCTACATATATAAAGCAACAACAGCAATGCAGTTTTTTCTGTCGTTGTGTTTATATTTCTGTATAATTTTATTGATCTTCCAGATTGGAAGTGCAATCATCGGATACAAAAATATGGCTACTGTTACAATCCTGCTCTCCAACATCATTGATTCATTCACGTCTCTTCCACAATTTGTTCAAATTGTATGGTATAGAGAAATCGAAAATGTTTCTTCTGTTCTTGTTGCTCAATTCCTTGCAGGCGACATTATGAAACTATGTATGTACATACTTGGTCACGCAGCATGGCCATTCAAGTTTGGTGCATCTTTGCAAACATGTTTAGATACAATATTATTAATTTCTTATGTCAGGCAAAAATGCTTTGCTCAGCCAACGAATCAACAAAGCCGAAGAAATTCTATGCAAGAGGAAATTCTTCCAAAATGAATACGTTTAATAGATTTATAAATATTTTCTATCTACGAACTATTTTTTTTTTTCAAATTGAACTTATGATAATAAGTTAGTTGCTTCATTCATTAGATAAGCTTGAGCGAAGAAATGCTTCAAAAGGAAACTTTTGTTTTTTGTGTGGAACAAAAAAACTAAATTCGCTTTTTCAGTACTTTACGTAATTTATAAAATGTGCGATTGCTTCAAATCAAATGCCCAACTTGAAGACGTTGATAAATCTCAAATGATTGAATACTCAAGGCAATTATTTGATTTATTCAAGGATGATGTGTACGTAACAATTTTTGATCCAGAATGGAAACCAATTTGGCAATCAGCTTCATCAGAAAATTTTTCACAAGAATTCCAAAGACAAATTGAAGATGTGGGAAGGTTAATTGCTAGCAGTGAAGAGTCTATCCTTCAACTCAATTCAGGATGGCGAGTTGACGAATTAACTTCTTTTCGTTTAACTTGTCATTCAAGTCGAATTTTTGTTTATATCCTACAGCAAACATATAGGCTTGTAGTAATCAACAAATATTCATCACATGATAATATTGAAGAGGATACAAATTTTGATCAAACCATAAAGTCACTTTGTCACAGTGTTTCAAATTCTATCTATGCTTGCTCACAAAGCGATAAAACTGTTTAGACTTTATAATAAGCTTGCGGAAATTTATGTTTTTCTTATAATCCCATAATTTCTTCATTTTTATTAGTAAAATCTCTATAAGTTATCTTTTGATTAAAAAAGCTTTCTAAATGATGTTAAGAAAGTTTTTTGTTTTGGAAGATTTCTTCGCTTTTTTTAACGTTCAAACAGTGTCACTTTTGAATAACACTAACAATGCAAATGACAAAAAAAATTTTATAAACATTAGTAATAATTCAAACAGTTTAATTATTCATGTTTCTTGAAGTTGAGCGTTTTCTTTCTTTTCACAAAGAAGAATGCAACGTAACAAGCAAGTTCAATGAATGAAATCATATACAAAAATGTCGGAACAAACGACGATTTCATTTCTTTAGATCTGCTTTTTGCTTCATCTGTTAAGTTATCATAGTCTTTAATTCTGTTATAAAATGACATCAATGTATTAATTGAATCATTTTTAGAGTTCGATAACGCGTCCATTGCGCATTGCGATATTGAGTCCATTTTATCTTTGACAATGTTTTTAAGATTTTTTAAGTCATCTTGAATTTCGGTGAATGATCGAGATCGCTTTTCCATTTTATGTTCAGTCCTCATCAAACTAACAGTTAGCGTTGCGTGTACAAGCCTCTGTAAGTCTTTAGTTGTTAAAGAATCTTTTAACCGACTTCTAATTTCAAGAAGAAGATCTCGAATTTCTTGCCCAGAATAATTGTTTTTCCCAGATTGGTCTAGTTTATATGAAGCCTTTTCCATTTCATTGATTATGCGCTCCGCAAGTGGGAGAACAGGGTGTGAAATTGGCTTTAAAAGTTTTCTAAGTTTACGACGGTTTGCATCGTCCATTTCGGTTTTATTGAATTTTTCTGTGTGATTTGGGGGGATCCTTGTCAAAAAGTGGAATAGCTCTGATTCGCCAATGCCTTCTTGGCTCTCAGCAAAAAATGAGAAGTAATTTGCATTTGGAATGGTTGCTTCGATTGGATCACCACATTGGGTAAAGTCTGAACCTCGGTCATCTAATGCATAACATGTTATTGTATTATCTTTGTATGTTATGCGAACTGTGACGTTTTGAGAGTAAACCTGGCAGAGGTTTCGGTGAATTTGATTGTCGTCGTTAAGATAATGAAATGCTATTTTTAGTTTCATATTATCTATTCTTGTAATGTTGAAAGAAATTTGATTAAAAGATGTTGCATTGGTGTGGATATAATAAGGACAGAAATTGTCTGAGATTATAAAGGATAAGGAACCTTTTGAAACTTCAGCACGGAACTCAGATAACCAATCATTAGAAGTAGTGGGTAAGCGCTGGCATATACCGCTGTTTTGTTTTTTATAATCTGATGCAAAATGAATAGAACTCTTGAGATTTGTTGCCACACCAACAAGAGACCAAAACCCCAGTTCATTTGAATTTGATAACGTTATTGGAGGAAAGATGTCAAATGATCCTTCTAATGAAAAACATAAGAAAAGGAATGTTCCCATATAAAAGAAATGTTATGTGAAATAGCTGAATTCTATTTTGTCCTTTGTGATTTGATAATCAAGATAAAACGGGTAAAATATTGTTAAGACGACGCAATTTCAACCTTTCATTAGTCATTTTGATTTTCAATATGATAAATGAGAAGTCACTTAATTTATGTTTATGCACATAAAGTTTCCAGATAAATAACAATTGTTTCCATAGTCATAGCAATAAAAAATCGTGTAAATGTAATTGACTTTGAAACGTTTCATTCTGATTGGAAATTAAAGTTTCATTTACACTTCTTCTAAAAAAATCATCGATGGTACTTTGGCCGAGTGGTCTAAGGCGTTGGATTTAAGCCCCAATACCGAGAGGTGCGTGGGTTCGAACCCCACAGGTACCAGTTTTTTGTTTTTGATTTATCCTTGAATCATGACTTTCATTCTATTATAAATGTATTCCCTTTTGATGCGATTTCTTCTATAATTTCATTGTTCATTTTCATTCCTTCTTTTTCTGAAAACATGAAGATTTCATAATTATTAAATACGATATGCATTTTTTCCCAAGATATATTAAATTTCTATCACTTAAATTACAATTATCTTATTTAAGATATTACAATTATCGGCTCTGATGCAAAACGCCCTCCATTTTGCGGTTTTTGAACGATAGGAAATTTGAGGAAAAATAGAAATGCCACATTAGGGCACCCCATCCATCATCCTGACGGCCGGTTTCGATCGTTATCCATTGAAAAACGAAGTTTTTCAATGGATAACGATCGAAACCGCTCGCACCTTCGGTGCTCGCATTTGATACATATTAATATATATATTTTGACAGACAAAATATTTGACATAACGATAATATTTAAGTTATTAAATAAAATATATAAGATTTATTATAACGGTTATCGATAAAAATTTATTCATATTTTTTGTTTGTAAAGTAGTCAAAAAGTCGATCATTTTTTTATTGATGCAATTGCAATTCGAAACCATAAAGAAAGTGTTAAAATTAAATAACAAAAGCTTCATCAAATGGGCCTCTGAGCAGGGAATCATTCCTGATATCCACCAAATTCAAATATGTCCGAAATGTCAATCGTTAATGA
Organism: Histomonas meleagridis; assembly: GCF_020186115.1. Classification (NCBI taxonomy): domain Eukaryota; phylum Parabasalia; order Tritrichomonadida; family Dientamoebidae; genus Histomonas; species Histomonas meleagridis. The sequence continues at coordinate 1,645,257 of NW_027150894.1, forward strand.
AAGTTTATTTCTCACCAAGTTACCCTGATGGTGCTGCATATAGATGCTGCTCAAGTAAATGCAGAAATTCAAAATCAATCAGATTAGATTCATGGGTATCACAATCAAAACTTTCATTAAGGGGATTTGTTCACATTTTAGCATGTTGGGTAGAAGGTTTTGATATAAGAACTACATCTAAAATTACAGGTGTATGTGAACGATCAGTAATAACATGGTTTCAAACTTTTCGATCTATTGCAGAAAAAGAATATCGAAAAGATATAGCTCAGAATTTACTTGGTGATGGAATAGTCGAAATTGATGAAAGTCATTTTTTCGGTGCTAAATACAACAAAGGAAGTGCATTGGAAAAAGAAGAAATTTGGGTTTTTGACGAAATAGACAGTAAAACAATGAGAGTTGTTGCTGAGATTTGCGAAAATAGATCGAAAGAAGTTCTCATTCCAATTATTTGTTCAACAGTTAGACCTAATTCAGAAATTTGGTCTGATGAATGGAAGGCATATAATACTCTTAGTGATTTAGGTTATGTACACAAAACAGTAAATCACTCAGAAAATTTTGTAGATCCGATTACTGAGGCACATACTCAAAAAATAGAAGGTACATGGAATCTAATAAAAGGATACCTAATAAAAAATGGATTTAGAGACAGAAATTATTTCGAATCATATATCCATTAATGGTGCTTTCGAAGAAATATAGGAAATACATTTGAAAGATGCTGGAAAGTAATAATTGGTGAAATTTCTTACTAAACTAATGATAATTTAAAATATTTTTATTAGAAAAATGATTTCGAAGTGTATCAGACCCCCCCCCCCCAATGATATATTTTGCCATTATTCACTTTTTGAAATGACTTTGATCTCCTTATCAAAAGTCGAATATTTTTATTGCCATTTTTTTTCCTTTCAAATTTCCTATCGTTCAAAAACCGCAAAATGGAGGGCGTTTTGCATCCTAACCCAATTATCAATTAATTTTTGATTTTGGAATTCGATTTTGTAAAAGAAGAGTTTGATAATAAAAATTCTCCAATTTTATTTTCATAAAGATAATGAAAAATTTCATTTTGATGATATTCTATCGCTGTTTCATATGCTTCAACGATGAATTATTTTGTTCACATAAATTAATAATTTCTAAGTTTCCACCTGCTATTGCATATTTAGATGTACTTTTAATATTCGAGTTATTTAATAACACATATATAAAACATTTAATCGAGCCAAAAAAAAAACATGAGGTGGCCGCAAGAGGCTGGAAATTTTATAAGTAAATCTTAAAACCCAGTGATCTACTTGTAGCTCATTCATAAGAAGGCACTTTTCGGTTTATTGTACGTTGCAAAAAATGAAAAAAAAAAGTTTTGATTCTGGTTCATATATTGAAGAAAAAATAGCACCAAATATTGAAGCCAGGATCAAAGAGCTAACACAGAAAAGAGATGAACTTAAATTACAAAATCAATCTCTAAATCAAAAGTTATTATCTCTTCAACGGCGAAACGATGAAATACTTAAACAACTCCAACGAGAATCTCAGACTTTTGAGGAAAATCTCAATGCTCATAAAAAATTATATGAAAAAACCAAAGCAGAATGTGACCAAGAAATAGAAAACTTTAAACATGAAATGGATGAAGAACTTAAAAAATGTACTCAAGTTCTTGTAGCGCATCGTAAAGATCGGAATTATCTTAGATTTAATCTTCAATCCAAAAAAGAAATTGATGAAACACGAATTGCCATGTTAACTCAACGAGACAACTTAACGCAACAACTCAAAGATCTTGTCAAAGAGTTACGTGACGAAACCAACAAATTTGAAAAAGAAACAGCTCTTTTCCGTGGTCAAAAGAATGAAGAAGAAAAGGCTAAGCTTCAGCATCTAATTGAAGAAGCAAAAGCCTCTATTGACAAAGAGAAAATCGACACTCTTAAAGAAGCAGAATCTCAAAGTAAAATTCTTGCAAATAAAGTTGTCAAATTCCAAAAAGTGGTAATTTCACTTCGCGACCGTTATAACAAACTTTTATCAGAAGCGAATGAACTTGAAATGCAAACAATGGAAGCCAAATTAGTAACACAACTTGTTCACCCAAAATCTACCCAGTCAATTATAAACAAACTTCATCTTGAAAAAGAAAAGATTGAAGAACAAAAACTGAAAGCTAAAACTGCGCCCGAAGCAGAAAATCGAAGGAAAGCAACTCAACATATGAATGCCATGAAAAAGAAACGAAATGAGTTAAGTGGATTCATTAAATTAAATTCTATTAAAAAAGAAGAGTTGACGAAATTAAGAGAATTAGCATCGAATGTTATTGAGCAAAGGAATGCATTGGTTACATTTATGAATGAAACAATGGCTGCATTAAGACATCAAATTGCAGAAGAATATGATCAAAAAGGTTTACCTTTTCGGACATCAGAACTTATATTGTGTCATCTAAAGGATGGCGAAGAAAGGAAAAAAGGCGGCGAAATGTCTCCAGATGAACAGTTGTGGATAATGGAAATGCTGTACTCAAGGTTTTGTGGGGTGCCACTTCCAAGGAACGAAGATTAAATATGTTTGTGTTTGTAAAATCGAGTTAAAAATATTTAATTTTTTAATATATTGTATTTGTGAAATTTGTGTGAATTCTTATTATTAATTTCGAATTTACGCTCTTACCTATTTAGTGATGAAATAAACATCGCCACGCAGAAAATATTATTGCTTACCAACACATTGAATTTGGTATATATGATTTATGATGTGTATTTAAATAAATTACATGTGGGTATAAAAATTATCAACCCAATTTATAGAAAGAGAAATTTTTTTATATTATTAGCACATTTTTATTGTTTTGTTTGAAAAAGTTCGGATTTGTGCCTGAAATTTCGATCGAAAACCACTAACTTCTCAACTAAATATCTTCTCAATAAAAATGGAGTTCCATCATTCTAGTGGATATACTAATAATTCAACTGTAATTGATATAATTTACTTAACATTAGATACAACATGCATGTTATTATCAATGTCTAACTATTTCACAAATTTGAACAAAATATTTTTCCAGACACCTCCCAAATGGTAATCTTTTTCTTCAAAAATTATTATGTATATGCTTTATATATGGAAAGTTGCATGCACTTACACTCAAGTAGATATTCTTACAATTTTTTCATACTTTATTTTGATTAATAAACTAAAGATGTGCATTAAGTCTTTTATTTCATATTTTGGAACACAATGAAATGAAAATATTAACAGAATAATCAAATTATAAAAAGGTAAAAGAAATGCAATTTTTATATTTTGGAAATAACAATTAATAAACAAAAAACATTTAAATACACTATAAATATCTTTAGAAGATGCCAAGCGCGCGTTGGTAATATTCTCGAATGTTTTCAGCTCCTTCATATTTCCCATAAAGTCGAAGTGCGATTTCTTCTTCACTGATCCCTTGGCAGCAATACGAGTCAATACCTTCGCGTCTCCAATAATATCCTGAAATAAGAAATGGATAATGTTCAGATACATACAAATGACCTTCGTCAACAACTTTCGAATCTGAAATATATTCTGAAAATTCTTCGTATTTAGAATACCCTTCAATTTGGAGATATCCACTTCCTGTGTATTTCGTATTAATATCTTCTTTGGTGTTATGTGTATATAATCCAAAAATTCGATTTATATGCACAGTGACTTATGAAACGTAAAAAATGATTGTCGACTACTGATGAACTCTTCAACGCATTTCTGAAGATCGCTGACAATGGCTTCTGACGTATTATACCATCCAAACGCAGATAATTGCGATGCTGTTACTGTTGTTGTCCAACTTGGCAATGGCGTCGGAGCTGGAGTTGGCGATGATGGCGGCGGCGCTTCTGTTGGAGTATATGTGTTTGATTGCGTAAATGCTTCTGTTGGAGAAAATGTTTTAGAAGGAGTAGCTGTCGGTGATTTAGAAGGAGAAGCTGTTGGCGATTTAGAAGGAGTAGCTGTGGGTGATTTCGAAGGTGAAGCTGTCGGTGATCGTGATGGTGTTGGAAGTGGAACTGGAATTAAGAGAACTTCTCCAACATAAAGTGTGTATGGGTATGCTTTCATATTGGATATTGCAAGATCTTCCGTTGTGAGTCCATAGTTTGCTGCAATCACTGAAAGCGAATCACCTGATTTAACTGTATATGTAACATATGTTCTTTTCGCTTCTTTAATATTAAGAACTTGTCCAACTGTAATGAAGTCTGGATTTGAAATTCCGTTCCATTCTTGAATTTGTGCAATTGTGACACTAAAAAGTTGTGCAATTGATGTTAATGTATCACCAGATCTTACTGTATATGTTATTGCAACTGAATTTGCCGCTGTTAATAGAATCAAAAACATTTTTGAAAGAATTGTGAACCGAATTTCTCTTTTGAAGCATTCCGTTTTTATTGAATTTTTTTTTTGTTAACTTTTTCAGTTAATTAACTAGTCAATAAATATCGCTCGACTAAGTTTTTCATTATAGAAACAATAGTATTATATGATATTGGTGAGCAAACGCTTGTTATTGTGCGAGAATATTCTCTTCTATTTATTATCTTCTATTTTCTCAAGTGGAAAAAGAATGAATTTTAATTTGCATATTAACAGTTATATAAATAATTTACAAACAAATATTATAGCTGCCTCAGCCTCTTCAGCAATGCATTTGTGTTGTATGCCTTCTCTATTGCCCTTGCCTGTTCTTCTATATTCGGCACAGGTATTTCCGGAAGGGCAAAGTACCATTGATCGCCTCTTGACCCGTCACTTTCTTCACACGCGTTCTCAGCTTGTTCATTCTCACAATTCTCATTTTCATAATTTTCAGGTTCCTCATTAACATAATTCTCAGTTTGTTCATTATCATAACTCACATTATCCATATTAACATTTTGTGAATTTTCGCGTTGTCTTATTTCTTCCTGTGGAATTTGCACCGATATATCACTAAACAAATCCGATGCGTCGTCGTCAGGAATAACTTTTGCTTTCAAGTTACCATTTATGATTATAGCATAAAGGTCCATCATATGATTAATTGCTTTTCTCTTTATAAGCTTTGCCTTATGCATTTCGTTGATTTCTTTTTCGGGCCATTCCATTTCAAGTTTCGGTCCTCGATTCATTACAGTTTCGAAGAATGTTTCATATGCTTTACCGGAATCAATTCCATTATTAGCAAATACAATTTTGCAAAGTGTTTTGTTCGATACAAGGAACTTCCCAAGTGCCAAAAGTCCTTGTGAACCAAAATCATTATTACTAACATCAAGGAATTTAAGCGTTTGATTCTTTTTTAGATTAGAAAAAAGTATTTGTGCTGAATCTTCAAGTTGTGCATGTTTTGTTCCTTTTATTGTTAATGATTCTATTGTTTTCTTTGCATTTAGAAACTCTGTTAAAACATTTAATATGGAATTCGAATTAGATGAAAAACATCCGTTTAAAACTATTGTTGTGAGATTAGAACAAATATGTAAATATTGGAATAATTGCGTTTGAACATTGTTTTCAGACCATATAAATTGAACAAGTGATTGACTTGGAGGAATGCTTTGGATTTTATGGTAAAATTGATTCCATTGTTCAAGTTGAATATGAGACGATGACAAGGAAACCGTTAACTTTCTTGATGTTGGTTGGTGAGTCATAATAGTTTTGAAGATAGTCGAGAAAGATTGTCCTTCCCATGTAATGTCTTCGAGCATGATTGTGCTCAGTTGTAGAGGCAATTGTGGGGCCTGTAAATTAGTTGGAGCAGATCCTCCTTTGATTTCAAGATATTCTAGTTTTGTTCTGGATAATAATTGGCACAGCTTTCCAACATCTACATCACATTCAATGAGTGAAATTTTTTTGAGAGATGGAAGCATTTGAAAAATTGTATCTAAATTTAAATCTCGAGTTTTTTTGATTGTGAGTGCTTTCAAAGATAATAGCGCAAGACAAATTGATTCATACATTAAGAATTGTTGAAAAACAGGACCACACATTGAATTATCAAAATCAAGTTCTTCAAATGGAATTGATCTAAATAGTTTTTCCAAAACAGGGAAATGATCTACTTGGAAGTTAGCTCTGCAAAAAGTGATTTTTTTAAGTTTTCCTTGAGGATTAGAAGCTAATGCTTCTGCAACTCGTTCTAAGTCCTTTGATGCTGGATCATTAGTAACAACATGATTTAATGTTGTATTTCGCCGAAGGCAATTCGCTAATGAGGTCCAACATGGGGTATATTGAGCAATTGGAAGAATCAATGTGAAAATAGTTGGCTCGATTTGAAGGCAATCAAGAAGTATATCAGTGAACCCATCGAAATTAGGTAATAAGCCTATGTCTAATGTGTGTGTTTTACATATAATTTTTGATAATCTTGTTTCAAGTGCTTTTGGAAATTTTTTGACATGAAGTAATCGCAGCTGGAACCTAAATCGATTAATGAAAGCTTCATGTTGATGTTCAACTTCAGTAAAAGAATCATCTAAATTAACAAATTCAGGATATTCAGATGGAATTAAAACATTCTTGATATGCTTAATTATTAACTTAAGAAGGTATTCAGCTCCACGGTGAGTGATCGTATATGTTTCAATATTGGACGATCCTGAGAATATGAAGGTTTCTTTATCAACAAGTTCGATTTTTTTGAGATTGTTCCAAAAAAGTTGACCAACTACAGAGAGGTTTTTGGAAAATGTTCCTCTCTCAAGAATGAAAAATCCAAATTCTGAAACAAGCATACATGCATTTATTTTTTTGTTTTTTCTTCCTGTATGGATTACATTAACACAACATATAACTTTTTCGTCTTCAAGGAGTCCTGCAATTGGAGCAACAGCATCCAAAAGATCCCTTTCTATTTCCATTTTCCCCAAAGTACACTACTGAATTTTTGAATGCAATTGAATCGCATTGTAATTCTTTTTTTGTGAGTGATGAAATCTATACGTATTCAAAATTGATTGTGTTTTGGAATATTTTTTCAATTTTGAATGTTTAATAACCGATACAACTGTGAGGCACAATGAAATCATATTTTCTTCACAATGAAATTAATTTACTTTTTAATGTGCCCATACTTAAAAATCGACATCTGCGCAATTATTACACACATGTCTATATGAAAAATTTGAATATTTTTATTGCATTATAAAATGGATCTTAATTACGACATTTCAAAATTACACCTAAAAATGTATGGGAAAATTCGTAATCATAATTGAAGAATTTGGAATGATTGATATAATGATTTGTGATGAACCAACCTAAGTTACAAAAAGCAAAAAAAATGAAACTGTTTATTATCAATGTGTTTGTTTTGGCCTTGTCGGTGCTTGGCATTACAAGTCAAGAGAGTTCAAATTCATTACCACAATAAACACAATGCATACACCAACTACTGCAATCACAAAAATAGCTATGACGAAAGAAATTAATTGGGGACATTATTTTCAAAATTAAGGAGCATAGCATTTTTTTAGAGCTATCAATTCTACGAAACATTAAGCATTTGTGGTGATCCATAGGTTGATACAAAATTTGCAAAATTGAATTTTAAAATAAATATACAAAATTTAATATAAATATTACATCATCCAAAGCCTAAGCTCACATGGCTATCATAGAAAGTATGTGTTCGAGTGATCTGGATGCTTCTCACACAATATAAATGATATTTTGTTACTTCAAAATCAGTTGGATGGTTATTATTCAGAGCGAAATTAAATTGAATCGAATTGGGTTGACAAATAAATTTCATTATATCCAAGTAGTAATAAAAATTTCCTTCGATTACATGAAATGTGTTGATATTCATAATATATATTCAATAATTAGATTTGTATTATCTGGTGTATATATTTACAATAGGTATTAGTATTAAAGTTAGAAAAATTTGAAATAGTTTTTGTTGGGTTCCGCCAAAATTCACGAAATCCTGGCGGTTGCTGTAATTCAATTGAATGAAACAACACCAAAATTCAATAAAGTTGTTGTAAAAACAATGCTTCAAAAAAATCGCTTTTGATTTTGGGTTGTTGTCAAATTCAATTTCAATTACAACGGCTCGTTTCGAACCGATTCTGTTCAATTTTTTATCAAAAAATTCAATTTCTGAACGAATTCAAATATTAACGGTTTACTATAATTCTGTCCATTATCATGATTCTTGCTCTGCTCATAATGCCTTCATTTCAAGAATATTTTGATGACAACTCCACTTTAATAGTATATGAGCAAGAAGATCTTGTGAATTCAAGTGATATTAATCACATTTTCATATATGGCGGAGTTACAGATATTGGATCATGGAAATTCGAAGATAACATTAACCTGTTGACAATATACATAGGAGATTCTGTCGAAACAATTAGGCAAGGGGCATTTTTTCGATGTTCAAATTTGTCATCAGTTACGTTCGGTAATTCGATCACAACAATAGCTGAATATGCTTTTAGTGAATGCAAAACCTTATTCAATGTTACATTACCTGATGCAGTGACTTTTCTTGGAACTGTAGCATTTGCTTATTGCTCAAATTTGACACTTTTAGTTCTCAGCAAGCAACTTCAAGCGATTCAAGAACGAACATTTAAATTTTGTGCGAATTTGCAAAGTGTTACTATTCCTGATTTAGTAACATTTATAGGTGAAGAAGCTTTTTATGATTGTCCAAGCTTAACAACATTAACCATAGGGGAAAATGTGAGGACAATTGGAGATAGAGCATTTAAGAATTGCAACAATTTACTTAATGTTACGATTCCGGATTCAGTTACTTCAATAGGCCAAGAGGCGTTCTATAATTGCACAAGTTTAATTACATTAATCATTGGAGATGGCCTTACGGAACTTCGAGGTGACAAATTTATGTATTGTTCAAATTTAGAAACACTTATCATTGGAGATAACATTACATCGATTGGATCCGAATCATTCGATGGATGCGTAAACTTAAAAACAGTTATACTTGGAGAAAGTGTTGAATCTTTTGGTGTTCGAGCATTCCGCGGCTGCACCAACATCGAAACAATTTATTTTTACGGATATAACCAGCCAACGTTTGGATCAGAGTCATTTCTTAATGTTAATGCAATAGTTATAACTAATGATGAATACGAAGGAACATTTAATGGAATGACAACAATCAAAATCGGAGATCTAAACCCGATGCAGACATTCACAAGTTCGAACACATATTCTCAATCAGACACTTACACCAAGTCGAACACATATACGAAATCAAATACATTCATAAGTTCGGATACATTCACACGTTCGAATGCATTCACGACTTCTTATAATGTCGATTTCACGCTCACAGTTACGTATTTGTTATCAGTCACAAACTCGTTTTCTATATATAATTCCACGAAGTTGAACACATTCACTTTGTCATTACTTGAGTCTGCGCGTACTTATGTTCCGATGGTGATTATAATCTATGAGTATACAATTGTTCGGTATCCGACGTATTACGAATATTATTCCAATTTCTTTATAGCTGCGAATGATAATTTGGAGGATGTCAACGATAACAAAACGAGTCTTCACGTTATTGTCGGAGTTGTTATCGCTGTTGTTGTTGCATTTGTGATTGCTATAGTTTTTGTTGTTGTGATGCGTAAGCAGAAATATGTTTCATCAGAGATATCGAACAAAGATGAAAAGCAGAACAAAGTCGAAATGATGGATACTGTTTCGGGATTATCGCTCGATCATATTGGAGAAGATCCATTCGCAACTGATTTCCAAGAGGAAAATTTATTTAATATAACTTAAGGACATTTTGCGTCTTCTTTGTGTGTAATTTTGGCGTTTTTTATGTTGTAACATGTTGCGAATTATGCGCAAGATGAAAATGTTTATTTTGTATTCATAATTTACAAGAAGAATCCAATGTTGAACAACATATTAAATTTACATTAAGTGAGAAAAGCCTAAATTTTCCAATTCAAAACATAATGGATGAATTTGATCCAAATTTTTCATATTTATATAAAATAATTATCGATAATTTAGTTTATTGTCGATTTTATTCAAATGTTTAAGTATGGTATTTATATAATTTTTTGAAATATTTCTTATTCACAAAAGGAATTCTATGGATTTATTCTTTGAAACAATGTTTTAGTTCTCCTTACTTAGTGATTTAGTGATTTAACTGTGAAGCGATTTCCGATGTAATTACCATTGGCTATTTCATCAATCATTGCAACAGCATAATCAGAATTTGATATTTTGCTTTCACCTTTTTATATGAATATTGTTTCATTACCACTTAACCTAAACTTACCTTGTTTTTCACCTGGATAAATTTCCATTGATGAGCATAATACTGTTCCTGGAACAACCTTTTGCTCCAAAACAAGTGTAAGCAATTTAGCATATATGCTGGTGGGAAATCCATATTTCGAGTACCATTAGTTATGAGTGTACCTGCACCACCAACAGCAAGAAGACGACGTGCATCAACTTTTTTAGCTGCTTCAATTATATTCTTTGTTGAATTCACTTGAAGTTCTTCCATTTTTTCAAATGTTGAATTTTTTGGTTGACAGTAAACATGAACAGCAATTTCAACGCCTTTTAATGCATTTTCAAGTTCATGTAAATTAAAAATGTCTACTGAAACATATGTGCATTTTCCTTTTGGTAATTCTTTTGATGGATTCCTGCTAATATCTATCGAATCATAGCCTCTTGAAACAGTTTTTTCGAATATGTTAGCACCAATAACAGCAACTTTCATATTAAGAAATGGAGTGATTCTTTCTTCGCACCCAAACTTGAATGCTCGACGACTGGCTGGACGCTGATTGCAATTTGTCAAAATCAAGCAATTATTGCCAAAAATTAATATGAATGATTTTAAAATCTTTAACTGTAATTCAAAATGTTTTTATTATTATATTATATATATTGATCAAATTTAAATTCAATTCACATTTGTTATATTAATATAAATATTATTATATATTGCTTTCAATAAATTCAATAAATAACACATTTAATGGATATTTTTTAAAAAATATCAAAATAACGAATTCCAATCATTACTAAAATTTTTTAATAAGGTATCATGAATTGATGTATCAGAAACAGCGAGGTCAAGCAAAGCCCAAAGCATGCTTACCAAGTTTATTTTATATTTCATGTCATTCGGCTCGTTCAATTCCGTTCAATATTGAAAAAGTTGTTCAAAGGATTTGCGAGGTTTTATCGGATAATTTACCGCAACCGATCAAGTGAAAAATCGGTAGTTGACACAAAAATGAAAGGAGACCTTTTTTTTTCTCAATTATCTAATGTCAGTTCAATTGAAACTCATTCAAAAATGCTTGAAATTTTCATCACTTCACTTGTCTGAATGCAGCTACATTTACGTGTGCTTGAAGCATTAGATATTGCCAAAATGGACATCAGCAAGTCCGATCCTTATTGCGTAATTAATGTAAGTTGTTCAAATGATACAAGGAAAACAAGAGTAATCGAAAATTCTCTTAAACCTATGTGGAATGAAGAATTCCATTTTAATATTCCAAGCCCTGCAAACACTACGCTCAAAATTTTAATGCGTGATGAGGATGTTCTTAAGGATGATGATATGGCAACACTTCAGGTTTAACTTTGCTCACTTCCAGTTGGTCAAGAAGTAGACCAATGGTATGATATGATCCCATGTGCAAAGGTTAAGAAGGGAGGACGTATTCATCTCGTATTACATCTTGCTCCCAATGGTGCACCAGCATTCCAAAGTGCTCCTCCTCCACACGGTCCTCCACATGGTGGACCAGACCTTCTAGCAAGTGGACCTCCATTTCCTGGTCCTGTTCTTGGACGACCATGGTAAAACTAAGTAAATCCAAACACAATTCCATTCTTTTTATTAGAAGAAAAGGAAGAAAATTTTTAAATATTTTTGTAAAAAAATATTTGATTTAAATACAGATTTTGCTTAAGAACTTATATATGCATCTACAAAATTGTACAATTTTTTGTTGCATTTCTTCTTAAAATGAACACTATTAATAGTACTAATAATTAAATTTGAATTTGAAAATATAAGACCATTTATGGAATGAACAAAGAAGAAGGTTAAAATTCTATAAGCTTAATGATAATCTTTATTTATTTTCTAAATTATAAAGATGATGATCATCAAAAAAAATTTATAATCAATATTTTTTAATATCACTTAAAAAATAAAATCAAATTAGTTTAAATAAAGAAATAAGTCCATGGTTTGATATTAATATGTTTTTTATTTCCCAAAATCCAAGCTGGAAAAAATAGAATTGTAACGTGCTGTCACTTTTCGGTTATCATTTAAAATGTCATGGCTTTCTGATCTTGATCAACTTATTGAGAAGCTTCGACGCTGCGAGTATCCTTCTGAGGGCGAAGTTCAAATTCTATGCCAAAAGGCAATTGAGGTACTTGCTGATGAACCTACAGTTAAAATGGTACCTGCACCAGTTACAATTTGCGGTGATATTCATGGACAGTTTTATGATTTACGCGAATTATTCTTTGTTGGAGGAAATCCACCTGAAACAAATTATTTATTTATGGGCGATTATGTTGATCGTGGATTTTATTCTTTAGAAACTTTTCTTCTACTTCTAGCATTGAAAGTTCGATACCCATCGAGAATGACAATGCTTAGAGGTAACCATGAATCACGTCAAACAACTCAAGCATATGGTTTTTATGATGAATGTTTAAGGAAATATGGTAATCCGAATGTATGGAAAATGTGTACAGATGTGTTTGATTGTCTTACGTTATCAGCTGTTGTTGAAGGCCGCATTTTTTGTGTTCATGGAGGATTATCACCATCTATTACTTCATTAGATCAACTAAAAGCCCTTGAAAGAAGGCAAGAAATTCCTCATACTGGAGCAATTAGTGATCTCCTTTGGAGTGATCCAGAAGATTCAATTGAAGGATTTACAATTTCACCAAGAGGAGCTGGATATATCTTCGGACCCGATGTTGTCATGCATTTCAATCAGCAAAATAATCTTGAACTTGTTGCACGTTCACATCAGCTTGTTATGGAAGGATTCAAGTTGATGTTCAACGATCAACTTGTAACGGTTTGGAGTGCCCCAAATTATTGCTATCGTTCTGGTAACGTCGCTTCAATTTTGGAAGTTGATGATACAATGGCTAAAAGTTTCAAAATATTTGAAGCTGCGCCTCAAAGCGAACGTGGAGGTGTTCCAGAAAGAACTCTTCCGGATTACTTCCTTTAAGGAGTTGAGACACAACTGTTGATGTTGGTACAATACAATTAATCAAAATATTAGTATTAAGTATAAATTCCTATCCACGCAAATGAATTCTTTGATCATTTATAATCTTTTATAGAGAAAAAGTGAAATCCGAAAATATTTGACACAATTATTCATATCAAGTCATTGAATTTCAAGTGAATAAAATTTTTTTAACAACAAATCTTTTCAGCTTTCATTATATTATTTAAAAGTGCTGTTAAAAGCATTTTATTCTTGTGTTTTGCTTGTACACTTTAAATATCGATTGAAAGATTCGATGATTGAATTAAAAAAATTTAAAGAAAACAATAGGCTTATTATCTTTTAACCGTATGAATTTTAACTTTTGTATTGGCCGATGTGTATTTGGTAAAGGTCTTCAATTATATTTCATCTTGAAAAATGAAAATCCTTCAATTCCTCCTCATTTTGCAGGTCTCAAAGCAATTTATAACTCATATGAAGCTTAAATCTCCATTTTTCAAACAAATAAAATTTTTGCATATGCCAAAAGGCAGAAACAAAGAAGAACTTGCTCATGCTCATAACGTGGATGTTCCAATCTTTGAAACCATAACCAAAAAAAAATTAATTTTTTGCAATATTTCCACAGAGTTCACCAAATGTCATTTAGATGCAAAACTCATCTTAAAAAATATATGTGCGATGCCAATGAACCATGTTTTAATTCCCAAGCAAAAACTTTTAGAATCAGATTTTACAATATCTCATAAACAATCAAGTGAAATCATTACATTTGATCAAGCTATCCTTCCCCTACAAACAGTGGACCAACGATAGCGGCTTATATCAAATTCCTTCAGAAAAAAGTTTATCAAAAAGATGATGAATTGAAAACAAAAGAAAACAAAACTAAAAATTTTTAGTTCATTTTTTGTTTTAGTTCATTTTTTCATGAATTCTTATCAAATAATTTTCAATTATGATAATTCAACGCTTTTAATCGAAAATTATGATGATTTTAATAATATGAATATTTCTTCAAATATGACTGAAAATATTATTTTTGGTGAAAACATTACTATAATTCCAAGTAGCACATTTATTGAATGGACATTTGTTGTTTGTGTCAATTTTAGTAATTCAGTAACAAACATTGGATCCGCAGCATTTTCAAATTGTTATAATTTAACAATTTTGACACTTGGCACAGGATTAATAAATTTTGGAGAGAAGATATTTGCAAATTGTATATCACTAATAAATATTACAATTCCAAATTCAGTTCAATTCAATGGAACATCAGCATTTTCAGGATGTTATGGGTTAAAGATAATAACACTTGGCCCAGGATTATCAGTGATTGCAAATGGTGCATTTTCGCAATGTTATAATCTTAAATGTATTTATTATTACGGTACTTTACCACCATCGATTGGAGGAAGTGCATTTTCTTCAGTTAATGCAACAGTACTTACATATCCAACATTTGAAAATGCAAAATTTGGTTCATTTACATTTAATGATTATGAAGGAGGAGTATGCATACCATTGTTTACACATTCATTTTCAAGTTCAAATACATATACACGATCAAACTCATTCAGTAAATCAAATACATATACGCAATCGAATATATTCACAAATTCAAATGCATTCACTAAGTCGAATACATTTATAAAATCACTTCAAAGCTATTTAACTTTATCATTTTCTTATATAATAACCATTTCAGTATCTATTTACCAATTCATTGACGATTTATGAAACGCAAATAAAATCATTTTCATTATTTTTAAGTAATTCAATGTTTTCATATATTGAAACTAGTTTTATTTATTCTGATTACACAATTGTTATTTATACAACATATTATAATTATTATTCAAATTTCTATACATATATTAATATAAATGAATTCCTCAATAATGATAATAATATAACGACAACGATTATTATTATTATTTGTGTTGTTATTATAATTATAATCATTATAACACTACTTGTCGTATTATTGATTCGAATTCGAAACAAAAAATCAGAAAATATTAAAAACGAAAGTTCAGAAGAAAATGAAAACAAAAAAGAAACCACAAATACATTTGCAACAGGAATTTCTATGTCAACAATTGAAGAAGATCCTTTCGCTGATGATTTCAAAGAAGATAAATTTATTGTGCAAATGTAATTTTGTTTAAATATTAAATATGAGGTAATAAAACTATTTTCTTTTTAGAATAAACATTAAATTTCTTTTAAATATGTTTGTATATCATTAATTTTAAAATTAATTAAATTTTCAATAACAAGAAATGCATTTTTAAAGAAAATTGAAAGAATAAAAAAATCACATTTTTTGTAAATTATATTTTTTTTAAGAGAATTATTACTCAAAATATATGTACGAAAAAGAAACGAACGCTAATTATACAGTCTTAGCTTACAATTGTAAAAATTGTTATGAGATATGGAAATTCTTTTGAAAAGGTTTGACTGTAAAATTTATTATAAAAACAAAATTTTAATAAGAATCAGATTGATTCATTTCATCAAGTTGATTTTCAAGACGCTTCAGTAAAAGAGAAAGATCATGCATTCGATCTTGAAGGGCTTTTTCTTCAATTCTTTCATTTGATGATTCTGTTGAGCTAAAGTAACTTTTTTCTTGTGATTTTGGAGTTGTCATATCTCCTAAGCAAGAAACATCAAATGAGTCATCTTGATTTTCTGTTTTTTTAGTGATGATCATTGAGTCTGAAGAATCATCAAATGTGATTTCTGTTGTTTCGGAAGGACTTAAAGGAGATTGTTTTTGTAAAGAATTTTCAATAGCTGTTTGAGTTTGGACACTTCTGTATTTTAATGGTGAAGATTTTTTAGTAGAACTTAATTTATCGATAATTGATATTGCATGTAACAAAGTATTTTTTAACTCATTATAATCAGAAGTGAGTTCTTCTTCTTTAGAAATATTTATGGTTTCCTGATCTTCATTTGAATTACTTTTATTTGAAATTGGTGTTGACAAATCTCCAAGATGAATTGGATGATATGGAGTATCTAATGGCTTTAATGCTTTATTTGTTATAGGTGTAAATTGCTGATTTACCATAGCTAAATGAGGATCATTTTTTTGGTATTTCATATTAGAAGTTCGTTTAAAAATTTTGAAAATAAAATTCAGTATGATGGAAGACTTATTTTATGGATTTTTCGTAGTAAATAAAATTTCAATGAAGAAGTACAAAAGATTCTTATGCTAGTAATATATATAAGAAAAATCATGATTTCTCAAATTCCCAATTAATTGCCAACAAACCAAAAAAAACTCAAAGAATTCAACAGAAAAAAATAAAATCAATGATAATTTGTATTTAGTTCTTTGCAAGTTGTTCCTTGACGAGTTGTGCACGTTTTGCAGCGAGTTTAGCATGCTTGAAGCGTTGGAAATCATTCATTTGTGATTTTGCAGCAGCAGCTTTAAGGTTCTTTCCCCACTTTGTTTCTTCAAATTTTGCAACTGCATCAGCATCCTTAACAGCAGCAGCAACATCTTCTTTCTTAGCAGTACGTTCTATTTTAACAACGATATCAGTAAGTTTGAGACGTTTGATTGGGATCATTTGACGTGGTTCGTTGGATCCAATAACATCGATCATAACACGTTTATCATCAACTATATCAACAATTACAGCAAGTTTATCGGCAAGAGGGCCATAAGAAACAAGTGCAACTCGGCCAAATTCGACAAATTGTGTGTAAGGCATCCAGATAAAAGGCCGTATTAAGACGGTTACGACCGTTTAACACCCAAAAGGGGCACCCCGTTTATGCCTTAAAAAATTTTAATATTAAAATCATTCTAAAGTCATATTTTTATTGTTTGAAAAGTTCACTGCAAGGTATTATAACCATTGTCGAAGTATCATAACACACAATCACGTCCTTACAATTTGGATCAATACTTATACAGGTCACGCATCCCTCATTTGCATAAGCGCCCACCATCTTCGCCTCAGGCATTTTCCACACAGCAATGATCCCATCGTTACCGCCTGTCACCAGAAACTCGCCGGACTTAAACCATTTCATCACAGACACACCGTCAGTATGATGTGCGAAAGTGCAATGACAATTACCGCTAATTGCGTCCCAAATTTTAACAGATCCATCGATTGACGCCGAAGCGACGATGTTTGGGATTTTAGGGTTCCAATCAATAGAAGTGATACCATTTAAGTGCCCTTTTAATATTTGTATCTCGCGTTCATCTTTCCATATATGTATTGACCCGTCATTGCATCCAGTCGCAAACAACGAATTATCAATGGAGAAGCTGATGGAGATAAATGGGCCCGAATGGCTATGAAGTATTTTCTTGTCGCCGCTGACAGTAAATAAGCCAATGCTCTTATCAATCGAGGCCGTCGCAAATTTGCCTTCGTCACGCCAACAGATGTCTAATATTGCGTCTTGATGAATTTGATAGTTTTCGACAAGATGTGGTTGTTGATGCAGTTTGACATCCCATAACGATATGGAATAATCATTAATGGAACATAGCGCAAGAAGATTGTTTCTGGGGTTGAATTGAAGGGCGGAGCATCCTTGCGATATATGTGAAATTGGATCGCCGCGAAATGTATAAATGGTGGTCTGTGTAAAGGTGGCAACAGCTAAAAGGCTTCCGTCATGATTCCATCCAATGGATTTGGGACAGCGAGATTTAAGAGATTCTGGAGTTCCAATAACTATTTTGTCAAAAAAATTGTTAGATCGAGTCCAAATGGTAGCAATACCATCAGATTCAAGCGTGGCAAATTGAGTACCGTTTGGTGACCATGAACAACATTCAATTGATTGGGAATTTCCATTAAAGAAATTGAAGTGAGTGGAAGCAAGATTAACAACTTCTACACCTTCACTAGATGCTGGAGTTGGCTCTACATTTGGGAAGGAACTGAGAATATTTTGAATTTCATTTTGTATTTTCGGATCTGAACTAGATCTTGCCTGTTTAATTGATTTTTCTAGTTTTAAATAAATTAGACTTTTCTGTAATAGTGTTATTAAAGCATTTGGGGGAATATGAGATCCATTAATATTAGTTGAATCTGCAAGGAATTCTGTTTCAAAAACATACGCTGAATGAGGAAATTCATTCTCCTGCATATAGCGCCATATTAAGAAATTAACTTCATCCATAGAAATCGCCATTTTGCTTCAAAACGTGGGATTTTTGGTGTGCCCTAAAAATTTTAACGGTCGAAAACGTTACCAGAAAAAGGTTTAATGAGTTTAAATAAATGGATTCTTCCTTCAGAAGTAATGGCACATAATATTGCTGATGACTGTTGGGTTTCTTATCTTGGATATGTATGGGATTTAACAGAATTAGTAAAAGGATATGAAAATGATCCTGAATATCAACCAATTATCAAAGCAGCTGGATCAGATATTTCACACTGGTTTAATCCGGCCACAGGAGATATTAGAACAATGATTGATCCAGAAACAGAACTCGAAGTCCCACATCTTCCTTTTGACAATTTACTTCATCTACCTAAAATTACTCCCGGAATTGGTACTCTTCCTCCAGAAAAACCATGGTGGAAAGAAGAATCAAGGAGAATTGGGAAATTATCTAAGCATCCACGATGGCTAAGAATAGTCAATACATTAACCGGACTCGAAGACCAAATCGAAGTTGCAGGTGAAGAGCCAATTAATGATATACTTGCTCGCTATAAAAAAATTAATTCACATGCTGAATCATACACATGGAAATTCCTTGGAAAAGAATTAGATATGGAAAAAACGTTAGACGAAAATGGAATTTTAGATGAATCAGATAAGTTTGCAAGGTTAAATTTGGATTATGATATGTACATACCAGCAATCCTTATTTACTTTAATGACGATTTAACAGTAGCTTAGATATATTAACGATTTTGGATATTTAAAATTTTGTTTTATGAATTTTTTCTATCTGTTGATACAGTAATTTGGATTTCTAAAAACGATTTAAATTTAATTCAATTTTGGGCTTTTTATAGTTCCAAATGGATATTTTACTTATTTTCTTCCTTTTTTCATCATGAAAATTTCCTGCATATAGAGAAAATATAAATTGCCAATAGGAAGATCAGTA
Organism: Histomonas meleagridis; assembly: GCF_020186115.1. Classification (NCBI taxonomy): domain Eukaryota; phylum Parabasalia; order Tritrichomonadida; family Dientamoebidae; genus Histomonas; species Histomonas meleagridis. Next base: position 1,664,697 of record NW_027150894.1, read on the forward strand.
ATATCCATGCAAAAACTTTGTTTAAAAAGGCTCTTACCAGCATTACCTTGAACTTTAACTTCATTTAAATTACTGTTAATATTCTCTATCATGTTGCGGTCTTCCCCAAGAGGAGTCATAATGGTGTTTGATGTAATTGGTTCATTTCCAACTGCGATAGCTTCATCATGATTTTCAATAATCTGATTTGATTTTTGGAAGTTAGATTGAAGTCGAAGGTTTTGCTTATAAGATGGATCATTAACTAGTGCTTGTTTTTTTGACGAAGATTATCAACCATTAGAATGGTTTTTATTTAGGCATTATAATACTCATGTTCTACCATCGATAAATTCAATTAATCACCGAAATATCTAAATACAAAATATGTTAAATTGCAAACACCTCAATAAGATTTTTATATTTTAGTCAGCCAATTTTAATCTTTCGTATAAAAATGGAATTGTTTTTATTCAGTCATTTGCATGCAATGGAAAAACTACTTTTCAGCTACGTAAAAAAAACAAAACATAAATGTACTTATTGGTATTAGTTGATTTAATTGTATCTATACATATTGGAATTGATTTGGGAACATATAACTCAAAATTCTTAGCAAATAAAGAATTTAATATTATTCCTTCTTTTTTGACTTTCACCCAAAAATATGAAAATTTGGAGAAAATGGCTAAGCTTTCTGAAACTGGAATACCAATTAATTATGTTATTGGTGGAAAAGCTTTAAATTTTTTAAATAAACTTCCTTCAATTGGAACTGGTTATTTTTCTTTGATGATGGGTTTATCTGAGAAGAAGAAAAAGGAAATTTCTTCTCTATTTAACATTCCTTCTGTTATTTATGAAATGACACATGAAGAAATAATAATTATTTATCTTAAAAAATATTTTTCAAGTATTTTAAGTAATGATAAAATTAATAAAATATCAATTGCAATTCCTTCATATTTCTCATTACAACAAATTTCTTTATTAGAAAATGCAATTAAATTATGTGGTATCAATGATTTCTTTATTATTGATGATATAGATGCAATAAGAAATGTGTATGCAATAGAGAAAATTAATGAATTTATTAACAATCCTTTAAATGTTTTGTTTGTTGATATCGGAGCAACTTCCGTTAAATCTTATATTTTGAAGTTTTATTATGAAAAAAATCGAGCAAAAATTTTAAGGTTATCATATGCTTATGAATTATATGGAGGAACATATGTTACGAACAATATCGTTGATTATATTATTAAAAAACAAAATATTGTTTCATTAACAAATGAAGAAAGACATAGAATTTTTTTAGAAGCTGAAAAAGCGAAAATAAGATTATCTTATACTTCTTTAACTAACATTTATATTGAAAATGTTTCTAATACAAATATTAAAATGATTCTGACTAGAGAAGAATTTGAAAATCCAAAAATATTTGGAAATTTAGAAAAATCGATTTTGAATGTAATCAAAAAATCTTCATCTGGTATTTCATTTGATAAGATTGAATTTCTAGGGAACTCATCTTTGATACCAAAAATACAAAAAATTATTCAAGAAAAATTCAAAAATAAAAAAACAAGTATTTCACTAATTAATGAAAACATAATTGCAAAAGGTGCAAAATATCAATCACAATATTCATATGGAAGCAATCAATATATCCCAAATAATAAAGATCCAACTTCATTATACACTATTAATATAAATGGAATAAATGTTTGTAAAAAAGGACATGAATGTTTAGGAGAAATAAATTTAAATAATAGTGTTCTTGAATTTACATATAATGCTAAAGAATTTTTAATTGATGTTGATTCATATAAGCATAAGTACGTTGTAAATAACACCAAAAACGAATCCATAAATATTAAATTTGTATCTCATCCTTTTCATATATCATCAATTATATCAACAAATAATAGCACCATAAAATATTCATTCCAATCTTCATTTCCAAAAAATTTAAATTCTTTAATGGAAATTGTAAATTTTTATGATAATAAAAAAAGAATCCAAATAATAAAAGGGGACATTGATCATTTGATTAAAAAAATTTTACATGAAATCGGCAATAATCTTACAATACGTGCTTTTACCAATTTTGATCAAAGAATTTCAATTATTCGAGAAGCAGAGAAGCAGAAGAAATGGATCATTTCAGAAGAAGCAAAAGAATGTAATAAGCCAATAGTCTTTGAAAAACGTCTTTACATATTAAAAAGTTTGATGACAGATGCTTATCAAAGAATAGAAGAAAATCATACATTTTATCAAGCAGCAAATGAACTTTATGAAACAATCAATTTATCAATTCAAATTGTGCAACAAGTTCGAGATAAAAAGCTTCACGATGATAGAAAACTTTTATTTAGTTTTATAGCACATGCAGAAAAAATTTTTATATGGGCAAAAAACGCAATTGAGATAAATCAAAAAGCAAACATGTGGGAAAGGCTACCAATTAATCCCAAAAAATTCATCCAAAAGAATAGAAAGCTTCAATTAGAGTACATAAGAATCTCAAACAACTTCATTAAAAAAGTCAACACAGGATTAATAGATGAAACAGGGAACATGAAGTCAGTGAAAGATATTATTCGCGATAAACTCATTAACACAACGTTTATGCAGCAAGTGATGAAATATGAAAAAGAATTATAATATTAAATTAACTAAAAATGGTTTATATCATTTTTTAAATTTACACATTAATGTGTGAAATGAAAAACTCATAACTCTTCTTGGTGCAAAGTAAACCAAAGCTATTTTTAAAATTAATAAAATTTAAAAAAACCATCATTTTTCTCAGAGTGTTTAACAAAAATTCTCGACAAAACCACATTGCTTAATCAATTGTATATAATTATCCAGTAAATCTCTTAACACAAATCATTCTTGAATTTGTGCGAAAACCTATTAAGCCTGTCTCACACACAGTGAGTTAGTTAACATCATGTTTGACTGTTCTATGTGCTCTTTTGACAAATATAATATCTTGGCTCGAAAATGGGATGGACAGCTCTTTTTCTACAATTACACAAATGTTTTTTTTTATTTGTTCAACAAATTTTTTATATAAAAAGTTGTTTTACAAAAACATATAAAACAATTTTTAATTCTACTAAAATTTTATATATTTACGCACAGAGAACAATCAAATGCCCTTCTTAAGCATCCACTGCATAAGAGAATTTAGTATTGACTCGCTCTTTCTGATTGACTTCCGGTGGAATGAGTTTGCATTTCTTGAGATCTTTCCGAATGATGCAGAATTTCTCAGAACTTTCTTAAGAATGAAAGGCACTGCTTCCACGAACTGTCCAAGTCCTGTTTGTTGGTCATCACGGAATTGTTTTTCGAGCAAATTATGGATTTCTTTGTCAGATATATTTTTCTTATGTTGAACATTTTTTGCAACTTCTTCATTTTGTTCCACTATTTTGTCAACTGACACTGATGGGAAATCCTTTAATTCTGCGTTAGTTGTGTCATCTTTCATATCTAATAGTATATCTTGATCATCAGAATTTTGGAAGGTATATCTTTGTTCGAAATAGCTTAAGTCATCCAAGCTTGAAAGGACTGGCTTAAAAGGTGGTTCTACTTTTTTTAAATCAATACCATGATACCAAGGATGATTTAAAATTTCGTCAACACCTTTAGCTCCCAATCTTTTTTCAGGGTTTGGCACCAACAATTTCTTAATTAAATCGATTGATTCTGGGGATAAGTCATCAGCTTCATCAAAGTTGATTTCACCCGTCAAAATATTCTTAAACGTCTTCTCTTCAGTTTTCCCATGGAACGGGGGTGCCCCGAGCAAGAATTCATATAACATGACGCCGAAAGACCAATAATCGACAGTATAAGAATGGGGCTTATTCAAAATGATTTCGGGTGCAATGTAATCAGGTGTCCCAACTACTTCGGTATCGTTATAATTTTGTCTGTCAGAATAACCCAAATGACTTAAACCGAAGTCGATAAGTTTTAATTTTCCATCTTGAGCCACTAACACGTTATCAGGTTTTAAGTCTCTATGAATTATACCGTTTTCGTGAAGGTACTTTAAAGCGTGCAGAATTTGCAATGAGTAAATTTTTGCTGTTTCTTCATCAAAAGAACCTACTTTTTGTAGTAGTGAATACAAATCACCACCAGGCAAATATTCGTTTACTAAATATAAGTTATGTATACCCGTAAATGAGTAATCTATGTGTTAGTTATTAAGATATTATCATGCAAAACAAATCAAAACAAAACAATTCGTTGTCATTTGATTCGTTTCATGATAAGGAAACATACAGAATTTTACGATATATGGATTATTAAACTTTAAAAGTAAATCCTTTTCAATCATTATTTGATTAACTTGGTTCTTAAACTTGGTGCTCTCTTTGGTGACAACTTTAATCGCATATATGTCATTGGTGACTTTTTTCTTTGCTAAAAATACGCGCGCATACGCACCAGACGAAATTCGTTTGATGAATTGGAAGTCATCAATTGTGACTTGGTTATACTTTAACGTGTCGCCTGTCTTAATCGTGTTCATTAAGACAAATGATGCTGGCTTTAAACAAAAAGAAAGATTTATCTTCTGTTGGACAATTTCAAGGGCTGAGTCAATGTATGGAAGAAATGTTATATCAAATGGAATCTTTTGAATATCCCACATAAGTTGCTTAAGATATTCGGTGGAATCATAGTTGGTAACATCAATTTCAATGATTTTGGATAATATTACTTGCGTATGAACCGCTGGTAAAAGAATCTTGATCGCTAAATTCTTTTCATTAGGCCATTCACATTGTAAAAATTTGAGCGAGATTTCATCGATTTTGGATTTGAGGGCATTCTGAATGGCATTAGTATCGATATTTGATTTATAAATTATTTCACACGATTTGATATGTTGCTCAAATAAATCTACTGGTATCTCCTGATTGCAAAGACGACAGACTTCTGTTTCTTTATAACTGAGATTTTCAGCAAGTGATGTTCTGGATGAAGATCTTCTATTAAAAAATGTTTCCGCAAGACTTGAATAAAATTTTGGTAATTGCAATAAAACGACATTAATCTCAAGAAGTTCTGTTAGAAATTTATGCGTTTTTTCGTTAGTTTTTTTAACAAGCTCACCGATTTTTAAAGTGAAATTAGCATAATTTTCAAGTAATTCCTTGTAAGTGTATTCAGTACATTGCCGCATATATTGGTTGGCTTCTCTAATGTATGGATCTTTTTCATTCGGATCTGTATCTTCAAGATATGCTCGAATATATTTTTTTTTATCTAATGCAATGTCATATATCTGTGATGAAATTGCCATATAAAGCTCATCAAAGTGCGTAAATGGCACACAGGACTGCATTTTGCAGAAATTTGACGTTTTTAATTTGAGAATGATCGTTATCTGAAACTTTATATCAAAAGCAAAAAAACCGCATAGAAACAATTGAAAGTTTGAAATTGTTGTTTTACAAAAAAGTGTGATAATTCTGACGACTTTACGGTTCGGTTCCAAGGTTTTCAATGCTGTCAGATGTCATAATGCCTCATTCAAAACCGAAGATTTTGAAATTCGGAGTTTAACCGATTATACGAAAAAACAACAAATTAACCGAAACAGTGATCACTGTTTCTGACTAGTTTATAATTTATTTGTGTAATATCGGAAAAGTGGCAAAATTTGGGAGAAAAAACAGATACACAAATCGTTTAAGGGTAATGATTAAATGGAATTCCTAACAACATCGCCAAGAAACGACAGATGTCTTGTGTAAATAGTGGAAATGATCATTCAAATATTGACTTCAATTATGTTATATTAAAGGCAAAAATCTATTTCTGACAGTCACAAAAATGATACAAGCTTAGTGCCTTTGAACTTGCACCAACTAGGGAGTGGTTGGATGAGGCAAAACTGGACCGAAATTGAATTTTTTTGAATCCGCAGCTAAGCTTTGATTTACAAATTTATTGATAACTTTATTTTATATGAAAAAGTGAAATTTGGATGCCCTCAAAAGTGACTCCCTTGAAATTTTTCTAGGCACGATTTGAATGTTGTTTTTTGGCACTAATGTTAATCTTAAGTAAACAGAATTAGTAGTAGCTGAAGAACTTTAATATTAAAGTTTGTAATGTGGTGTTTATCATTAATATCAATTCCTTCTTGTTCAAGAAGTAATTTAACTATTTCTAAATAACCATTTGAAGATGCCGACATAAGTGCAGTTTCAAATTAATTAAAATAATTTCCAGATATTATTTTGATATAGATAATTATTAAAATAAATATTAAATAAAACAAATAAATATCTTTAGCATTAATATCAATTCCTTTTTGCAAGAAGTAATTTAACTATTTCTAAATAACCATTTGAAGATGCAAACATTAGTTCTGTCCAAAACAAATCAAATAATTTCCAAATATTATTTTGAAATCCAAAATTATTTAAACAAATTTTAAATAAGTCAAATAAATATCTTTAACATTAACATCAATTCCTTCTTGGTCAAGGAGTAATTTAACTATTTCTATATGACCTTTTTCAGATAATAAATGTACATTTATAATTGCAATAATTTAATTTTATTTTTTTTTTCTTCCTCAATACAAATAGTTTCTTTATTGATCCCATACCAAAAAAGTCTATTTAACACCAAATTTTAAAGTGCAAAACTAAGTGTATAAAACATTTATTAATTTTCATCTTCTTCCTCTTCTTCTTCACGTTTTCTTTCTCTTTCTTCCTCCTCTTCTGCGCGTCTTCTTTCCCTTTCTTCTTCCTCTTCTTCTCTTCTTCTTTCTTCTTCAATTCTTTTCCGCTCTTCTTCTTCAGCGATTTTCTCTTTTATGTATTCTTCTGCTTCTTCTCTTTCTTCTTTTGTTACTTCATCTTCATTTAAATATTCCAATTGCTTAAAGTTATATACAATGTTCAACCATGGCTCTTCTTCATTTTGCATCAAAGGATTTCCATCAACATTTAATTGTTTGAGATTTTCATACTTATCTTTGTCGTTAAGTATTTCTAAATCTTTAATTGTTTGAATGTTATTAACTGAAAGATTTAATTCTTGAAGATTTAAGAGTTCGCAATCAAATGAACTTAATTTCTTTATGGAGTTCTCAGAGAGATTCAGTTTTCGTAGCGAATTGAGATCTTTGAAGGTTTCGTTTTGGATGAATTTAATATGATTGGAATTAAGATAAAGACGTTTTAAGTTGAACAAACCACTAAACATTGTAGATTCGAGCTTTCTAAGATTGTTGGAACTTAGTTTTAACGTTTGAAGATTTGGAATTCCGGAAAATGCATTTGGTGAAATTGTCTTAATTCTATTGTCTGAAAGGTCAAGCTTGGTAAGAAGTGGAAATGGAAGAACTGGCAGAGAACGAATTCGGTTTCCATTAAGATTAATAGTTAAAAGATTGGAAATAGGTTTTGGAAATTCTGGTAAAAATTTAATATCGTTGTTATGTAAATCAATGTAAACAGCATCAGTCATATCGCTTAAAAAAGTTGCTTTTCTGAGTAAATTTGAGGATAAAGATATAAAACGAAGATGAGAATAATTTGAAAGAATTGATGCATCTTTAATTCCAGAATCGTTCATAACTAATTTTGTGTACGCATATTCCATATCATTAGGGGAATCAAGAATACCTAAATTAGGAATAAGAGTATTTTCATCAAGAATTTCTCCTTCAATGTCTTCCTCTTCAATTTTTTCTTCTTCCTCGATTTCTTCTTCCTCCTCCTCTTCCTCATTATTTTTTTCGTTATGAGTTTCTTCTTCAAAAGAGTATTCTTCTTCTTCCATCCTGAGTTGGCACTTTTAAAGACGAAATGAAAACATTAACATGAAACGAATAATATTAGGGAATTTTTCACAGAATTTTTTTAAGTTTAGCACTGCATAATAGCATATGTTTTGTAAAAAGTGATATATAAAATTTTATCTATCATAATTTTTAATTGAAAATTAATTCGTTAAATAATATTCAAAAATCGTAAAAAACTTTTATAATATAAAACTTTTTATTATTACTCTATTAAGAAAATTCAGGATTATCTCCCGAAATCAATAAAAATAAAAATAACATGCGAAAAGAAAAAACAAAAAATGTCCTGATGGGGAATCGAACCCCAATCACAGCCGTGTGAAAGCTGTATCCTAACCGTTAGAAGATCAAGACCAGTTCGAAAATATTCTTCAAGTCTGTAATTTAAATATAAAAATTTCTTGTCGAACTTCAAGGCAGCTAATTCAACATATAATAATTCGATTTCTCCTTAACCAGCTTCAATGTCTTGAAAGAAAAGACCATACCAATCCGTTAAAATCACAACGGTATGTTTTAAAATTATCAAAATCTAATGATTCCAATTTTATTTAATTATCGAATAAATGAATATCATTAAATATAAATGATGTAAATGAATATTTAATAAATGATATTTACTCACAATATGTTTTTCACATACAAAAAGAACCCAATAAGCAGTTGTTGCTAATAAACATTTATTTAAACGAAGAAAATTGATTACTAAATAATCCTAACTCATAACGAAACAAAAATACAATATGAAAAAACTGAATTTCATGTTTTCTTATATAACTTTTAAGTGGAACAAAAACGAAATTAATATTAATATTTAAACATGTTTAATATTTTTTGATCTAAATTAATCACTTACATCTGTATCAACTTTAACTAAAGAAGCACAATAAGGACGCAACCAGTTACTTTCAGGAATTGTACTTAAACCAACGCATTCAATATGAAACCATTGAAATGGACATGATTGATTATCACAATTTACCATATCTCCAATTCTTTGGCCTCTACATATGCAATAGACATCGTCAATTATTATACTTGGGCGTAAATGGATTTTCACCAACAATACATCCATCTCGAGCTTTTGGTTTTCTGTTAAGCGTATTTCTTTGATGATTTCTTCTTCGGCATTGTTTAATATTTCAACCAGAGATCTTGCGGCTTCAACTCTTTGAGCAGCAAAATCCAAAATTAATTGATACACAGCATCAAGGCCTTCAGTAGAAATAAAACCTTTGCTCTTTTCTGAATGTGTAGTTGAGGGTTTAATGATATTAGGATCAGAAATAGTTCTTGAAAGTTTTTGGCTGATTCACTCTTAGCTTCCATTCGTGAAATATAACTGTACCTACGCTCTATAAGAGTATGAAGCCTTTCGAGCCCTTGGAGTTAGAAACAAAAAACACCCCTTCAGAGCATGATCACCAAATTGACTATCTTTGTCAGGAAGATTTAACGTATTTGCAAAACAACTTGAATTATCTCCATCCTGATGTTTGCAAACATAGCATAGAGTTAGTGACTTATGTCATTGAATGTATTTTAATTCTGTTTTACATGGTACAAATCATTTTTGAGTGAGTAATCAATTTTTAAATTTAATCAGTGTATATTACAAACCCTTAGCAGTTCCTATGTGAAAAATGTCATAGGCTTGTGAGTGTTTTTAATGTAAAATCATTTTCATCCTCTTTTTTGATGTGCAAAAGAAATTATTGCCAATTTGTCCTCAAAAAAACGAAAACTAAATAAACGTTCTTTTCGAATGTCTGATTGGGACATTTTTGCTCCTATCCAAGCCAATCAACCAGACCAAAATGATGTTGATGGCACGGATGGAGTTTTTTTCAGGGATGATGATAATGAGCAAGAAACATTTATTTCACCTTTAAATGATCAATTTGATGAAACAGCAGTTCCTGCATCATTAAATCCAAGACTAATACGAAATAATGATGCAAACCAAGAAATTGTCTCCAATCATGTTACTTTTGAACCAGAGATTCATTCTTATTGTGAAAAAAAGATTCATATTAACAACGACATTCCGAACTTTAATAGAGGGAAAGGACGAAATCAACGTCAGCGACGTTTTCGCCGTGATATGAGCGACACAGCCGATGTATCAATTACCACCATTTCCCATGATCTATTAGAAAATGGGTTTAACAAAACCAAATATAACTCATTTCATAACTCTGCCATTTCCCAGCGTAAGCAAAATGGCATTGGGAAATCACCCGACATGAATTCATTATATTATTTCTGGTGTTATTATTTACGCAATCACTATGATGAAGCAATGTATAAAGAATTTTATACCATTGCAAAAGAAGACGCTGAACATGGAAGTCATTATGGCATTGAATGTTTTTTCAGGTTTTGTTCTTATGGACTTGAAACAAACTTCAATCCATCCGTGTTCAAAGATTTCCAACTCGAAGCACTTTGCGATTATAGAAATCGCAACTCCAAATATGGAATCGAGAAGCTTCGTGGCTTTCTCGAGAACCAAAAACTTGGAATCGAAATCAAAATGCTTCCAGAAGTTGAAGTTGTAATGAATCAATTCCCAACAATTGAATCATTTCAAACTGATAAAAAGATTAAGTCAAAAAGTATTCCAAAACAAAGTAATAACTTCTTGAAGGCAAATAATGGTAATCCAAGAGGTAGAGGAGGAAGACAGTTCGCACACAGAGGCCAACAAAAGAACATAAGAGGTGCAAGACAAGCAAACGAAAAGAAGACACAACCTTCTTCCGCTCCAAAGTTCGCATCGCATTTGGTTAGCTAAATCATCTTTATGAATTCATTTTTTGTGATTAAAAACAAATTAATCAATTTATAAATTCTGTGAAAAATTTATATTTATCATCAATATTGATAAGAATGTGGGAAAGTTTATTAAGTAAAGACCACATTATATTTATCAATGTTGATAGAATGTGTTCATACGCATTGACAAAATCGATTTTAAGAAATAACCATATAAATTACATGGTAAAATCTAGTTAAGGCTTTTGCCAAATTATCACATAATTCCAAATAGTTTTCGAATAAGGAAAACTGACATGACATGTTATGTGAATTAGGCCACCCCATTATTAGCTAATTAAACTCTCCCACAATAAAAATGTGGTCTTTACTTAATAAACTTGAAAAATTCATGGCACCAACAAACACAAATAATAACCTTACAGAATTCAAGAAATCTTGTGATGTTGTCTTGGAAAATATAATGGTTGATGATATAAATGATTCAATTACCTTTATTGGATTTCTTAACAATATTCAGGATTATTTAACACAAGAGCTTGAATATGAAGACGTTCCATGTATGGCTTATTTTTTGAATGAATCCATTCTTCAAAAAATTGTTGACTTGGTTAACAAAGATCTTCCACCAGCTCATGTTGAGCCTCTTTTTTCATTCTTTATGGCTTTTGTTACCACAGGTCTTAACAAATATTTTGCTCAAATTCACATTCATCGTCCGTTCACACAATTATTATCAAAGCTTGAAACGATTTACTTGATTGATGGTGCTAAAACAAGTCGTTTTGCAGTTGAACTTTGGAATAAATTGAAAGTTAAACCAGTTTATTTAGAAATGATGACAGATGGTCATTCATATCCACTTATTGACTTTTTCTGCACTTCAGCACTTATCCCCGAAAAAGAACACAACTATGCTCGTGACATTATTTTGTCTATAATGTTTCCATCTGAAGATTCACTTCCAGATATATTCCCGAAATATATTGAAGAGAAATTCTATCCTCAAATTTCTGATTTTATCATAGCAACAATTCAATGTGTTACTACCATCCAATTCAAAGGATCTCTTACGTCACTTTTAAGTTGGGTTGATCAACTTCTTCAACTCGCCAAATCATTTGATAGCTGGAAGGTCATTCAAGAAATACTTAAGCTTTCTGCTTCACAACAGATGCTTGGTTTCTCTTTTCTTCTTTCATATTTTTCAGCTCCTGTCATTCATGAAAAAGTGCTTGAAATTTCGGTTTCTAAAGAAGTGCTTCAAACCGTCGCAGAATGTCTCAATTCTAATGACGATACGTCTCAAATTTCTGGCTTAGTTTTCTTGAAGACGTTATTAACTTGTGATTGTGACTTTTCATTTTTACTTCCGCCAAAGCCCACGGAAGCTTGTGACGTGTTATCCAATCTACCTGTTGAATGGTTGATACAATGCGATGGTTCAACATCAATGGAATCATATCAAAGTGACGCAGTTTCACGCGTTTTGTTCTTTGATGGGATCAGAAAAGACGGAAACAACAAAGAACTTTTTGAACAAATTTTGGGGTTATTGAAACGGTTTAATTCAATTTCGTTAACGGTCTGCTTATCGGTAACCCAATTAATAACTGAATTTGTGTCAATTGCTCCTGATTTAATTTCAAAGGATTTGGTTGACGCATACGCAGTTGCAATAAAACAGTACGCAAATGTGCCGTTTTTCGAAATGCCAAATGAAAAATCATCTGATTGCCCTGAAGTAAGAGCTGCAATACTGGCAGAATTCGGAAAGGAAATACATACAACTTTTATTGCGTATGAAAAAATTCGATCTGCTTCTTCTTCTATCAGTCAAATTGAATTTGATTAAAAGTATTTATCATTAAATTTTAAAGTTTTTTCGATAACAATTTGACAATTTGAAACCTTTTGGATCCTTTTTACAGAGATATAATGAATGAAATAAATATTTTTAGAATTGTGATATATCATCATAATCGTTCAAAAGGGCACCCCGCCTGTTAACGGTTCGAAGTCGTTTAATCTTCTGCAATTAATGAATCAACCTTTGTTTGGTCAAGGCAACCAATTTTTCAAAACAACAAGCACAAGTAATCCATCTTCCACAACATCATCATCAACAAGTACAAGTAATCCATTTTCCACAACATCATCATCAACAAGCACAAGTAATCCATTTTCCACAACAACATCATCAACAAGCACAAGTAATCCATTTTCCACAACAACATCATCAACAAACACAAGTAATCCATTTTCCACAGCATCATCATCAACAAGTGCTACAAGTAATCCACCTTCCACAGAACAATCAAAAAGTACTTTAGGCTCTGGACTTTTCACAAACACACAATCGGTTCAACCGCAAAAAGTAAAGCGAGTGTGCCCAAATGAAATTATGGATTTTATTTCTCATAAAACAGATGACCTCAAACCCCCCTTCGTTCGTGATGAGGTAATAATGTGGAGTGTTATTCTAGAAAAATCGCAAAACAATGAAAAAATTGAAAAACTAGAATATGAATTCCCACCAGCAGTTACCAAACCTACAGAGCAAAAGCAAACCACTGTCGGATTCCAATCTTCAACCACAAAACAGGCACAACCTGAACAAAAAATTCAAGTTAAATATGAGAATTCTTTTGATGCAGTTTCCCAAGAACCAGCACCAATTCTTACATCTGCTCCATATTTCCTTCCGACAGAAAAGGTTGGTAGCAAAAAGAAAAGTAGTCTTGATTTTTCTCATTTTGTATCACACAAAACAACAAAGCCCATTCAACACAAAGAAAACTTCAGCAATTTGTTCCTTCCTCAAGTTTCTCCTGTTTTGGACTCTTCAATTGAAAGTACAAGCGACATAAATGAGTGGGAACCACTTCGTATTACACCAGAGCAAATTAAATTTGTTAGCGAAATCAAATTTGATGCGGCGGTTAATGTCACCGATACAAATTTGCCGCCAAATCATTTGAAATGTTATAATGATGAAGGCGAAATATACTTTTTACATATACAAAATATACCTGATAGTACTCTTAAACAAAATGTTGATATATCAACACATTTCATAAGTGTTTCAGATGAGTTGAAAAATCAATTGGGACCGGCAATTATAACAATAAATAAAATGAAACTTGAATTGGAAGAAGATCCAGAAAGCTACTTGCAAAGGAAATGCCAAGAAATGAAATTGGATTTCATATCATTCCAAAAGGAAACGGAAAATTTTTCCTTCTTCGCTTGTGACTTTGAAAATGTTCCTTTTCAATTTTAAATGTAATAGAAATTTAATGAAATAAAAAAATTAATTATAAATTTGCATTTTGATATCATGTACATAGAAGCAAAAGTAAAAATGGTTCGTCAACACAATCACATCGAAAGGTGTTTTTAAAGTTTTTTAATTCAGAAAGGCGTCTTTTCTGATCACTTAAATTTCGCATAAGATATGCAGAGGAGTGCAATCTTCCCATTTCTATTTTAAAAGCCTTTAAAATCTAAAAGTAAATTAAATGTACATTGTATAACAATAAACAGAGAGGAATAAAAGAATCTTCTGATCAATTTTGCAAAATAATTATTTTAAAATTACAAAAAATTGTATTCGATATGATCGATTTCGAAAGAAATTGGTAACTTTTATTAACGTTCATCATATAGTTCGAAGCATCGTTTTAGAATTTCCTCTTTATTTCTGGAAGGAAGCAATTGATGAATTTTTTCAAAATCACCTTGATAGTTATAATAATATAATTTTGCAAATTTTTTTGAAATTCTCAGAATATCTTCTTGCTTTGGGCTTGAGGATTGAGAGCGACCCCATTTCCTGAATCATCCCTCCAGCGAACGTATTATGGCTTGTTGGTTTGTAGAATTGATCGATATGAGATTGTTTTAATTTTTTGATTTGGGCCTTCTGACGACCCATTATTCTTTGGTTATTATTTTTTTTTCCCTTTTTTGTTTGTTTAATTGCTTGGCATGTCTAGCAGCAGATGGATCTTTTGGAATCCCAAAAAAAGTGCGCGGTGAAATGTGATGTGAAATACCGGAAATAATGATATTGATTGATCGGAAGATTCAAGAGAATGATACTCAAAATTGATCAGAAGATTAAAGTTTTCGCTTACAAGGAGGATAAAGCAAATACGATAATTTATTTTGGACATATTAATTTTTACTTCAAAATAAAATTCATCGATTTATCCTTTTTGGAACATGATATGTTTCAAACTTTGAGAAAAATTGCTTTACCGCATGATTCATTGGATTTTTTTAGTATCAACCCCTATGGACACTATTTTTATCGATATTGGATTAAATTATGTTCAAATATTCGAAAAAATGACTTAATTTTTTTCGAAATTGCTTAAAATAATAAAATTATATTTCTTTAAAAGACTGCTCATAAATCTATATATTATTTACCATTATATTGAAAATAGTATCAATAATTCAAAAAATATGTATAATATTATATTTCATAAATAATTTCGATCAAATCAGAAAAATCCTATCGTCTGACATTGTCCTCTTCTAGATATGCTCATGGATTTCGTCCATAATTTATCTAAAAGTGCTTACATTAAGACAAGATGATTTTTTGAATTGAATTTTTTTATACAATTTTGATCAATGCGAAACGACAATTATCACACACTTTATTTCATTTTAATATTATATGATACAAAACGACACTTATTTTATTCAATGTTATTAATTTAATTTCACTTGGCGTAAAGAGTCACTCAATGAAAAAAATTTGAAAGCATAAACGATACAATATCGTTTCTATCGTTATGTAAAATCTACAAAAAGTCGAGTGAAAAAAAATGAATGATCAATAATCGTGAGCACGTTAAAAATGTCACTTTTTAGGGGTTTCCGACAAAATTTTACCCAAAATCTCTGATCGGATAAAAGAAAAAAAAATGACCAATGACCAAAAGGGTAGATGGTACGATTAAATACAAATATTTTGTATTCTGGGACTAAAAATAATATAGTGTACTCAATAGATTTCCATTAAACATTAAGAGTAAATAATACTATGAATAATAATCAATTATTTGTTGTCATGAATTTTTCATATTGTTTTTCACAAAAATTATCATCAAATTACCCTTGTCTCGCCCAAATTCGTAATTTTTTATATCAGAAAAATTGATAGCATTGAGATATTATAGAAAATTGAATTGTGTTATAATTTTTGGCGCCAGTATTGGCGGGACCGATGGTAGCGAAAAATTCACTGAAACTGCTCATGATTATATCAAATTCATGTGAGAACCGTTGTTGATGCATAATCAGTTCATTATCCTCATGTTGACCTATCATTACGCTACTCCTGGACCACCGGGGGATCAGTGGCAGGGCTGAGAATGGATCGCCGGCACATTCACGCTACAGCTGTATTGCTACGTCAGGTAGGTCAACAATAACAAATTTGTATACAGTAAAACATCAGTTAACATCTCAGATAAGGATCTCAGCATTGCATCTCAACGAAACATCTCAACAAAACATCAGTGAACATCTCAAATGAACAAAAAAATAATAAATATTGAAAATGTTTTTTAGCTTTTGTTATTGATAAATTTTTCTATTTCTTCACAATATGTGAATTTTTCTTAATATAAAAAGAGCATTTTGGTGATAATGATACGATTCACCTGGTTTTGGCAAAAAATCTCAACATTTCACTTCACTTTATCCCTCCAGGAATGACCAATGAATTTCAGCCACTCGATAGGAAGATCTTCGGCATTGTGAAGGCACATGCCAAAAAATTTTATCGGAAACGCGTAAAAAACGGGCTTGGCAACATCACAAAAAGTGGAGCGTGCCAAGATATGATTCAAGCCTGGGATCTTATAAAGGAATCTTCGGTTTTGGATTCATGGAATATCTATGATGCATGGCATATTGAATAAAAATCATCTTAAGTTGATTTTTTAATTTTTTCGAAATTATCGATAATTGTCAAAAAAAACAAAATTTATAATAACTTTATATTTATATGGTATTTGATATTTCAATAACGACGAAGGGGTATGCGTTTCAAAACATTAATTATGTGGCTTAAAATAATTTCGATGCATCGATCAAATATTTTTTCCATTCGAAATTTTAAATAATACATATTGAATTACTTATGATGTAGTTTCTATTTTCCATAATAAATTATATAAATATCAATTCTTTGCATGAAATTTTTAATAAAACTTGAGCGTTAACTTCAAAAGTGATTAAATTTTGAATGCAAAAAAAAAGTTTTTAAATTAATGATACATTTGAGTTCAGCTCCAGAAATAAAATAAAATGTTGGAAGGATAAATATTTTATATGATTTTAATGTATAAAATATCGAATATGTGCAAAATTAAATATCGTCATTTTTCAAAGATATTAATATAATCATGAAGTGTGTACAAAATTAATAATTTTTTATATTTAGAATTGATTTAAAATATCAATTACATATTGCATTAAACGAATTTTTAGTGTCATTATATGACATTCAATTGCATTCAATATTTCTGTATTTTGTACGTTAGACCCTCACCACCTTTCAAAAAAATTACGAATTTGGGCGAGACAAGGGTATATGAAAATCATACAATGAAATATGATATAAAATATTCGATTTATCAAATTTAATGCATTAATAATAATATATGAAAACAAAATGAATTTAGGAAATGTTTATTTCAATATTTAAATATTTCCTCTTTTATCCTTGTGAATCTTTTAATTTTTATTATGTCGTCACATTTATGATGTTGAATTTTGTCTGCAAATAATCGAATAATTTCTGCATTTTTCTTTTCTGATGCTATCATAAGCGCTGTTTTATATGTTTATAAGTAATTCCAAATGTTTATATGAAATTTTATATTTTTTTAAAATATTTTAAATAAAACAAAAAAATATCTTTAGCATTGATATCAATATTCTCTTGTTCAAGAAGTAATTTAACGATTTCTGTATAACCATATTTAGATGCATTCATAAGTACTGTCATATAAAATTTAAATAATTTCCAAATATTATTTTGAAATTCTAAATTATTAAAATAAATATTAAATAAAACAAATAAATATCTTTAGTATTAATATCAATTCCCTCTTGTTCAAGAAGTAATTTAACTGTTTCTGTATGACCATTTCTAGATGCAAATATAAGTGCTGTATCAAATAATTCAAATAATTTCCAAATATTATTTTGAAATATAAAATTATTAAAATAAATATTAAATAAAACAAATAAATATTTTTAGCATTAATATCAATTCCTTTTTGCTCAAGAAGTAATTTAACTATTTCTGTATAACCTTTTGAAGATGCAAATATAAGTGCTGTCCAAAATATTTTGAATAATTTCCAAATATTATTTTGAAATATAAAATTATTATAATAAATTATAAATAAAACAAATAAATATCGTTAGCATTAATATCAATTCCTTCTTGATCAAGAAGTAATTTAACTATTTCTATATGACCATTTGAAGATGCAGATATAAGTGCTGTCCAAAATATTTTGAATAATTTCCAAATATTATGTTGAAATTTAAAATTATTAAAATAAATTTCATTTTTAGCATTAATATCAATTCCTTCTTTTTCAAGAAGTAATTTAACTATTTCTGTATAACCATTTTTTGAAGCATTTGTTAGTGCTAAAAATATTTAAAAAAAAATTTAAAAATTTTTATGAAACGATAAAATATTTTAATAAAAATCTAATGAAATAAGCAAACAATCTTGCTAAAATCAATGTATCTATTGTTAATTAAATAGTTATAAAGTTCCACATTTCCAGAAAAACCCGAAAAAAAAAAAAAATCAATAGGAATATGATTGCTTTCGAGAAAATATTGAGTAATATATAAATTCCCTGTTATGATTGAAGCAATGAGAATATTTTCATTTATTTTCATTCCTTCTTTAAGTAAAAATGATAAAAGTTCATAATTATCATGTAAAACACATTTTGCTCCTAATTCTTCTAAATTCTTAATTTCTTTTAACTTATTATCATAAAAATATTTAAAGATATCATTTCGATAAAATTCTATCGCTGCTTCATATGCATCTTCAAATGTTGAATGATTTTGTTCACATAAATGAATTATTTCTTCATTTCCACCTGCAACTGCATATTTACCTGTATTATCTAATTTTGCTCCATTCATAAGTAAATATTTAAAACATTTAATTGAAAAAAAAAATGCTGCATAATCAATTAATGTAACATTTTTATGATTAATAAATGAATATCTTTCATAAAGTGATGGCTCAATTGTTTGATTCAAATCGAAGTTTGCTTGTGATGATATTTCTTGAAGTTTTTCTATTTCATCATTCCGAATTATTTTCGCAATTTCATTCTGTTTATTCCTTCTTTAACATATTTCTGATGAAGTTCCCAATTATTCGCTTTAAGTTTTTCAAGGTTTTTGGAGAAATATTCAGAAAATTGATAACAATAATTTAAAACGAAATGTGCTTTAAAATGTGAAAAAAATAAATTTTTCATATTTATAGTAATCGATGAGTTAATTAAACCTTTTTCTATCAACTTTTCGATAAGATAATTGGATTCTTGTGAGTTATTTTTCCGAAGGAATTGAGAAAAGATGTCAATTATTTTAACTTGATTTTTATTTACATCTCGTTCAATTATATTCAAAAACTCAATAATTATATCTATATTTTTCAGTCTTGTTATAAACAAAGTGTAAATGAAACGGCAGATGATCAAGTTGAATGAATACGTTCGTGAATTATCATAAAATTTGCGTAATGAAGAAACAGATGTATCAAGATTGTTTGTATTTATGTTATAAATTATTTCTGTAAGTGCAATTAAGTCTGGAAAAGAATTTATCTTTGATGTGCTCATTCCAATGCTGTTAAATGACGCTGGAAAAATTTTCATGGACATGTGATATGA
This sequence comes from Histomonas meleagridis, assembly GCF_020186115.1. Classification (NCBI taxonomy): domain Eukaryota; phylum Parabasalia; order Tritrichomonadida; family Dientamoebidae; genus Histomonas; species Histomonas meleagridis. The sequence goes on from NW_027150894.1 coordinate 1,684,284, forward strand.
ATTTTTATATAAAAAATTAATAAATAAAAACATAGAATGAACTTCATGATGTAATCCATTCACATCTTTAATTTTATTTGGAATACTCAAATTTTCATTATTCATTAAAACTTTATTATCTTTCTGCCATCCCAAAGGCAGCTCATCATTTATCTCATATACTTGAAGTTTTTCATTAAAAAATATTTCATTATTCAACCAAAACGCATCCATCTTGCCCAAATCTTTTTATGAAAATCTTCTTAATCTTCTCTTATCCCTTTCCGAAGGAAGCAAAACCTAATTCAAAAAGTTGAAAATCCAATTTTTTTCAAATAAAAATGACGGTTGAAAACCGCTACAAATGATCAAGGAAGACAAGAAATGGAAGAAAATTATATATCAATATTGATTTATTCTAGAATATGTAAAATTGATCATTATGAACTACGAATATTTTCTGTTGCAGATTATAATATATTTGAAATCTGAATTAAAGACATGAATCAAAAATTACACATAATTTGAAATGAATAGCATAAAATAAGATTTTAATTATGGGTTTTTTGCTATCGGCAAAAAACATATCCTAGGTCAAAAAAGAATCATAGTAAATTTACTATTCATGAATTAAATCGATAACGTTATCGGAACAAAAATCATTCACTCAGTTGAAAAGAAAAAAGGCAATAAAAGGAGGGTTTTGTCTTATAACATAAGTATCGGGAAAAGATTAATACACAGGATGACTAATAATTTTTCAATTGATTATAAATTATCATACGAAGGGGGAAAAAGTACCGTTGAAAAAATTCAATAATAAAAAAACTGTTACTATATTTAAAAAAGTTATTGTGAGAAAGTACCAATATATGGCCGAATATGCATTCACATATCGAAAATAACTTATATACGACAATTACATGAATATATTTGAAATTTTTTGAGTTTATTAATATTTTCGATAGATTTGAAAAGAATTTAATATCAAGATTATATATAATCAAATAAAATAATTAATATTTCATTGTTTCCCAAATAATTTCTGAAATTTTAATTTCTTAATATATCAAGATATAATTCTTATTTTTTTATTAATCATAGATGTAAATATGTATATATATTATATATCCATAATATCAAGATCGTAGGATGATCGCTATATACGATGGGTGAAAATCGCAAGTCGAGTTTAATATATAGTATTAAAAAGTATTTTATTCATAATTTTCGATGAGACATCGATGTCAAATTGTACATTTTGGAAAATGAAATAACATCACCATGGGGTACGAAAAGATTAAAGTTAAATGAGCTAATGTAACAAAAAGTAACTTTAGTTTTTTTATTTAATTTTTTAATGATATTTTTTTATTTGTTTGCAGCAATTTTTTCTTTGATTTGTGGAATTGCGGCACCAATTACATTTGTAACTTCTATTGGTTTGCCATCTTCATTTTTGCCTTTGAAAAATTTTGTATTAGGAACAGATGTGATATCATAAGCAGCTGCAATTTCAGGCGCCTCGTTGACTTCTACATTCATAAAGTGTACTGTTGGGTTGTCGCGTGCAAGGCTTGGTAAAATTTGACGAACACGACGGCATGGCATGCAGGTCGTTGAACCAAATTTAACAACAACAAGGCCATCATGGCTAGTAATTTCTTTGTTTAATTCTTCAAGAGAACCTGAGAAATCTTGGAGATTTGATGGATTGCTCATCAAAAAAATGAAATTTTTAACGTATATTGAATTTTCAGAAATTATTTTATTTACTCAGGCCAACTATCGAAACCTCATAAATTTTGAGTAAAACGATAACGCTAAAATCGGTCACTTGAGCGCGTGTGTCCAAATTAGCTGAAAAAGTTGACATTTGAATTAATGCTACTAATCGGCCAATTAAATGTTCAATATTCAATAATTTACATTAAACAAAGATAAGAAACTAAAATATTTATGATACAAAACTTACACTTATCCAAGTAAAATAAATAAATTTTGATGTTATATTTATTATTGAATTTTATATCTAATTTAAATTTCTTCTGAACAACCCTCAACATCCTACACATCGCCGGTTCGATATTGTGAGAAATTTGATCGTATTTTAAGTTCCAGTGAATAAGGTGGCACTTTCCATAAACCAGGGAAACATAGATTGAAATTTGCACGATTTTTTTGGTGTTCAGTTTCTTGAATCGTTGTAAAAATGAAGAATACAAATCGAAGCAGTTTTCTAGAATTTGCTGAAATGCTTTAATATCTCAAATGTTATATTTGGATTTGTCTTTTTACTTAACTTAAGCAAGCCTTAGAATCTTAGATTTGGTCAAACCCATTTTTGTTGAGGACACCAATTAATATTGGTTGAAATTTTTCCATTTTTACGTAACCCTATTATTTGTGTTTTAATGTGTCTTTAAAGTTATAGCTGACTAATGAAATGCAATTGTCACTTTTTCATTTTTATTCAATTCTGTCAAAAATCAATGGGGCAAAACGAATCACTCCCCATTCTGACAGAAAATCTTTTAAGCATTAGTATACCAAATGGAAATTTAACTGAAATACCCTATTTTATTCCACCAGAAAATTCAATAAATTCTATTGATGTACCATATAATCAAATCAAAAAATTTCCGTTATCTCTTCCCAATCTAAAAGTATTAGACATATCAAATAACAACCTATCACAAGTTGATTTTGATGATGTTCAATTTTCTTTTGATTCTCTTGAAATACTTAACTTATCTAATAATGGATTTTCAAAAATTCCGCAACAACTTAAAGAAATGAAATCAATCAAAAATCTTAATCTTGAACATAACGAATTAACAGAAGAAACTTCGGATTTTTCATCATTATCCAAACTTCAAATATTAAATTTGTTTTTAAATCGTTTTACAAATTTCCCAAATTTTCCAGACTCTCTTGAGGTTCTTAACATAGGTTTTAATTCAATTCGATCAATATCTTTTTTCTTACCAAAGATAAGTGAATTAAGGTTATCTGGTAATGAGATCACAGAAGTTTCTGAAGACTGTTTTTTCCCATCCCTTAAGCTCCTTGATCTCTCTCTTAATCGTCTTGTCGAGTTTCCCAATCTTATGAAGATATCTCCAAATATCGAAGAATTTTATTGTTCATATAATTTTCTTGAAACAACACCAACAGAAATTCCTTTATCCATAGTTACTTTAGATTTATCACACAACATATTAACTGAGTTATCAATTGATTTCACAAATCATCAAAATCTTCTAAAACTTGATATCTCAAACAACAGAATTCAAACAGTCCCGCAACTTCCAGCTAACATTGAAAGCTTCAGTGCCCAGTTTAACGCGATTAGTTCCATTACCACTCCGACTTTCACAAAACCCATAATTCTGAACTTTACATCGAATGAATTCACTTCTATTCCCAACTTAAAGCAATGTCAGTCACATTTTCTCTTTATGAAAGATAACAAGATTAACAAAATTGATATTGAAAACATCAGCTTAAGTACTCAACAATTAGTGTTAACAAATAATCGTATCAATGAAATTCCTGAAACAATTTCATTACTTAATAGTTTAAAAGTATTAAATCTTACGCTAAATCGTATTACGTCATTACCAAGTTCTATATCATCATTAAAACTAAACACATTAATAATCTGCGAAAATAATATTTCAGATTTACCTGAATTACCAACAACACTAACGACGTTAATAGCCTTTAAATGTAATTTTGGTGAAATTCCAGAATCTGTTTACAAAGTTCCACGTCTGAATTTTATTGACTTTTCTTGTAACCACATTTCAACATTGGCAACATTACCAAAAGTGACACAAATTTCATTATCTTCGAATGATCTTAAGGAAATACCATCTATTCCCGATAGTATCTCTATTCTCAACTTATCATTTAATCGAATAAAAAAATTTATATTAACGAATGGCAAATATTTACAAGAATTAGACTTATCGCATAACCAATTAAAGAAATTCAAAACTACAAAATTAACGTTTTTGAGCACGTTAAATTTATCACATAATCCATTGAAATCGAAATTGCATTTCAGTAATTTTCCGGTTTTGACAACGATAGACATCACCAAAACGAACATTTCAAGTCCGAAGCATCCTATCCCATTGAATATCATTGAATTCATCACATCGAATCCTCAAATTGTCAAACAAAACCCACAAAATAAGTCGATAAGTTTATACAGCTGTGAGAATGTCGGCTACTCCGAAATGAAAGGATTTCGTCCCACGATGGAAGACACCATTGTCGTAAGGCGTAACATCCTTCCTGGGATTGATATCTTTTCTGTTATTGATGGGCATGGCGGCCAAGAGTCTGCGCATCTTGCGTCATATTACATTCCGTTGTTATTTCTTTCATTGACCAACAAGTCAATCAGCGGATTCTCGTCGATGGTTAAAGACTTGGACATCATATTACATCAGAACGATGTTAAAGATGGCGCCGTATTAGTGTTTACATTAATAAGTCAAAATGAAATCGGATGTGCGCATCTCGGCGACGCGCGTGCGATTGTTGTCCGGAAAGACGGAAACATAATCCCTTTGACTATCGACCATAAAGCGACGGAAAGAACTGAAATCGATTTGGTGAAAGAAAATCGATCGTACATCGAAAGCAAAAGGACTGCCGGAATATTGGCTATCTCGAGAGCAATCGGAGACTTCCGTGTGCCCGGCGTAACAAGGACACCGGACATGACAAGCTACAACAGACAGAAGAACGACTTCAGACTCGTGCTGGGATGCGACGGACTGTTCGATGTGGTCAGCAACGAGGAAATAGGAATCATCGTAAGGGATAACGCGGATGTGGATTTCGCGGCGTTCTTGCTGAGAAATACGGCATTCGCAAGAGGGAGCATGGATAACATTAGCGTGATCGTGGTAGATATAGAAAAAAATTAATGTTTGATGATAAATTTTAAGAAATAAAATTTTAAATATGTATTAAATTAGATTTTTGGTCGTAAATTCATATGTTTGTTCAGATAAATGGAAACTTATGTCATTTTTGATATGGATCAGATTCCAAATTTACATACGTGTGTACTGATGATGAAATATCAAGCAAATTTTTTATTTATGGTTACAATGCAAAGACGGTGATGGCGTTTTCGTAGGGCATTGTTTATATTTATAGGTTAATGGATATTCCAATATATCGCCAAATGTTACAAAATCAAACATCAACATAATATTTACAGCAATTAATGAAAGTGATATGTTGTTCTATATAATTGATTTAACACATTGTTTAAATCAAAAAAGTGAACTAATTTTATACAAATTTTTAATTTAAAATAGATTTAGTTAACATATTATAAAAAATATTATTATTAAGCTGAAGGAAGGAATGTGTCTTTGTGATAATTTCATCGCCGGGGCACCCCAAAATCAGAGAGCGCTGCCAATGTCTAAAAATTCTGAGAAGTATTAAAAAAGTATCGAAATAGGTGGATCCCCCATATGCTATCGGAAGACGATAAGGAAAAAAGGGTTGAGTATTTCAAAGAAATTCTAAAAAAATTAATCAAAGCTAGAAAAAACTTTTTTAATACAATTATGACTGGTGACGAGTCGTGGTTCTTTTATGAATATGAACATAAAGAAATGTATGCAGAATCACGTGATATGGTACCACCGATAGTCTTCAAGAAAATTCAATCCAAAAAAACAATGTTCACAATTTTCTTTAATGGGACGAAAATACTTTGCATTGATGCATTACCTTCTGATTACAAATTTAATCAGCGATATTTTATTGATTATATAATACCACAATTTCACGAAAATGTTGATTATGACAAGAAACAACCACCTTTTAAAATTTAAAGATTCATATGGATAACTCCCCTATACATAATGGATAACTTGTTGCTCAAAAATTAAAAGAAGAAAAAATTAATAGAATTCCTCATTAATATTATTCACCAGATCTAAGTCCATGTGATTTTTGGTTCTTTGGAATGGCAAAGGAAAACCTAAAGGGTGTGGAGATAAATTCAGAAGAAGATTTAGAAAATGAAATTATACGCATATTCGACGGTGTCACTTTTGAAGAGCTTCAAATGGTGTTTGAAGCATGGATAAAAAGACTTGAATGGGTGATTAAGAATCATGGGGAGTACTACCATAAATAAAAGTTAATTAAAAAAAATATATATTATTTATTCATCGAAAAAAGGGAATGGGGTCAAAACTTTTTGGACCCCTCATATATATCAGCAAAAACCATTCATAATAAAGATTATTAAATCAATTATACCATTTTCTTCCTGTTCCCATATGATAATCTTACTAACTAATCTCAAATAATTTTAATTTATCTTTAAAAATATTTAAAATTAAATCAGTAAAATTAACACTTGATAACGTTATTTATATTGCTCCCACCATCCAAGCAGAAATTATGGAACAATCGATAGATAATAGTTACAAATAACCTACGAGAAAACATTAGTAGCAATCCTGTGAAAAAATTATTAATTTTTTGGTAGCAACAGAAATATGCTTTCTATTTAAATACAAGTTAACTACTTTAATTAGTATAACCCTTAAATGGGATAAATGAAGCTGCTGGATTAAGCTTACTTTGAGCAGAATAACGAAGCACTGGAAGTTTAAATATATCACAGAAGTTAAAAAATGTAATTCTAATTTCTATTAATATAAATTCTTTAGGAAAATATATTTGTCAATTTTAATAAAATGAGTATTGTTACTAAACTTTTATATTTATTGTATAATGACAATAATTTTAACATATTAGAGTCATCAAAGAAATAATAGAAGGGACGACAATGATTTCCTATAAACAAAATCCTTAGTAATTCTACAAATAAATTCTCAGTATATCGATTAATTCAATGGGAATTTTATCTCATTTATATATCGACTTGATAATGTTCATTATTTATTTCGAGTTTTTTCATTAATCACTGGTAAACATATTACAGATGACTTCTTTGAAAGTCCAAAAATATGTTTAACAATGAACTTAGATGCGATTAATAGATGTCATTGGATTATTACGATGCAAGAAAGTAATCGATTAGAAATCCAACGATATTATTTCGCGGGTAGTTATGATAATCGTTTATTTGATTTTAATGAATCATTTAAAAAGAGTTCGAAAGAATTCCAAAAATTTGTTTGTAATATGAATAAAATTATTATACATTATACTGGCTCAAATGTTATTCCCAAATATTATTTAACAGAAAACTTAGAATTATTTATAGAATTTCTCGATTTTATACCGAAATTATTATTAACAAAGAATGAATCATTATATAATATAATAATATTTTTTAATTAATTCTAATTTACGTCGTTTTTAAATCTAATCAAAATATTAGAGACTTATGTTTAAAAAATAATTCCAAATTTACCACATTCTTATGCAACATTTTTATATTTTTAATAACTTACATATTATGTTATATGAATGTAAAAATGAATCAATTGAAATATTAATAACATTATTACATAAAACAAAAAGTCAAAAAATCCTTTCATTTATATATAGTAAACTTGAATCATGTCAAAACTTAGCTTATATACAATTTGATTTACCAAATAAAATATCAGAAATGTTACCACAAAACACAATTTCTTCATCATTAATACCAAATGAAAACAAATCAATATTATTAATTCATCAAAGAGTATTAATATCAACGGTATCTATATATTTACGTGATAATAATTTAGATGAAGTAAATTTCGATGATAAATCACTTAATGATATTAATAATCCTTTAGGTTGTTTAACTATGTATTGTAAAATCCTTTCATATAAATTTAACTTTAGTATACTCTTAGCTAAAACTGCAGATGAAATCGAAAAAATCATTTATCTTATTATTAATTGATAATTTTATGTGTTTATTAACATCATTATCTTCATATCATATAATTGCACGTATATTGACTGATATATTCTCTGATTTGTTATCTAAAATTTATGGTTTTATATCTAATAAATCATTAGAAATTACAGACGATTCTGATTTATCATCAATTGTTCGATTATTTTTATTTGTTTATGGTAAATTTGCTGCAACTTTATTACAAGGAACAAAATTATCTAATTTTTGAAAAAGAATTTTCTCATTTAATATCATTAAATCTTGATAATAATAATCAAAAAGATTTATTTAATACAGATATTAATTGTTTTAGTGAAATTTTGAATAATTTCTTAGGCGAAAAAGGTGATATATATGTTATGTCTCATATATATAAGAATTATAAGCCTTCAATGAACAAAAACTTATCAAATGATATTAAATTATTAGATAGAGTTTGTTTAGCAGCGTTTTGTAAGCATCAAGATTTATTTAATGAATTAATCGAACGAAATGAAACATTTTCAGTAAAACTTAAATCAGTATTAGAACAAATGATTCGAGTTAGAAATATATATCGATCACAAAAACAATCAGGTAAAGAATCATTAATATATAAGAAATGTCATTTATTACTTCGATTAAATAAAGATATTACATTAACTCCGAAACAAATGGGCGATTTTGCTTGTTCTAAAGAATCAATTGAAGAAATCATTTCATTAATTAATCAACAAAAATCTCGAAGTCGATTAACATTAATTGGGTTTGAACTTATTGATAATGTTTTAGCATATGAATCATCTTCGATTTTCATAGAAATTTTTTTTTTTTTTTTATCCAAAATTCAAAATTTTGAAGGTTTACCAGCGGTAATGCAAATTACTAATATACATACTGAAGAAATTATATCGAAACTTTTTTGGTTCAAGAATATTAAAAATTATATTAAATAATCCTAAATCGAAACTTAGTTTAGTCGCTTATCGATTTTTTAGAGATACAAATCAACTACAAAACTTAAAAGAAACATTTTTAAACAAAGTTTTAGAGAAAAATATTGAAACACATGACTTAACATTATTTGCTTTATCATTATCATTAATACAATATATAATATAATATTAGTACCTTCTTTATAAAATTTGATATTTTTGATATTATATCGTAACATTATACCAAAAATTATTATTTATATATTTAAATGTACGATAAGAATATCTAATGTTTATTTTTGACGTTAAAAGAAAGTTGTTCAATGAAACCAACATGTACAAGGGGTTTTAAGCCAAGAAAAAATGATCTCCAAGATTCAACTGATGCTCAACTCCGATATCAAGTTTTACGTTTACAAGAAGAGATCAAAAATTTAAAAACTTCATTTAATTTACATTCATTTAAATATAAGCAATTATATGAAGAAAACAAAAAATTAAAAAAAAAAAAAATTGAGTCTTTACATACCAGAAGTGAGCTTTTGCATAGTATAGAAAATAACTGTTTTCTAAAAATGCATGTTAATGATCTCTTAACAAAGAGACACAACAAAAAAGCTATACCTGATTATATATGTCTGTCTAATATGGGACAGTCTTTATGGATGTCAATGGAGTTCAATTTAGTATTCCCTTGTTGGAGAACAATTCAACGTTGGAAGAATGAAGAATATAAAAGGTTAAATATTACAAAAGAGGTATTTGATGGAAGTATTGAACATATAGATCATCTTTTGTAAGTGTTTTTAAATGAGAATCATTCCCAAAATAACCATGATGTTATTCTAGCAGTTGACGCAGCTGGTATATCATTAAATGTTATTATACATTAAGATGGATTTATTGAAGGTTTAATGGAGGAATGTTATATTGACAGATATATAGCTGCTTATTTGAGATCATCTTCAGAGGCATTATTATCATTTATAGATGAAAACAAACAAAAATATTATTAACGATAATTTCGTCTATTATATATGTCCAATATCTTTAAAAAATGGTGGTTTCCCTTAATGTATAAAATCAAAATAAAATGGTTCATCTAACAATGAAATTGTATCTCAATTAGAATTAATTGCAATTTTACTTGGTGGCTTGGGTATAAATGTTGTTGGCATTTCATTTGACGGAGATACTGGTTATTTAGAGTTTGTTAAATCAATTTGTGATAAATTTCAAAATTTTAATATTTCTTGTTCTTTACCAAATTTAATCAGTGATTTAAACATGCCTCTCGTTTTTGAAGATATGCTCCATCTTGTAAAATGCATGAGGTATAGAATCGTATGTGGAAGTTCAATTTGTGTTTTACCTGATAGAGATTTGGTGATTAACAAAAAGGATTATATTGATGTTGGCATCCTAGAATTTATTTTGGATGGAAGTCATAGTAAAAAGATGGACGATATGCTACCAATAATGTTATTTACCGATAATAATATTTTTAAAGCATTTGAAACCGATAAATTAGTGTTAATATCACTTATTCCTGCAACATTACTTATTAAGTCTGTTATGGATAAAAATTTATATAGAACTCGAAGAATTGAATGTTTGTCATAATTTTGGGCGTTGATGTATCTTAATAAAGAAACTTATAATATAGAAATACGAGATCGAAAACAAACACGCTCAATGTCAGAAGGAAAAAATCCTTACATGTGTATATACAAATACTATCGATAAAGTGATGTCACTCGTATATTCTTTATCAAATATTCTGTATCAAAACAAAGATATTCATCTTGGTGCTTGTGGTACTCATTGGCTTGAACATTTTTTTGGCCAAGTTAGGAGGTTGTGTCATTACAATCATAGTGCAACATATTTTATGGAATGTTGCCAACAAGTAATGTATAAAAAAATATGCATACCAAATAAAGACATATAAATATCTAAAAGATTTTCAGATAGTGATGCATTCCTTAGTGAAGGTGAAATAATTTAACATTTTGAAATTTCTAAATACATCAAGGAAGCTTCAACAATTCTTGTATTAAATCAAAGTTTAATTTCAGCTAAAATGAAAACATTATTTTCTGAAATTAATGAGAAATTTTCCGATGAAATTTCTCTTAATGACATTATATATAAGTATTTTCAAATAAGTACTGATAAAAAATGGGTATCAATAAGAAATTCAAGAATTGTATCATCAACTGGATATGCTACCATTAGAAGAAATGTTGAATCTTCCCAACAAGTTTAGTAAATTTTTTTTATTGTCACTTTTTAGAATTTTAAACTGATTCGCCGTCCGACCAAATATATTCAAATAATAATATCTAAAAACGTTACGATACGATTTTTCTAATTTCAAGATATTTGATTGAATTCATTATATAGACAATGAATATATGATATTATAGAATTTTGTCTAGCCGTTTTTTAGAAATTATCAATTTTCTGATTTTTCCAACTTTTAGAATGTTGTAACGCGTAAACCATTTAATATTGAATGTTGTAAAAAATAAATTATTTAATAAAAGAGGTGTTCTTACTCAATATCTGTATGTTAATATGAGATAATATTTCAATTTATATAATTCAAGACAATATTTTACAAAATATTGTATTTTAAATGATGGCATGTTCTTTATTTAGGCCAATATTCATAAAATAAATTTTGGCGGTTTTTTAAACGGCTTTGTCGCCCCTTCTGAAATAATAGATATGTAAACAATCATCAGGTAGTTTACATTTAAAAATATTTTTCAGCAATAATACATAAAAAAATGACATATATATTAAACATTATTTGATTTTGTATAATTTTCTTTTGATATTTATATAAATATTCGTACAGAGACTGCGATGAAAAACATGTAGACCAACACCTTATTATAACCCACGTCTACACCGTAGCATTATTCATAGAAAACATATTTAGTAATATATATTTAAAATTTTTTTTCGATTTAATTTTGTAATTTTCGTAATATTCCTATTTTTCACTCACTTCACTATGGAGAAAGTTAACACTAAAAAAAAAATTTTCTCGATTTTCTTTACATATTTTAATTAATTCATAATTTTGGGACTGAACATATGTTAAAATTTCTATTTGCTAGCAAATTTTTTTTAAATTAATGATTTATCTCGAATTTTGTTGTCCATATTATTTATCGATTGAAATAGCTTTAACGGTTTGCCTTTATCACAAAAGTGACAATTATAATGACAGTTCTGGGATCCACTATCTCTGTAACAAATCTTAACTTCAGAACACCAGTAGACGACATATATCACGCTTTCAGTCAGATTGGAGAATTAAGTGAGTGCAGACTTATTTTGAGTGAAAGAAATGAATCCAAAGGATTTGCTTTTTTGACATACAAAAGAAGCCGAGATGCAAATGAAGCAATCAATAGGATGAATGGGTTCCACATAGATGGAAGAGAAATTAAGGTTGGATGGGCAAACGCAAAATAAATATACATACATTATTTCTTAAAATTAAAAATATTTAGCTCTTATTAAAAGACACAAACTTATTTTTTATATAATTAGATCAATCTTCAAGTTTTTCATCTGATTATGATTCGAAAAAAATTTAGCAATCTGCATAATTACTTTGAAATGTTTTAATATACGGTAATGCTTACTCACTAATAGCAATGTACACATGGTTATAGCTATTATAAAAAATCAAAATCAAATAAATTGTTAATGTGATACAATTGATTTGAATTCCACCACATTTAATTAAATCTTTTACAAGATTGAAAAGAAAACATTCATATGTTATATCTTAGAAGTTTTATCAGATTTTTATTAATTAAAACTCAAAGTTGAGAAATATAATAAATTTAATTATGAAGAAGATTCCCATCAAAGAGCCCTCCGTGCTCCTTTACTGTTTAGTTTATCTCATAGAATATTTCGTATGAGCTCAGCCAAATGAGACAAACCGTGTATCACAATAATTACATCAAAAGAAATCATCAGGAGTAAATTGATTTTATGTTCTGACATATATATAAATATATTTCAAGCAAAAATTAGTGCTCTTGTCTATTAAAATTTTTACCTATGAAAATGAAGTCGTTTTGCCCCTTATGAGGATAACAAGTAAAAAAATTCAGGAAAAAAATAAACTTAAAATAATTAAATAAAAATTAAATAGGAGAAACTCTATATTAATTATTCTTTATTTTTTTTCTATGAATGAAGCTTTTATAATTTTAGAAGTAATTTAGGTTAATAAAATTAAAATTAATTAATAAAGAATTTATTAAAATTATTTTTATTTATAATCAGTGGTAACAAATTAAAAAAAAAAATTTATTAAATTATCAATTTTTTATTATTTATACTTGGTTGATCCTGCCAAGGAAGCACACTATGGTCATAGATTAAGCCATGCAAGTGTAAGTTCAGGTAACTAAACTGCGAACAGCTCATTAACACACTTATTATCTACTTGGAAAAGATTTTTTAAAAGAAATCATAAATGGATAGCAGAAGTAATTCTTGTGCTAATACATGTTTTTAAAATTTCATTGGAAATTAAATACAATGATAAATTTTACCTTTATTTTAAGGAAATCCAATCGAATGAGTGACCTATCAGGCCAGTACTTAGGATCTTTTCCTAATTAAGCTATTACGGGTAACGGGCGGTTACCGTCGTACTGCCGGAGAAGGCGCCTGAGAGATAGCGACTATATCCACGGGTAGCAGCAGGCGCGAAACTTACCCACTCGAAATTCTCGGAGGTGGTAATGACCAGTTATAATTTTTATTTTTAATAATAAAATTATATAGGAATATAATTTTCCATTATATTGGAACCTAGCAGAGGGCCAGTCTGGTGCCAGCAGCTGCGGTAATTCCAGCTCTGCAAGTTTGCTCCCATATTGTTGCAGTTAAAACGCTCGTAGTCTGAATTAATATTAAGTAATTTAATGAATTACGTTCACTGTGAACAAATCAGGACGCTTAAAGTAAGGATAAATATACTTGAATGATTTTGCGCAGTATGAAATTTTTATTTATAACAACATTGTTATAAATAAGATCAAGGAGATTCATCGGGGATAGATCTATTTCATGGCGAACGGCGAAATGTTTTGACCCATGAGAGAGAAACTAAGGCGAAAGCATCTATCAAGTGGAGTTCTATCGATCAAGGGCGAGAGTAGGAGTATCCAACCGGATCAGAGACCCGGGTAGTTCCTACCTTAAACTATGCCGACGAGGGCTTATTTTTTTATTTTAGAAGTAGGACCATTAGAGAAATCAATAGTTCATGGGCTCTGGGGGAACTACGACCGCAAGGCTGAAACTTGAAGGAATTGACGGAAGGGCACACCAGGGGTGGAGCTTGTGGCTTAATTTGAATCAACACGGGGAAACTTACCAGAACCAGATATTTTTAATGACTGATCAGGATAAAGTTCTTTCAGGATATAATTTTTGGTGGTGCATGGCCGTTGGTGGTGCGTGGGTTGACCTGTCTAGCGTTGATTCAGATAACGAGCGAGATTATTACCAATTAAATAATTAATAATATTTTAAATATTATTTTTAATTTCTAATTGGGACTCCCTGCGTCTAAGCAGGAGGAAGAGGATAGCAATAACAGGTCCGTGATGTCCTTTAGATGCTCTGGGCTGCACGCGCGAAAAAAAAAAAAAAACAATAAGAATAATTTAAAGCTAATTTGAAAAGATCATTTTTTAAATAAAATGAAAAGCTACTCTTATAATTTTTAACGTAGTTGGGATTGATGATTGTAATCATTATCATGAACCAGGAATCCCTTGTAAAAGTGTGTCAACAACGCACGTTGAATACGTCCCTGCCCTTTGTACACACCGCCCGTCGCTCCTACCGATTGGATGACTCGGTGAAATCATTGGATTTAAAAAAAAAAAAAAAAGAAGGTGATTAAATCACGTTATCTAGAGGAAGGAGAAGTCGTAACAAGGTAACGGTAGGTGAACCTGCCGTTGGATCAGTTTAGTAAATAAAATTTAAACAATAATTTTAAAAATAAAAAAATAATATACAAAATTAATTTTCAATCATTAATTAAACCTTAAACAACGGATGTCTTGGCTCTTTACACGAAGAAGAACATTGCATAATGTGATAAGCGACTAGATTAGCTCAATTTGTGATAAGTTCGATCTTTGAATGCATATTGCGTATTTATTAATTTATTAATAAATACATATATAATTTAGTAACAAATAATAATTAATTAATCATTTTAAATAAAAAATGAGAAATAATTTTAAGCTTATATAAAATTGTTCTAAATTATATAGGAAAACCCGCTGAACTGAAGCATCTCAATAAGCGGAGGAAAATAAACTAACTAGGATACTCTTAGTAAGTGCGACCGAAGAGAGTAAAGCTCGATAATTTAAAATCTTTTTTTTAGATTAATGTAATTTTTTAAACTTATTAATTAAAATATTAAACTATTGATTAAATACATGGCTATAAAGAGTTTAAGCCTCGTTACAATTATTTTAATTAAGCATAGGTTTAAATAAAAGAGTCGGATAGCTTGAGAATGCTATCTTAAAATAGGTAGTACATCCTATCTAAAGCTAAATATCGTAAAGAGACCGATAGTATACAAGTAGTGTGAACGAAAGATGAAAAGAACTCCTGAACGGAGAGTTAATAGCGCCTGAACTTGTTTAGGGTAAGGTATTTCATTAATACACCCGTCTTGAAACACGGATTAGGGAGTTTGACTATAATACGAGTATTTAATTATTAAAATTTAAATGCGAAAAGAAATTAACTGCTCTTTTTTTTGAGATGGCTATAGAGTATTATTGTCAAAACCCGAATGGAGGTGAACTATGCCTGTACAGATTGAAGTCAGGGGAAACTCTGATGGAAGATCGTCTGCGTTATTGATGTGCAAATCATTTGCTTGATATGGGTATAGGTGCGAAAGACTCATCGAACCTCCCTACTAGCTGGCATCCTCCCATTTTTCCCTAAGGATAGCTGTAATATTTATTAATAGTTAAGGAGAGTAGAGAAATGGGTAGAGGTGTAGTGGAACTCCGGTTCTGCAACTTATTTCCAAACTTCGAACCTTCTTAAAATGAATAATTTTTCTTAAAGAAATTAATCATCTTTTGAATATATATATACAAGTGGGCTCTTACCGGTAAGCGGTTATGGCGAAAAAGGGATGAACCTAACGTATAGATAAAGTGCCTAAATTTACTATTAATGAAACCATTAAGAGAGTCCATGTATTTAGACAGCGGGTCGGTGCCCCTAAAAGCAGGTATCCGTTAATGAGTGTGTTAAAACTCCCCCGCCGAATACTCTGGCCTCGAAAATGAATGGCGCATATAGTAATTACTGATACTATACAAATAATTTTTAAATAATTATTTAGTAGGGGGATGTGAATAACTTTAAGAATTTTTAAATGTAAATTTAAATTAAAAGTTATTTATTACAAATCCTAATTGAAGTAGCGATTATCCAGGTTAAAATCCTGGGGGGCTGATGAGGAGTAGGGTTTCTGGGCAACTTAAATAGACCCAGAGTTAGTCGAACCTAATTTCAATAAAGAAAGAAAGGGAATATGAATGATATTTCATAACTAAAAATTTTTTTAATAAATAGTGGTAACACAAATTTAAAAAATTATCAATATTAATTAAATACTGTAAATAATAGGGATTTCTTTCCTATATAACTTTAATTATTTCCTAAGAATCAAATCAATTGGAGAATAGTTGAAATAATTTAGTAAAACTTAAAATTCGTTTTAAGTTACGGCTATTTAATTAATCCTTGAAAAGATAATTTAAAATAGAAAAATTTTTACTCGTACCGATAACCGCATCAGGTCTTCAAGGTAAGTAGCTTCTGGCCATTAAGTTATAATAATTTAGGGAATTCGGCCAATTAGAGCTGTAACTTCGGGATAAAGCTTGGCTCTGATGGAAATCAGAACCGATAGTTACAGGGAGAGCCCAACTGTTTAATAAAAACTTAGTATTATGTAATTACTAATAAAAGTATTAAACATAATATGAATCCTGCTCAGTGCTGTGTTTGTTAACTTGGAAAAATTCAATTAAGCGCCGGTAAATAGCTGGGGTAACTATGACTCTTATCAAAGTAGCGAAATACCTCGTCAACCAACAGTTGTGGGAACGGGCACAAATTATCCAGCGGGGAAAGAAGACCCTGTAGAGCTTCACTTTGGTCTAATTTTGTATAGTTTCGTTAGGGGTGCAGACTAGGTGGGACATTTAATAAATGGATTATGAGAAACCACTACCCTTTCTGGAATTATACTTACTTTTTAATTAAAAGGATAGAATTAGATAGAAAGTTTGGCTGGGGCGGCACACCTTCGAAAAAGCAGCGAAGGTGTCCTAAGTTAACGCTCAGTAAGGACAGAAATCTTACGTTGAGGATAAGGCCAAAAGCTTAATTTACTGTGTCGTTTTGTACTAGAATCAGTTATGAAAGTAAGGCCTAACGATCCCTAATTAGTCTTAGGTATGTAAGACTTGGGGTGACAGACAAGTTACCTCCCGGGACAACTGGCTTGTGGCTGCTAAGAGATCAAAATCAACGCAGCTTTTTGATTCTTCGATGTCGGCTCTTTCCCTATCTAGTGATGTATAAGTCACTAAGGGTTGGATTGTTCACCCGTATCAGGGATCGTGAGCTGGGTTTAGACCGTCGTGAGCCAGGTTTGTTTTATCCTACTGGATATTTATATTAAGTATCATGTTAGTAGTTTGATTTAGTACGAGAGGAACTGTTGATTATGGTCTCTGGTTAAGGAATTTTTAGGAAACTAAATGTTCCAAAGCTACGCCATCTGAGATAATGGCTGAAGGCCTCTTAAGCCAGAAACTCTTCTAAAAATTGATACTTTAAAACTATTTTAAAATTATGAGATAAAATTAATATATTTTTTAAATAAAAATCTCTTTAGTTTTAATGACCAAATGTAGAAGACATTTTGTCAACTAGGGTCCTGTAAGTGTAAGAGTGGCATTTAGTCACGATTCACTGAGGGTCAGCCTAAGTTGTATGGTTATTATAATGTAATTTAAAAAAAAATTTTTTTCAATTTTTTTTACTTATTTTTGTCCGACCAAATAAAAATTCAAAATATTTTGTATACTTTATTATTATAATGAATTATTCTTAATATTATTTTTTCATCAATTTTGACAGAATTCAATTGTTATTTGGTCTGAAATACAAAATAAACTATTTAAAAAGTCTAATTTTTTACATTAATGGGGGTGCTGCACAGCAAAAATCATCAAAATTTTCAAAATTTTTTAAATTGCATTTTTAAACTTATTAACTAATGACATTCATGCTTTCTTATGATCATTTTGCTTAATTTTCATTTTTTTTTGAAATATTCTAATTATTAATAATTAATTCTAATTTTTAAAATTAATCATAAATTCATCTTGAATTCATGATTTTAAGTATTTTTTATTAAGATAATTTTTGATGAAAATCAATTTAAAATATTCTTTATAAAAAAAATATTTTATGTTTTTTCATCCGACCAGATAATATTTCACATCACATGTCTCTTGACACTTTTTGTAAACTAGTCAAAAGAAATTTGAAAAATTTTCATAAAAATTTCCAATTTTTCATCAATTTTGACAGAATTCAATTGTTATTTGGTCATAAACATCAAATAAACTATTTAAAAAGTCTAATTTTTTACGTTGTTGGGGTGCTGCACAGCAAAAATCATCAAAATTTTCAAAATTTCAAAAATCTATTTTTTAAACTTAATATCAGTAGTACTTCTCATGTTTTAATGATCATTTTGCTTAATTTTCAATTTTTATCGAAATATTCTAATTATTAATAATTAATTCTAATTTTTAAAATTAATCATAAATTCATCTATAAAATATGATTTTGAACAATTTTTATTAAGATGATTTTCATCAAATATCATTTTGAAATATTCTTTTTTAATTAAATAAATATTTCTTATTTAACGGTCATTTCAAAGGAAAAATTAACGGTCAATTAGAAATCAAAATTAACGGTCAATTAAAATGAAAATTAACGGTCAATTAAAATAAGAATTAACGGTCAATCAAGAAGAAATTAACGGTCAATTAAAATAAGAATTAACGGTCAATCAAAAATGTAAATTAACGGTCACTTAAACTTAAAGTTAACGGTCATTTAAAATAGAAGTTAACGATCATTTTGCGTAGAAATTATTTGACTAAGTCTGTTCGACCGAGTAATTTTTCACATCACATTTCAATGTGTCACTTTTCGATAAACCATTGAAAAAGTCGAATCTGACACTAATTTTTCCTTTATTGTTTCTGCCTTCCTTTATTCGCATTTTTAAACTTAGAATGTTCAGTATTTATGCTCTAATATCCTAATTTCCCTTAATTTTCTATTTCTTCCTATTTCATCTAAAAAATCAAAAATTAACGGTCACCCATTAACAAATTATTTTGTTTAGGTTTGTTCGACTAGATAATATTTCACATAATATGTCAATTATAAAATCACATCGTACTTTTGTAAATCAGTGAAAATCCCATCGGTATTTATTTAATGAATGTAAAAAATAAACTATTCAAAAAACAATTTCGAATTTTGCTGTGCAGGAACACAGCAAAAATCATCAAAATTTTCAAAAATTCAAAAATTGCATTTTTAAACTTAATACCTAATGGCATTCATATGTTCTTATGATTATTTTGCTTAATTTTTGATTTTCATCGAGATTTTCTAATTATTAATAATTAATTCAAAAAATTCAAAATTAATCATAAAATCATGCTTAAAATCAAATTTTTAGTATTTTTTATTAAGATGATTTTCATCAAAAATCATTTTAAAAATTTGTTTTTAATTAAAAAAAAAATATTTTATTAACGGTCATTTATTAATGAATTAACGGTCAATCAAAACCAAAAATTAACGGTCATTTTAATAAGAAATTATTTTGTTTAAGTATGTTCGACCAGATAATATTTCACATCACATGTCAGTATCTAAACTATGCCTCACTTTTTTCATAAAGTAGTCAAAAAATCAATTCCTATTTGGCCAATGGATGTAAAAAAATAAACTATTTTAAAAACAATTTCGAATTTTGCTGTGTTCCTGCACTGCAAAAATCATCAAAATTTCCAAAAATTCAAAAATTGCATTTTTAAACTCAGTAGCTAATGGCATTGACATATTTTTATGATCATTTTACTTAGTTTTCAATTTTTAATGAGATTTTCTAATTATTAATAATTAATTCTAATTTTTAAAATTAATCATAAAATCATGTTTAAAATCAAATTTTTAGTATTTTTTATTTAGATAATATTTGATGAAAATCATTTTAAAATATTGTTCTTTATTAATAAAAAATATTTCATTAACGGTCATTTAGAATTAAAAAACGTTAATTTTTAGTAAGTTTATCTGACCAGATAATATATCAAATTATTTGTCACTTTTAATATTGATTATTTTGAATGCTTTACGAAAAGTATGAATGATTAAAAAATTTAATTTTAAAATTATCTAAATTTTTGTCAATTTTTGCCTAAATTCAATTGTTATTTGGTCTGAAATACAAAATAAACTATTTAAAAAGTCTAATTTTTTACATTATTGGGGTACTAAACAGTAAAAAATTATAAAATTTAGAAATTTTTGAAATTGATTTTTAAACTTAGATTTAATAATACTTCTCATGTTTTAGTGATCATTTTGCTTAATTTTTGATTTTGATTGAAATATTCTAATTATTAATAATTAATTTAAAAAATTAAAATTAACCATAAAATCATCATTAATATCAAATTGTAAGTATTTTTTATTTAGATAAAATTAATCAAATATTCTTTTATGATTAGATTTAAAACATGATTAATATATTAACGGTCGATTTGATTAATATACGTTTAGATTTTTGTTAACGGTCGCCACAAATCAAAACACCCATCAACTTAAATTAAAAAAATGGAATTAAAAAAAGAATCAAAAGGTTATAATACTTCTTAAAAACACAAAGTTTTTAACAAATATTCAATTTTTTGTTAAGTTGAATTTCCTGATTTTATTGATATAAATATTATCTATGTATTGATTGTTTCTTTGTATTGACTTTAATTTCTTTTGTAATTCCAAATATTTTCTTTGATTTCTTTGAGTGAAAATATTCTTAAATTAACTTGAAGTTATGATATTTATAACATGTTGGCTTCATTATATCTTCGAATTGAAGCTTTAAAATTGTTATTTTATGGTTATTTTTCAAAAAAATAATCAAAAAAAAATGTGTCACTTTTGATCGGCATATTATAAAAAAAACGTTTATTCCATCTTTAGAAAAAAGAAATTGTGAAAAAAAATTGATAATTTTGATTAAAATATCAATTAATAGTGTTAAATAACTATTTGGTTGATTATATTTCAATTTTTTTAATCTTAAAAAAATTCATACATTTTTGAATTTAATATTGGAATTAGGTTGTTTATAAAAAAAGCTAAGTCATTTTAATAATTATTAACGTTGGTTAAATAAAATTATGATGTTTCTTATAGTTAAAATTGAGATATTGATCATCGAAAATTTAGTCAATGATTTTGTAGAAAATTGTTATTATGAATCTACTTCTTGTATATTTAAATTGGTTTAGTAAAAAATTTTTTCAATTTCATTTATTCATGAAATTGTCTAGATTTAGTTATTATTTAATATAAAATTAGTATTTAAAGATTGAATTCTTTAATAATTAACCTTGTATTTGTTAATATAATGATTGATTTTATTTGTTTGTTTGTTGTTCAAAATTTGGAAATGTAAAGTTTTATAAATTTTAGTTTTGAACTAATATTTGTTAAATTATAACTTGTTTAAACTTAATTATATCATTTTAAGTTAAAATTTAGTTTTAATTATTGATTTTATTAGGTAATATTGTTAAAAATTATTTCTTCTTTTGTCACTTTTTAACGTCCGAATGATACGTTAAGGAATACGTTAATGATTGTCAATTTTATGATAAACATCAGAAAAAATGTAAAGTATAGAATAGAAAATTATTTTAAAATTAAATTAATTTCATTTTATAATTAAAATATTTAAATTTATTTAATAAATTTATTTAATAATATTTTTAAATTTTATTATATTATCAAAAAATTTAAAATTTATTCAATTTAAAAAAATTGATCTTAAATTTAAAAAATTTTAAAATTAATTAAATTGAATAATTTTTATTTTATATAATACTTTAAAAATATTCTTAAATTATTTTAAACTTAATTTTACTTAATATTATTTATATAATCTAATAAATTCATTTTAATGTTGAAATTTTTCAAAGTTTTTGTTTTATTAAAAAAGTTTTTTTATAATTAATATTTTAATTAATAATATAGTTATTAATATATTAGAGCATTTAATTAATAATATTTATTATTAAATTAATTGATTTTAAATTATGAAATAAAAATTTTTTTAATAAGTGAAAATTTTTAACATTTAAATTTAAAATATTTTTAAAATATTTTTATTAAAATTATTGATTTTTAACATTTTTCAATTTTTTCATAATTTTAATAGAAAACTATCAAATAGAATGATTTTATTAAAATATAGTATATAAATATTTTATAAAATATTAAAAATTATGATTATAATTTATTAATATTATTAATGAATTAATTATATATAAAAAATTATAATCAATTTTTTAAAATTCCTGCATGGCGACCGTTAAGAACAAAAATTAAAATAACTTTATAATTAAATAATATTTGATAATTTAATCAATAAATTTAATTTTAATGTTTTAATATTTAATTAATTATTTAATTAAAATTATAAAATATTTTAAATTGATAATTTTTTTTATTAAATTATTTCAAAATCCTTAACGGTCGCCACAATATTTTAATTTATTAAAAAAAATTCTGAATTCTTAAATTTTTTTAAAATTTAATACATTATTAAATTAAATTTAATTCATATTTATTATCTTTATATTCAAAATTTTGATTTTTTAAAATTTTGAAATATCTGAATTTATTCATAAAAAAGTGAAAATTTTTTTATACTTTAAGTAAAAAAAGTTTTAATTTATTCCTAATGTTTAAAAATATTTAATCTTTTAATAAAAATATCTTAAAATATTCAAAATTAATTTTTATTCATTTCATGAATTTTGATTTTTTTAAATCATTTTATATTATATTCGTAATCATTTTGGGACTAAATTATAATTTTATTGTTAATAATTTTAGATGTTGGATAGTTCGGTCTGCTATGGGGGTACCTAAAAAAAGATTGGAATGCCTTGAAATCAATAAACATTAATTTTTTTCGTAATAATGATATTATTATTTATTACTTGATTGTTTATGTGTATGTTAATTCCTTTTGTGGAAATTATTATTATTTTTAGTACATAAAAATCATTCATTTTAAATGTTGATTTTGACATTAATATTGTCGTTAAATTTTATCTATGTGTTAGTTATTTAAGGTTGTCGTTATTAATTTTTTTTTTTAATCCTTAAATTAATTCAAATTTTTCATTTGAAATTATTAGTTGAGAAAAAATTGAAAATTTGATTGAATTCATTGTTACAACAATGTTATAAACTAGTTGTGTCTTAAATTAATACTTTAAAACTAACTTTCTTTTGTCAATTTCGTCCGTTTGAAAAGTATTTTTGTGTCACTTTTTGACATTCAAATTTGATGTTAATACTGTCAGTTTTAAATATACCTCAGAAATAATGTTTTAAAATAAAATTAATGTTTTAAAATCAATTTTGTTTAAAATTCTAAGTAAAAAATATTCACTAATGTTGTTGTATTACTCAAAAAATATCAAAAAATCGATTTTTATTAGAGTAAAAATCTCAACCTGACAAATACACGATTTAATGGAAGAAAAAAAACTAAGTTGCCAAGAATATTTTGTTTACTTCGAATTATTATTGTTACAAAAAACTTATATTTTAGACAATTTTGTGAAATATAGAAATGTCAGAAAATATTGGAAATACTGAGTTTTGATACTTTAAAACATTGTTTAATTGACTCTGTAGATTTCATTTTTCAATTTTTTTGTAAATTTTGATATTTTTATTTGGATGGAAATTCGAAGATTTTGAACTCAATAAACATTAATTTTTTTCATAATAATGATATTATTATTTATTACTTGCTTGTTTTGTGTGTATTGATTCATTTGTGGAAATTATTATTATCTTAGTACAAAAAAAATCATTCATTTTAAATGTCGATTTTGACATTAATATTGTCGTTAAATTTTATCTATGTGTTAGTTATTTAAGGTTGTCGTTATTAATTTTTGTTTTAATCTTTAAATTATTTCAAATTTTTCATTTGAAATGATTAGTTGAGAAAAAATTGTAAATTTGATTGAATTCATTGTTACAACAATGTTATAAAGTAGTGTGTCAATTTAGTTCGTTTGTAATCTATTTTTGTGTCACTTTTTGACATTTCAAATAAGACGTTAATAATGTCAGTTTTAAATATACCTCAGAAATAATGTTTTAAAATCAAAAAGAATGTTTTAAAATCAATTTTGTTCAAAATTCTAAGTAAAAAATATTCACTAATGTTGTTGTATTACAAAAAAAAAAAAAAAAATCGATTTTTATTAAAATTGAAAATTACTCAATTTTGACAAATTTTGAATTTAATGGAAGAAAAAAAAACTAGGATTTTGCAAGAATATTTTGTTTACTTCAATTGTATTGTCTAAAAAAACTATATTTTGAATAATTTTGTCAAATATAGAAATGTCAAAAAAATATTGGAAATTATGAGTTTTAATACTTAAAAACATTGTTTAATTGACTCTGTAGATTTCATTTTTCAATTTATTAGTAAATTTTAAAATTTTTATTTGGATGGAAATTCGAAGATTTTGAACTCAATAAACATTAATTTTTTTCATAATACTGATAATATTATTTATTACTTACTTGGTTTTGTGTGTATTGATTCATTTTGTGGAAATTATTATTATTTTAGTACATAAAAATCATTCATTTTAAATGTCGATTTTGACATTAATATTGTCGTTAAATTTTATCTATGTGTTAGTTATTTAAGGTTGTCGTTATTAATTTTTTGTTTTAATCTTTAAATTATTTCAAATTTTTCATTTGAAATGATTAGTTGAGAAAAAATTGTAAATTTGATTGAATTCATTGTTACAACAATGTTATAAAGTAGTTGTATCTTAAATTAATAATTTAAAATAACTTTCTTTTGTCAATTTAGTTCGTTTGTAATCTATTTTTGTGTCACTTTTTGACATTCAAATAAGACGTTAATAATGTCAGTTTTAAATATACCTCAGAAATAATGTTTTAAAAATCAAAAAGAATGTTTTAAAATCAATTTTGTTCAAAATTCTAAGTAAAAAATATTCACTAATGTTGTTGTATTACTCAAAAAGATCAAAAAATCGATTTTTATTAAAATTGAAAATTACTCAATTTTGACAAATTTTGAATTAAAAAAAAAAAAAAAAACTAGGATTTTGCAAGAATATTTTGTTTACTTCGAATTGTATTGTCTAAAAAAACTATATTTTGAATAATTTTGTCAAATATAAAAAAAAAAAAAAAATATTGGAAATTATGAGTTTTGATACTTTAAAACATTGTTTAATTGACTCTGTAGATTTCATTTTTCAATTTATTAGTAAATTTTGATATTTTCAGAAAAATATTGGAAATTATGAGTTTTGATACTTTAAAACATTGTTTAATTGACTCTGTAGATTTCATTTTTCAATTTATTAGTAAATTTTGATATTTTTATTTGGATGGAAATTCGAAGATTTTGAACTCAATAAACATTAATTTTTTCATAATAATGATATTATTATTTATTACTTGATTGTTTTTGTGTGTATTGATTCATTTTGTGGAAATTATTATTATTTTAGTACATAAAATCATTCATTTTAAATGTCGATTTTGACATTAATATTGTCGTTAAATTTTATCTATGTGTTAGTTATTTAAGGTTGTCGTTATTAATTTTTTTTTTTTTCTTTAAATTATTTCAAATTTTTCATTTTAAATGATTAGTTGAGAAAAAATTGTAAATTTGATTGAATTCATTGTTACAACAATGTTATAAAGTAGTTGTATCTTAAATTAATACTTTAAATTAACTTTCTTTTGTCAATTTAGTTCGTTTGTAATCTATTTTTGTGTCACTTTTTGACATTCAAATAAGACGTTAATAATGTCAGTTTTAAATATACCTCAGAAATAATGTTTTAAAATAAAAAAGAATGTTTTAAAATCAATTTTGTTTAAAATTCTAAGTAAAAAACTTTCACTAATGTTGTTGTATTACTCAAAAAAAAAAAAAAATCGATTTTTTATTAAAATTGAAAAATACTCAATTTTGACAAATTTTGAATTTAATGGAAGAAAAAAAACTAGGATTTTGCAAGAATATTTTGTTTACTTCGAATTGTATTGTCTAAAAAAACTATATTTTGAATAATTTTGTCAAATATAGAAATGTCAGAAAAATATTGGAAATTATGAGTTTTGATACTTTAAAACATTGTTTAATTGACTCTGTAGATTTCATTTTCAATTTATTAGTAAATTTTGATATTTTTATTTGGATGCAAATTCGAAGATTTTGAACTCAATAAACATTAATTTTTTTTCATAATAATGATATTATTATTTATTAATTGCTTGTTTTTGTGTGTATTGATTCATTTTGTGGAAATTATTATTATTTTAGTACATAAAAATCATTCATTTTAAATGTCGATTTTGACATTAATATTGTCGTTAAATTTTATCTATGTGTTAGTTATTTAAGGTTGTCGTTATTAATTTTTGTTTTGGATTTAATGGAAGAAAAAAAACTAGGATTTTGCAAGAATATTTTGTTTACTTCGAATTGTATTGTCTAAAAAAACTATATTTTGAATAATTTTGTCAAATATAGAAATGTCAGAAAAATATTGGAAATTATGAGTTTTGATACTTTAAAACATTGTTTAATTGACTCTGTAGATTTCATTTTTCAATTTATTAGTAAATTTTGATATTTTTATTTGGATGGAAATTCGAAGATTTTGAACTCAATAAACATTAATTTTTTTTCATAATAATGATATTATTATTTATTAATTGCTTGTTTTTGTGTGTATTGATTCATTTTGTGGAAATTATTATTATTTTAGTACATAAAAATCTTTCATTTTAAATGTCGATTTTGACATTAATATTAAAAAAAATTGTAAATTTGATTGAATTCATTGTTACAACAATGTTATAAAGTAGTTGTATCTTAAATTAATAATTTAAATTAACTTTCTTTTGTCAATTTAGTTCGTTTGTAATCTATTTTTGTGTCACTTTTTGACATTCAAATAAGACGTTAATAATGTCAGTTTTAAATATACCTCAGAAATAATGTTTTAAAATCAAAAAGAATGTTTTAAAATCAATTTTGTTTAAAATTCTAAGTAAAAAACTTTCACTAATGTTGTTGTATTACTCAAAAATATCAAAAAATCGATTTTTATTAAAATTGAAAATTATTCAATTTTGACAAATTTTGAATTTAATGGAAGAAAAAAAACTAGGATTTTGCAAGAATATCATATTTACTTCGAATTTTATTGTTAAAGAAAACTATATTTTGAATAATTTTGTCAAATATAGAAATGTCAGAAAAATATTGGAAATTATGAGTTTTGATACTTTAAAACATTGTTTAATTGACTCTGTAGATTTCATTTTTCAATTTATTAGTAAATTTTGATATTTTTATTTGGATGGAAATTCGAAGATTTTGAACTCAATAAACATTAATTTTTTTCATAATAATGATATTATTATTTATTACTTGATTGTTTTTGTGTGTATTGATTCATTTTGTGGAAATTATTATTATTTTAGTACATAAAAATCATTCATTTTAAATGTCGATTTTGACATTAATATTGTCGTTTAAAAAATTGTAAATTTGATTGAATTCATTGTTACAACAATGTTATAAAGTAGTTGTATCTTAAATTAATAATTTAAATTAACTTTCTTTTGTCAATTTAGTTCGTTTGTAATCTATTTTTGTGTCACTTTTTGACATTCAAATAAGACGTTAATAATGTCAGTTTTAAATATACCTCAGAAATAATGTTTTAAAATCAAAAAGAATGTTTTAAAATCAATTTTGTTCAAAATTCTAAGTAAAAAATATTCACTAATGTTGTTGTATTACTCAAAAATATCAAAAAAATCGATTTTTATTAAAATTGAAAATTACTCAATTTTGAAAAAAAAAAAAAAAAAAAAAAAAAAAAAAACTAGGATTTTGCAAGAATATTTTGTTTACTTCGAATTGTATTGTAAAAAAAAACTATATTTTGAATAATTTTGTCAAATATAGAAATGTCAAAAAAATATTGGAAATTATGAGTTTTGATACTTTAAAACATTGTTTAATTGACTCTGTAGATTTCATTTTTCAATTTATTAGTAAATTTTGATATTTTTATTTGGATGGAAATTCGAAGATTTTGAACTCAATAAACATTAATTTTTTTCATAATAATGATATTATTATTTATTAATTGCTTGTTTTTGTGTGTATTGATTCATTTTGTGGAAATTATTATTATTTTAGTACATAAAAATCATTCATTTTAAATGTCGATTTTGACATTAATATTGTCGTTAAATTTTATCTATGTGTTAGTTATTTAAGGTTGTCGTTATTAATTTTTGTTTTAATCTTTAAATTATTTCAAATTTTTTATTTGAAATGTTTAGTTGAGAAAAAAATTGTAAATTTGATTGAATTCATTGTTACAACAATGTTATAAAGTAGTTGTATCTTAAATTAATAATTTAAATTAACTTTCTTTTGTCAATTTAGTTCGTTTGTAATCTATTTTTGTGTCACTTTTTGACATTCAAATAAGACGTTAATAATGTCAGTTTTAAATATACCTCAGAAATAATGTTTTAAAAAAAAAAAGAATGTTTTAAAATCAATTTTGTTCAAAATTCTAAGTAAAAAATATTCACTAATGTTGTTGTATTACTCAAAAAAAAAAAAAAAATCGATTTTTATTAAAATTGAAAAATTACTCAATTTTGACAAATTTTGGATTTAATGGAAGAAAAAAAAACTAGGATTTTGCAAGAATATTTTGTTTACTTCGAATTGTATTGTCTAAAAAAACTATATTTTGAATAATTTTGTCAAATATAGAAATGTCAAAAAAATATTGGAAATTATGAGTTTTAATACTTAAAAACATTGTTTAATTGACTCTGTAGATTTCATTTTTCAATTTATTAGTAAATTTTAAAATTTTTATTTGAATGGAAATTCGAAGATTTTGAACTCAATAAACATTAATTTTTTTTCATAATAATGATATTATTATTTATTAATTGCTTGTTTTTGTGTGTATTGATTCATTTTGTGGAAATTATTATTATTTTAGTACATAAAAATCATTCATTTTAAATGTCGATTTTGACATTAATATTGTCGTTAAATTTTATCTATGTGTTAGTTATTTAAGGTTGTCGTTATTAATTTTTGTTTTAATCTTTAAATTATTTCAAATTTTTCATTTGAAATGATTAGTTGAGAAAAAATTGTAAATTTGATTGAATTCATTGTTACAACAATGTTATAAAGTAGTTGTATCTTAAATTAATAATTTAAATTAACTTTCTTTTGTCAATTTAGTTCGTTTGTAATCTATTTTTGTGTCACTTTTTGACATTCAAATAAGACGTTAATAATGTCAGTTTAAATATACCTCAGAAATAATGTTTTAAAATCAAAAAGAATGTTTTAAAATCAATTTTGTTCAAAATTCTAAGTAAAAAAATATTCACTAATGGTGTTGTATTACTCAAAAATATCAAAAAATCGATTTTTATTAAAATTGAAAATTACTCAATTTTGACAAATTTTGGATTTAATGGAAGAAAAAAAACTAGGATTTTTGCAAGAATATTTTGTTTACTTCGAATTGTAAAAAAAAAAAAAACTATATTTTGAATAATTTTGTCAAATATAGAAATGTCAAAAAAATATTGGAAATTATGAGTTTTAATACTTAAAAACATTGTTTAATTGACTCTGTAGATTTCATTTTTCAATTTATTAGTAAATTTTAAAATTTTTATTTGAATGGAAATTCGAAGATTTTGAACTCAATAAACATTAATTTTTTTCATAATAATGATATTATTATTTATTAATTGCTTGTTTTTGCGTGTGTTGATTCATTTTGTGAAAATTATTATTATTTTACTATGTAAAAATCATTCATTTTAAATGTTGATTTTGACATTAATATTGTCGTTAAATTTTATCTATGTGTTAGTTATTTAAGGTTGTCGTTATTAATTTTTGTTTTAATCCTTAAATTATTTCAAATTTTTTTCATTTGAGAATGATTAGTTGAGAAAAAATTGTAAATTTGATTGAATTCATTGTTACAACAATGTTATAAAGTAGTTGTATCTTAAATTAATACTTTAAATTAACTTTCTTTTGTCAATTTAGTGCGTTTGTAATCTATTTTTTTGTCACTTTTGACATTCAAATAAGACGTTAATAATGTCAGTTTTAAATATACCTCAGAAATAATGTTTTAAAATCAAAAAGAATGTTTTAAAATCAATTTTGTTCAAAAAAAAAAAAAAAAAATATTCACTAATGTTGTTGTATTACTCAAAAATATCAAAAAATCGATTTTTATTAAAATTGAAAATTACTCAATTTTGACAAATTTTGGATTTAATGGAAGAAAAAAAAACTAGGATTTTGCAAGAATATTTTGTTTACTTCGAATTGTATTGTCTAAAAAAACTATATTTTGAATAATTTTGTCAAATATACGAGAATGTCAGAAAAAATATTGGAAATTATAGAGTTTTGATACTTTAAAACATTGTTTAATTGACTCTGTAGATTCATTTTCAATTTATTAACGTACGTACGATATTTTATTTGGATAGAGGAGATCGAAGATTTTTGAACTCAATAAACATTAATTTTTCATAATAATAATATTATTATTTATTGCGGGTGTTTTCGTGTGTTGAATTCTGTTTGTGAAAATTATTAATGTACGTAAAATAAAATATTAAATTTAAATGTCGGTACATTAATATTGTCATTAATTTTATCTATGTGTTAATTATTTAAAGGTTGTCGTTATTAATTTTTGTTTTAATCTTTAGTATGCTTCCATTTTTCATTTGAAATGATTAGTTGTTAAAAAATTGTAAATTTGATTGAATTCATTGTTACAACAATGTTATAAAGTAGTTGTATCTTAAATTAATACTTTAAATTAACTTTCTTTTGTCAATTTAGTTCGTTTGTAATCTATTTTTGTGTCACTTTTGACATTCAAATAGGAGCAGATTAATAATGTCAAGGCTTTAAATATACCTCTGAAATAATGTCTAAAAATCAAAAGAATGTTTTAAAATCAATTTTAAAAAACTATATTTTGAATAATTTTGTCAAATATAGAAATGTCAGAAAAATATTGGAAATTATGAGTTTTGATACTTTAAAACATTGTTTAATTGACTCTGTAGATTTCATTTTTCAATTTATTAGTAAATTTTGATATTTTTATTTGGATGGAAATTCGAAGATTTTTGAACTCAATAAACATTAATTTTTTTCATAATAATGATATTATTATTTATTAATTGCTTTGTTTTGTGTGTTATTGTAGTTCATTTGTGTGGAAAGTATTATTACTCTGGCTACATAAAAATCATTCATTTGTAAACTGCCGATTTTGACAGCATTAATATTGATCGATTAGATTTTTATCTATGTGTTAGTTATTTAAGGTTGTCGTTATTAATTTTTGTTTTAATCTTTAAATTATTTCAATTTTTTCATTTGAAATGATTAGTTGAGAAAAAATTGTAAATTTGATTGAATTCATTGTTACAACAATGTTATAAAGTAGTTGTATCTTAAATTAATAATTTAAATTAACTTTCTTTGTCAATTTAGTTCGTTTGTACTCTATTTTTGTGTACACTTTTTGACGATTCAAAATAAGACGTTAATAATGTCAGTTTTAAATATACCTCAGAAATAATGTTTTAAAATAAAAAAGAATGTTTTAAAATCAATTTTGTTTAAAATTCTAAGTAAAAAACTTTCACTAATGTTGTTGTATTACTCAAAAATATCAAAAAATCGATTTTTATTAAAATTGAAAATTATTCAATTTTGACAAATTTTGAATTTAATGGAAGAAAAAAAACTAGGATTTTGCAAGAATATTTTGTTTACTTCGAATTGTATTGTCTAAAAAAACTATATTTTGAATAATTTTGTCAAATATAGAAATGTCAGAAAAAATATTGGAAAGTATGAGTTTTGATACTTTAAAACATTGTTTAATTGACTCTGTAGATTTCATTTTTCAATTTATTAGTAAATTTTGATATTTTTATTTGGATGGAAATTCGAAGATTTTGAACTCAATAAACATTAATTTTTTCATAATAATGATATTATTATTTATTAATTGCTTGTTTTTGTGTGTATTGATTCATTTTGTGGAAATTATTATTATTTTAGTACATAAAAATCATTCATTTTAAATGTCGATTTTGACATTAATATTGTCGTTAAATTTTATCTATGTGTTAGTTATTTAAGGTTGTCGTTATTAATTTTTGTTTTAATCTTTAAATTATTTCAAATTTTTTATTTGAAATGATTATTTGAAAAAAAATTGTAAATTTGATTGAATTCATTGTTACAACAATGTTATAAAGTAGTTGTATCTTAAATTAATAATTTAAATTAACTTTCTTTTGTCAATTTAGTTCGTTTGTAATCTATTTTTGTGTCACTTTTTGACATTCAAATAAGACGTTAATAATGTCAGTTTTAAATATACCTCAGAAATAATGAAAAAAAAAAAAAAAGAATGTTTTAAAATCAATTTTGTTCAAAATTCTAAGTAAAAAATATTCACTAATGTTGTTGTATTACTCAAAAATATCAAAAAAATCGATTTTTATTAAAATTGAAAATTATCAATTTTGACAAATTTTGAATTTAATGGAAGAAAAAAAACTAGGATTTTGCAAGAATATCATATTTACTTCGAATTTTATTGTTAAAGAAAACTATATTTTGAATAATTTTGTCAAATATAGAAATGTCAGAAAAATATTGGAAATTATTAGTTTTAATACTTTAAAACATTGTTTAATTGACTCTGTAGATTTCATTTTTCAATTTATTAGTAAATTTTCAAATTTTTATTTGGATGGAAATTCGAAGATTTTGAACTCAATAAACATTAATTTTTTTTCATAATAATGATATTATTATTTATTAATTGCTTGTTTTTGTGTGTATTGATTCATTTTGTGGAAATTATTATTATTTTAGTACATAAAAATCATTCATTTTAAATGTCGATTTTGACATTAATATTGTCGTTAAATTTTATCTATGTGTTAGTTATTTAAGGTTGTCGTTATTAATTTTTGTTTTAATCTTTAAATTATTTCAAATTTTTTTAATTTGAGAATGATTAGTTGAGAAAAAAATTGTAAATTTGATTGAATTCATTGTTACAACAATGTTATAAAGTAGTTGTATCTTAAATTAATAATTTAAATTAACTTTCTTTTGTCAATTTAGTTCGTTTGTAATCTATTTTTTTGTCACTTTTTGACATTCAAATAAGACGTTAATAATGTCAGTTTTAAATATACCTCAGAAATAATGTTTTAAAATCAAATTTTTGTTTTAAAATCAATTTTGTTTAAAATTCTAAGTAAAAAATATTCACTAATGTTGTTGTATTACTCAAAAATATCAAAAAATCAAATTTTTATTAAAATTGCAAATTATTCAATTTTGACAAATTTTTGATTTAATGCAAGAAAAATAATTAGGATTGAGCAGGTATATTTTATTTACATGAAATTTTTGAAATTCTTGAAATAACAAGAATCGAAAAAAAAAAAAAAAAATAGGGATGCTTTATTTCGAACCAGCGGCGCAGGATGTTGGATGCAGCAATCCCTACCATTGGGCTATCGGAGGAGAAAATTCCCCGAAATTTTTTTTAAATGTTTTTGATAATCTTGAAATTTACAACAATTTTAAAGTTAAAAGCAGAAGAACAAGTGTAAATGCCTTGTTCATGACCAGAATATAAAAAATATGAAAATTTTGAAATTAGTCAAAAATTTGAATAATTCAAAATTTCAAGAAAAATCAAAATTATAATAGAAGAAAGTTCATTAAAATGATAATAGATGAAATTGTTCTATTAAATATCTGTTTAATTTCGAAAATATCAAAAAGATCACAACAAAAAAAATAAAAAAATTTGGAGGTGGCTTATTTCGAACCAGCGGCGCAGGATGTTGGATGCGACAATCCCTACCATTGGGCTATCGGAGGAGAAAATTCCCCGAAATTTTTTTAGGTATTTAATATATAAATCAAAAAAATTTGAAAATGAAAAAAAATTCTCAAAATGAATTTTTTCGAAAAATTTTTGTTTTCAAATTCAAAGTAAATTACAAAAAATTAAAAATTTTCAATTACATTAATTTTGATTGGTGCAAGAATATTAACTAAGTTCAAAGGGATTTTATTTACTTAAAATTTTTTTGATTTAAAGCAAAATTTTTGAAAATCTTGAAATTTACAAGAATTTTAAATTTAAAAGCAGAGAAATAAGTTCAAATGCCTTAATTACGACTAGAATATAAAAAATTTAAATTTTTTGAAATTAGTCAAAAATTTGAATAATTCAAAAAAAAAAAAAAAATCAAAATTATAATAGAAAAAAGTTCATTAAAATGATGATAGATGAAATTATTCTATTAAATATCTGTTTTAATTTCAGAAAATGTCAAAAGATTTCAACATGTACGCTAACTGCAATTAAGGCCAAAAAAAACAAATTAAAGAGGAAATATGGAGAGATAAAACAAAAAAAAGAAAATTAAAAAAAAATATGAAAATTGAAATTTTCAAAAATTTTGAAATTTAATATAATAAATAATAGTAATCAACAACAATAAATGATTGTTATATTTAATAATGAATAAATTTAATTTTAAATTAAAATTTTTATAATAATCAAATTTTTTGATTTCAAAATTTTGAAAGTATAACAGCAATATAACAAGGTTTAATAAAGTGAAGAAGAATTTTAAATAATAGGAAATTGAAGAATAAAATAACGAGCGACCGTTAAGAGAATTAAAAAATAATAAATAAATAAAAAAGTTTAATAAATAAAAATTAAAAATAAAAATTGATAGTAAATAAAATGAATAAAATAAGATATAAAATATAAATTTAAACAATATTAAAAGATTTAAATAATTTTTAAAGTAATTAGATATCGATGGAAAAAATTAGGAAAAGAGAGAAGAGAAGGAAAGAGAAAATTAGATGAGAGGTACAATTTAAAGCAATTCATTAAAGATGTTATAATATATAAAACATTTAAAATTTTACAGGTTTTATGACGAAAAATTGAAATTTTTCTCTGAAACTGAAGTATCTGTAATCAGTAAGTATTATTAAACAATAAGTCAGTAAGCAAAGTAAATAAAACAAGAGAAGAAGGAATAAAAAAATTTTAAGAAATACTGACACTTTTCGTGTAAACCATTCAAAAAATTTTCAATACTTTACAAAAATAAAGTTTCCAAAAACTTAATTGACAGGTTTATATTTCAAGCAAAAATTAGTGCTCTTGTCTATTAAAATTTTTACCTATAAAAATGAAGTCGTTTTGCCCCTTATGAGGATAACAAGTAAAAAAATTCAGGAAAAAAATAAACTTAAAATAATTAAATAAAAATTAAATAGGAGAAACTCTATATTAATTATTCTTTATTTTTTTT
The DNA here is from genome assembly GCF_020186115.1 of Histomonas meleagridis. NCBI lineage: Eukaryota > Parabasalia > Tritrichomonadida > Dientamoebidae > Histomonas > Histomonas meleagridis. The sequence continues at coordinate 1,720,113 of NW_027150894.1, forward strand.
CTATAAAAATAATAAAAGAAGCTTTATAATTTTAAAAGTAATTTAGGTTAATAAAAATAATATTAATTAATAAAGAATTTATTAAAATTATTTTTATTTATAATCAGTGGTAACAAATTAAAAAAAAAATTTATTAAATTATCAATTTTTGATTATTTATACTTGGTTGATCCTGCCAAGGAAGCACACTATGGTCATAGATTAAGCCATGCAAGTGTAAGTTCAGGTAACTAAACTGCGAACAGCTCATTAACACACTTATTATCTACTTGGAAAAGATTTTTTAAAGAAATCATAAATGGATAGCAGAAGTAATTCTTGTGCTAATACATGTTTTTAAAATTTCATTGGAAATTAAATACAATGATAAATTTTACCTTTTTATTAAGGAAATCCAATCGAATGAGTGACCTATCAGGCCAGTACTTAGGATCTTTTCCTAATTAAGCTATTACGGGTAACGGGCGGTTACCGTCGTACTGCCGGAGAAGGCGCCTGAGAGATAGCGACTATATCCACGGGTAGCAGCAGGCGCGAAACTTACCCACTCGAAATTCTCGGAGGTGGTAATGACCAGTTATAATTTTTATTTTTAATAATAAAATTATATAGGAATATAATTTTCCATTATATTGGAACCTAGCAGAGGGCCAGTCTGGTGCCAGCAGCTGCGGTAATTCCAGCTCTGCAAGTTTGCTCCCATATTGTTGCAGTTAAAACGCTCGTAGTCTGAATTAATATTAAGTAACTTTAAAAGGTTACGTTCACTGTGAACAAATCAGGACGCTTAAAGTAAGGATAAATATACTTGAATGATTTTGCGCAGTATGAAATTTTTATTTAACTTTCAGTAAAGTTAAATAAGATCAAAGAGATTCATCGGGGATAGATCTATTTCATGGCGAACGGCGAAATGTTTTGACCCATGAGAGAGAAACTAAGGCGAAAGCATCTATCAAGTGGACTTCTATCGATCAAGGGCGAGAGTAGGAGTATCCAACCGGATCAGAGACCCGGGTAGTTCCTACCTTAAACTATGCCGACGAGGGCTTATTTTTTTATTTTAGAAGTAGGACCATTAGAGAAATCAATAGTTCATGGGCTCTGGGGGAACTACGACCGCAAGGCTGAAACTTGAAGGAATTGACGGAAGGGCACACCAGGGGTGGAGCTTGTGGCTTAATTTGAATCAACACGGGGAAACTTACCAGAACCAGATATTTTTAATGACTGATCAGGATGAAGTTCTTTCAGGATATAATTTTTGGTGGTGCATGGCCGTTGGTGGTGCGTGGGTTGACCTGTCTAGCGTTGATTCAGATAACGAGCGAGATTATTACCAATTAAATAATTAATAATATTTTTAAATATTATTTTTAATTTCTAATTGGGACTCCCTGCGTCTAAGCAGGAGGAAGAGGATAGCAATAACAGGTCCGTGATGTCCTTTAGATGCTCTGGGCTGCACGCGCGCTACAATGTTAAAAACAATAAGAATAATTTAAAGCTAATTTGAAAAGATCATTTTTTTAAAATGAAAAGCTACTCTTGTAATTTTTAACGTAGTTGGGATTGATGATTGTAATCATTATCATGAACCAGGAATCCCTTGTAAAAGTGTGTCAACAACGCACGTTGAATACGTCCCTGCCCTTTGTACACACCGCCCGTCGCTCCTACCGATTGGATGACTCGGTGAAATCATTGGATTTTTTTTATATAAAAGAAGGTGATTAAATCACGTTATCTAGAGGAAGGAGAAGTCGTAACAAGGTAACGGTAGGTGAACCTGCCGTTGGATCAGTTTAGTAAATAAAATTTAAACAATAATTTTAAAAAAAAAAAAAAATAATATACAAAATTAATTTTCAATCATTAATTAAACCTTAAACAACGGATGTCTTGGCTCTTTACACGAAGAAGAACATTGCATAATGTGATAAGCGACTAGATTAGCTCAATTTGTGATAAGTTCGATCTTTGAATGCATATTGCGTATTTATTAATTTATTAATAAATACATATATAATTTAGTAACAAATAATAATTAATTAATCATTTTAAATAAAAAATGAGAAACTATTTTAAGCTTTTTTTAATTGTTCTAAATTATATAGGAAAACCCGCTGAACTGAAGCATCTCAATAAGCGGAGGAAAATAAACTAACTAGGATACTCTTAGTAAGTGCGACCGAAGAGAGTAAAGCTCGATAATTTAAAATCTATTTTTAGATTAATGTAATTTATTAAACTTATTAATTAAAATATTAAACTATTGATTAAATACATGGCTATAAAGAGTTTAAGCCTCGTTACAATTATTTTAATTAAGCATAGGTTTAAATAAAGGAGTCGGATAGCTTGAGAATGCTATCTTAAAATAGGTAGTACATCCTATCTAAAGCTAAATATTGTAAAGAGACCGATAGTATACAAGTAGTGTGAACGAAAGATGAAAAGAACTCCTGAACGGAGAGTTAATAGCGCCTGAACTTGTTTAGGGTAAGGTATTTCATTAATACACCCGTCTTGAAACACGGATTAGGGAGTTTGACTATAATACGAGTATTTAATTATTAAAATTTAAATGCGAAAAGAAATTAACTGCTCTTTTTTTTTGGAGATGGCTATAGAGTATTATTGTCAAAACCCGAATGGAGGTGAACTATGCCTGTACAGATTGAAGTCAGGGGAAACTCTGATGGAAGATCGTCCGCGTTATTGATGTGCAAATCATTTGCTTGATATGGGTATAGGTGCGAAAGACTCATCGAACCTCCTAATAGCTGGTTTCCTCCGAATTTTCCCTAAGGATAGCTGTAATATTTATTAATAGTTAAGGAGAGTAGAGAAATGGGTAGAGGTGTAGTGGAACTCCGGTTCTGCAACTTATTTCCAAACTTCGAACCTTCTTAAAATGAATAATTTTTCTAATAGAAATTAATCATTAAAGAATATATATTACAAGTGGGCTCTTACCGGTAAGCGGTTATGGCGAAAAAGGGATGAACCTAACGTATAGATAAAGTGCCTAAATTTACTATTAATGAAACCATTAAGAGAGTCCATGTATTTAGACAGCGGGTCGGTGCCCCTAAAAGCAGGTATCCGTTAATGAGTGTGTTAAAACTCCCCCGCCGAATACTCTGGCCTCGAAAATGAATGGCGCATATAGTAATTACTGATACTATACAAATAATTTTTAAATAATTATTTAGTAGGGGGATGTGAATAACTTTAAGAATTTTTAAATGTAAATTTAAATTAAAAGTTATTTATTACAAATCCTAATTGAAGTAGCGATTATCCAGGTTAAAATCCTGGGGGCTGATGAGGAGTAGGGTTTCTGGGCAACTTAAATAGACCCAGAGTTAGTCGAACCTAATTTCAATAAAGAAAGAAAGGGAATATGAATGATATTTCATAACTAAAAAAATTTTTTTAATAAATAGTGGTAACACAAATTTAAAAAATTATCAATATTAATTAAATACTGTAAATAATAGGGATTTCTTTCCTATATAACTTTAATTATTTCCTAAGAATCAAATCAATTGGAGAATAGTTGAAATAATTTAGTAAAACTTAAAATTCGTTTTAAGTTACGGCTATTTAATTAATCCTTGAAAAGATAATTTTAAACTAAAAAATTTTTACTCGTACCGATAACCGCATCAGGTCTTCAAGGTAAGTAGCTTCTGGCCATTAAGTTATAATAATTTAGGGAATTCGGCCAATTAGAGCTGTAACTTCGGGATAAAGCTTGGCTCTGATGGAAATCAGAACCGATAGTTACAAGGAGAGCCCAACTGTTTAATAAAAACTTAGTAATTATGTAATTACTAATAAAAGTATTAAACATAATATGAATCCTGCTCAGTGCTGTGTTTGTTAACTTGGAAAAATTCAATTAAGCGCCGGTAAATAGCTGGGGTAACTATGACTCTTATCAAAGTAGCGAAATACCTCGTCACTTAATTAGTGACCTGCATGAACGGAGCTATGAGGTTCTCACTGTCCCAAATTATTACTTAGCGAACCAACAGTTGTGGGAACGGGCACAAATTATCCAGCGGGGGAAAGAAGACCCTGTAGAGCTTCACTTTGGTCTAATTTTGTATAGTTTCGTTAGGGGTGCAGACTAGGTGGGACATTTAATAAATGGATTATGAGAAACCACTACCCTTTCTGGAATTATACTTACTTTTTAATTAAAAGGATAGAATTAGATAGAAAGTTTGGCTGGGGCGGCACACCTTCGAAAAAAGCAGCGAAGGTGTCCTAAGTTAAGCTCAGTAAGGACAGAAATCTTACGTTGAGGATAAGGCCAAAAGCTTAATTTACTGTGTCTTTTTGTACTAGAATCAGTTATGAAAGTAAGGCCTAACGATCCCTAATTAGTCTTAGGTATGTAAGACTTGGGGTGACAGACAAGTTACCTCCGGGACAACTGGCTTGTGGCTGCTAAGAGATCAAATCAACGCAGCTTTTTGATTCTTCGATGTCGGCTCTTCCTATCCTAGTGATGTATAAGTCACTAAGGGTTGGATTGTTCACCCGTATTAGGGATCGTGAGCTGGGTTTAGACCGTCGTGAGCCAGGTTTGTTTTTATCCTACTGGATATTTATATTAAGTATCATGTTAGTAGTTTGATTTAGTACGAGAGGAACTGTTGATTATGGTCTCTGGTTAAGGAATTTTAGGAAACTAAATGTTCCAAAGCTACGCCATCTGAGATAATGGCTGAAGGCCTCTTAAGCCAGAAACTCTTCTAAAAATTGATACTTTAAAACTATTTTAAAATTATGAGATAAAATTAATATATTTTTAAATAAAAATCTCTTTAGTTTTAATGACCAAATGTAGAAGACATTTTGTCAACTAGGGTCCTGTAAGTGTAAGAGTGGCATTTAGTCACGATTCACTGAGGGTCAGCCTAAGTTGTATGGTTATTATAATGTAATTTAAAAAAAAATTTTTTTCAATTTTTTTTTGCTTATTTTTGTCCGACCAAATAAAAATTCAAAATATTTTGTATACTTTATCATTATAATGAATTATTCTTAATACTATTTTTTCATCAATTTTGACAGAATTCAATTGTTATTTGGTCAAAAATACAAAATAAACTATTTAAAAAGTCTAGTTTTTTACATTAATGGGGTGCTGCACAGCAAAAATCATCAAAATTTTCGATTTTTTTTAAATTGCATTTTTAAACTTATTAACTAATGACATTCATTCTTTCTTATGATCATTTTGCTTAATTTTTGATTTTTATTGAAATATTCTAATTATTAATAATTAATTCTAATTTTTAAA